>NC_136503.1:66361586-66631586 GCF_053919585.1 Euprymna scolopes | reverse complement strand
AAACGATGTTATTAAGAATGCTCAAAAGGCAAAAAAACAGTACATGTATTCATATAAACAAAATGTTAAATTTAAAACGTAACTTAAATATCATTTAACCTACCACCACTCCCTTTTCAATTTAACATTTTATTTTTATACAAATATATTTCTCTGCTTCTACTTGAGAACTAGTCACCTTCAGTCACTGTTTTTGTGTGTTTTTTTGCTACTTTTATGTCTGTTGCGAATTTATTTACATTTCTTTTTCTAACCAATTAATGAGAATTCAAAGACGTTGCATTCCTTTTTTTTCTCATAAATGTATGCTACCACGTTGGAATTATAACGGTATTATTAAGAAAACCCATTCTTTACATGCGGAGGAGAGGGCGTTCTGTAATTATTCTATACTTACACATAACAATATTAGAAAGATGACGTAAAACTGAATTTTGATTTAATACTAGCTGTGGAAAAGTTGAACACCCCCTCTTCCAAAAAATAAGAAAGAATATAACAACTAACAGAAAAAGGCCGGGATTACTTTTTCATTCTTTGTCTTTATCTTGACGATGAATGCCCGAGAATTTCTTCTGTAAAAAAGAGTTGTTTCAGCTACTTTTAGAAACAAAATGCTTGCAGTATACCGTATCGAAAAACAATGTCCGACTTAAAAGATACTGTAATTGGGAGAACACAGTTATCTACCAGTGATTTCAGTCACACAAACAGTTATTACCCACTGAGAACAGCTGCTTTCGAAAACAGTTTTTACTTTATATTATAATTCTAATTTGACTTTTCGTTATTTTTGAAGTTATAGTGATTTAGGCATGACATATAAGTACCTGAAATACATTTTTAGAATCTGCAAGCTATTGCACCAAATCAGCACTCTTCGGCAGACATAAATAGTGCTGCTAAGCACTGACAATGGCTTCGACAGTGGAAGACATAATACCTCATTTGAGCCACAGCCGCCAGCGGCCGCTTTTTTTAAGGGACGGTAGTAACCACAAACAACACCAGTTGTTTAATTTGTTTTCGATTGAGGTTTCATGTTTCTATGATGCAACACCGATTAAAGGGTCTTGCTAGTTAATTATAATATTGTTTTGTTACTGGAACCGTTAAACATTGTTGGGTAGTATTGTTTTGTCTTTGATATAACCTTGGGGTCAAGGTTTTCAGATTTCGCCTGTGTGAAAAACTAGTGTAAAAAATTCAAATTATGGGAAGATCACTTACTTAACATGAACGAGTTATTTGACCAATTTTACCAATTAGGTCTAATCCAAGTCTGACGTAATGAAGATGGATTGGATGAATGAAAAATCCCGATATAATAAACTCTATATTGTCACATTCCTATTCAATGGTGCACGGAGCGTTTTCTCGGCAGTCGAGAGCAGGAAAATCCGGATGAAGTTGAGAGTTTGCCCACCGAACTACCCGATCCTCACCCTCCGTTCATTAACGGTCAGTTAAAGAGAAAGACAAGAGATAATCAGTTGTCGGAAAAGATTCCGTTTGAGTCACTGTCTAAGCAGATTACATGTTAGAAGAAGACATTGCATATATTTTGTTCTTTTCATAACTGCAAAAATTTTTTTGTATTCTGACTTTGTTTAATACTTTACCTATCTAAAGACCCAAAATGATTTACGAATGGGGTCAATTATCTGTTACGCACGAAATTTGTGACTAACTTTTAAATGGAGGACACCAATTCAGATTACTTTCAGGAGACAGCAAGCATGAAGAAATGCTGCCAACCTTGTGCCAGTGAACTGCAACCGCGACACGTGTATTTAGAGTCGTACGCTTGTTTGTTTTAAGTCTTTTTTTTATTTTTTCAAACTGTCTTTTTCCTGTGAGGCACTGCGATATTTACCTTAATAACTACTGCCTTAATTAATAAACCCTTATCCTTGTGTGGCCTTCAAGTCTGGACAATAAGTGACACATAAATAGAAAAACTCAAAATATATATTATTGATTATATAATGTAAATATAATGTAAGTCATCATATGCAAGATGTAAAATAATATGTAGGAGTATACAAAAATAACTCAGCACTGAGAAAAAATGGGGGCACAGATAAGCATATTAACATATAAAGCTTACAGAAACAAAAACATCAGTGTAAAATCAGCAGGGTAGAAAACAAGGAGATAGTGGTAATAATAAACCTAAAGTTTGATAGGATATAAACAAATGATATAATCATGTAATGAAATAAGTTTCAGTAAAACATGCCCACACAATTTTAGAAGATACGTATTTTTAATAAAATTTAAATGAGAAATTTGAAAAATATAAAGTGCAGAAATAATGACAAAATCATTTTTATTTACATTTTTTATTGTTGTAAGTCCAATATATCGCTAAAAATAGAATCATCACGGTCAGAAATTTCCGACACTTTAAAGTTTTCAAATTTCTCATGTGAAAATAGTGTAGTATGATTGATCAACAAGTTTATGCACATTTCAGTTATCAAAAAGTGTTGTCCAATAGTTTTTTTGCTGTAGGTTGTACAGAAACGAAGTTAGATTAGAGAATATGTCGTATGGCGTTGTCAATATCTAGAGTGAGTTGAATAAAATAAATATTATTCTTAAGTCTTGAGACATCATATTAAACAAAGATGGCGGTGAAGATTCAGTGCAGTTCCGATCGTGAGTGAGTGAGTCTTCCTAGTAACAAAGATGGCGACGAAGAATCAAATGCAGGATTGTGACAGAGACGACGGCGAACTGATTGAATTCAAAATTCGACAATTTTTATAGTAACTTTGGAAGCTTTTGATTGGTTGGTTATTATAACTTGTGGTTATAAAAACGATCGTCGAAATCATTGGTGACATGCCCCATTAGAAGGGAAAGGTCTCCTAGCGGCTTCGGCTACAGGGAGACATGGTAGTACAAGTCAAGGATTCGTCACTTGACCCTCAGCCCAACATGTGAGAGGCCGGGAACCGGCCCAGCACCTGTTGGGCTGAGGTACGCCGCCTGGGTAATACCTAGGAGGTCCACCCTCCCAGGCCTTGCCACCGAGCTTTCCGGTGGGGCAAGTTTATTGCTTGCTGCCTGAGGCGCCCCGACCGGGGAATGCCGACGGGATTACTCAGGCAATTTTTAAAATTGCAAGAGTGCCCCTTCTTTAGGGGAGCCTGCGGGGTTCCCACTTCCGGCCTTGTGCCACATAATGCTGATGTGGGCAGCATTTAAATATATACCCCATTAGAAGTCAAAATCATTTTACCCCCCCCCCTTTTGATATAATGAGAAAGTCCTTTCGAATTCAATTTAGTTTGACTTGAGAAAAATAACAAATAAATAAAATAAAAATAAACAAATAAATGAACAAATAAAATAACAGATTTTTGTTTTGTTTTGGGGAATTTGTCTTCATACAAATTGGTCCAAACATATCAATATATTGGTATAATGTGTGCAAAAACAGGCTTTTTTAATCACATTAATTTTTTATGTTTTTGTTTTTTAATACATACAAAAGTAAACACTTTTCAAATATATATATATATATATATATATATATATATATATATATATATATATACATACAGAGCTATAATCCTATTACAATTCATATATATAAAAACGCGCAAATACATACAAATACATTTTTTAAACAAAAACTGGAAAGATTCTGTTAGAAAAATGGTCGAAGTTATACGCTGTGCCCGGGACAATTTACAATCTATTATTGCTTTATTTATTTATTTATTTTTTTGTACGTGATTTCGACTGTACATGTTTCTCTTTTTGGCTTTCTGAAAATAGATTTGTTCATGCTAAGATTCCAAAAGTTCGACTATAAAAAAGTTTTAATTTTATCCTTTTTATAGGTTTAGTGAAAATGTCGGTTATATTATTCTCAGATGTTACATAACTAAGCGTAATAGATTTTTTACTTATTTCATCCCTTATAAAATGATATCTAATACCAATATGCTTCGAGCTTTGATGACTCATAGAATTATTTTAAAATAAGATACTACTCTGGTTGTCAGAATGAATTACTATAGGTTGTTACTTAGATCTGGTTTTAAAAATAATTTTAGTAGGATGTTTAGAAAAATTGCCTCCTGCACGGAATGGGGGGGGCTACAAATTCTGCTTCACAAGTAGTTTGTTTGTTGTTTTTTAGTTTTCCAGGTGTTCATAGGTTTAGTCTTTGACAGTCTAAAACAGTATCCCGTTATACGTTCTCTATCCTCAGAGTTTAGCCAATATGCATATGAAAATCCTTCTAAATTAAGGGGATATGTTGATATATTAAATATTAAAGATTGTTCCCTGGTTCCTTTTACATAGCGAAGGATTTGCTTTGCACGATTAAAGTCCTTTGTCGTCGGTCTTTATAAGTTTTGAGATAGCTTTGTTACAGTGTAATATATATCAGACCTAGTTGCGATCATCAAATAGATGAGACTTCCAATCATTTCTCTATATACTCGACCGTTTATTAATTTTGTTTCGGTCTTTTATTTTTATTTATATTCATCTCAACGGGAGTTGTACGCGGTTTGCAATCTTGCATTCTGTGCTTAAGCAGAATCTTCTAAATGTATCGTGATTGTTTCATTGCTATAGTTTCATTTTCACAGGTAAATTTTATACACAGCAACCATGACAATCGTCCAAGATCGTCCATTAAATTTTTTAAAAACTTATTTTTAACATCTTTTTAAGTTTTGTTACAATTTGAAACGAGTAATATATCGTCAACCCCCAAAAAAACAAAATCCACAATTCATTACCTATATTTTTGGCGTACATGCACGCGTCTATGGGACATTGCTTGAATTCTTGTTCTATTAAATAATGATGAAGTGTTAAATTCTAATTGTAGGCACTTTGTCTTAATCCGTATAACGATTTATTCAGTTTCAACACGAAATTTTTTATTTTTTATTTTAAATCCCTCTAGAGGGTAAATATATATTTCGCAGTCAATCGGAGCATTTAAATGTGATTTTTACATCTATTTGATGTATTTTTATATTGTAGTAAGCGGTAAGTTATACTAAAATTCTAATTGTCGTTTAATTTGTCGTTGGTGAAAATGTGGCGAAATATTCTACCCCAGAAAATAGTGAAAAACCTTTTGCAGCAAAACTTGCTTAAAAGTTTCACTGCTAAAAGCTATGCTTTTTTGGAGAAAACCCAGCTTGAAGAAATTATAATCTTTACTTTTTGTTTTGCCAGTATTTCGTAGGTGTTATTTTCAGATAAAGCTTCCAATTCGGATTTCATAGCCTTTTCCTATTTTTTTGTGATTTTCTGAATTAATCGCCTCATTATAGCTTTGCGGTGCGCTTTTCAACGAGTAACAGTAATCCACTGCGTAGCCTTGTATCTTTTCAATTTTTTAAGAGGTCTAGTCTTTTTTCGCTTCATCATCGGGTATCGACGTGTCTGGTTAATATTTTCGACAGTAGTTCTACTCTAATTGTCGTCATTATTAATAGTTTCCTTATTGTGATCGTATTTCGTCCACTGGCTCGTCTTTTTTAAAATTTAATGTATCATTAAATTTTACATATCTAACCCTTTTTATAGTATTTTGCATTGGAAAGTAGATTAAATATGTTGGGCTGTTTTTATCGTAACCTACCAAAATACCTTTTTCGCTTTTAATATTTAGTTTACTGGTATTTTCTATAAATGCAAAGCAATCGTAACCAAATATATACGTTCGGTTCATTTTTGGTTTCACATCGCAAAATACTTCATACGGTGTTTTCCCCCAATCTTTTTTGAACGATCTATTTTTGACATATGATGCTACCATTATAACGTAAAGCCATAAACTATGCGCTAATTTTGATTCGATAAGTAGAGCTCTTGTCATCTCCAAAAGGGTTCGCCATGCCTTTTCAGCGGTAACGTTTTGAAATGAGGAATACGCCGCCGAATTTTGTGTTTATTACTGTGGGTAATTATTAGAAGTTTAAAGTCTCCGCAAATTTAAGCTAAATTAAACTGATTAAACAACCTATACCTTATTTTATACGCTTTTAATTCTATAATGTAACTTTTTAAATATTTGAGTTTTTTTATTAAATTATCCTAGAATCCACGTTAATTGAAAAAATAAACTCAAATCGAGAAGAAAAAAGTAACGCCGCAGCAACAAATGAGCTTAAAAACAGCATAATATGCTACCCTTTTAGCATCTCTAATCATAAAATATCCACTACTTTGCATCTCTAACTGAATTGTTGTTGTGTCAAAATTATAAAACGTTACATTTAGTCAATATACCCCGAGTCTCTGTTAATGATCGTCAGGTGTTTATTAATCTCCACTTTTCTGGTTAATCAAATCGAGAAATCGACCGCAAATTGACATGTGATGAGAAAACGCTACGAATGATGTGCAAAGGCACCAAAACACAGGTATCCGCAAAATTAATAGCGATTGTTTAATTTCACTAGTATGAAGCTTGTGTATACAAATAGATAACATAAATCATTTAGTACATAATTGCATCACAAATAATTATACAACGATAATTATTGTTAATTGTCATAAAAGCATATGAACAAGGTTAGAAAAGGCGACAGGAACTAACTGAAAAAATAAAATGTACAGTCATGCCCTAGAGGAAGCGATGCATATTGGAATGTTTTTATTTATGAGTAATAACGGTCTTCATACATTGGTGCGCGGGATAGTTAAGCGTTTTGGTCTTTTACGGCTTTCGAGTTCTTTTATATGGCTTCATACCTGTTTACTTTTCGTTGTATAGCTTGCTTCATTTTCTTTTTTCATGGTCGTGATTTGCCATCAGTCTAAAAAATTTCCCATCCAAGAAACCCACAAGGGAAAACGGCCACCAAATTTCTTCGAGATTAAATTTGGAAAAAAGTGAACTTAGAAAAAATGCACTAGTGTTATCTAAATCATAGTTTATTTTCTTAGTTTAATTTCTTTTTGCATAAAACGTACATAGTCTTGACGGCGAGACAATGAAACCTTCGCTGAGATTATCGGTTCACTACATCATAGACCGTGTCTCGTGCGCATTGCTTCCAAAATATAATTGATCTAGAAAACGTTATCCTTTTCTCTCTAGAAAACTTGACGTCATTGCTAATAACTTTATACTGTTCTCTGGTTTTGTGCAAAGTGTCTTACCTTTGCCCTTATCGTGTAAATCATCTTTTATTTAACCAAGGACATTATTCTCTTTTTATCCGAGTTACCATGAACTCAACGTTAGCGTTGTGAAAATACGCACTAATTAGTTTATCGCTATTTATGTATTGCTGCAAGTTAAAATAATAAGACATGATAAAATAACATACATTTACCTTTATATCTAAAAGTCTCTGAAATGACATCTCTAAATAAAAACACAGCCTGATTGTTTACAAAGTGAGGATAGTCTACTGAACTTGTAGATTATAAAGGATGTAGTACGTTATCCAGGTGAAAACTGGCCAACACTTTTATTTTTTATTTTTAATATTTTTATTTCAATTTCAGTGAAACCGAGGATCCTTAATCGATTACTTTTTTTTTTAGATGACGCGCGGTAATGTAAATGACGTAACTAGAACTGTAGCATAATGCACGTTTACACAAAATGTTGCAGAAAAGTACGTCGACACAATCAAAAAACAATTAATAACTCGACGCTTTATGTTTTTTAATAACGACATTTCTTTCCTCATTCTCCCGCCAAGCTTCAATCCCCGTTACGGCTGTGACGTCAACCACGTGATCGTTTTCTCTGACGCTTGTTCTCTAGAACGTCACCTACCTCTCTCACGTGAACGACTATTACTTTGTAGTTTTTTTTCCTTCTGGTGGTGTCTTTCACGTGATCGTTTGTTCTAATGTGTTATCTCTCCTTTTATATAGTCGTTTTCCTTATAGTGGTATCATTTCGCATTTATTACGCATTTGCATACGTACGTCCGTGTTCTGTTACCAAACAAACGTTTCGAAATTTCTTCGACATGGTATTTAATTTTAACGGAGAGTTTTTAGATGTGCTTTCTATATGTTGTTAGGATTTCGAAATTCGATGGAAACGAGGAGAGACGATGCCAAAACAAAATAAAAAAATAATAATTCCCAGACATTTTAGCAGAACGCTAACATAGGAAAAAATGAGGATATCAAATTCTCGGCAGACCAGTAATATATATATATATATATATATATATATATATATATATATATATATATATATATATATTGATTTTATTTATACAAACATTAATGGTTACATATGTGCATACATGTTTCTGTAATCACCCTCGTTGGGGGATTACGTCTTCAGGCCAAGAATTACCGTCAAAAGTCTTTTGACGGTAATTCTTGGCCTGAAGACGTAATCCCCCGAACGAGGGTGATTACAGAAACGTGTATGCACATATGTAGCCATTAATGTTTGCATAAATAAAATTAATATACCTGCTCTGTTCACTCATTGAGCACTATTTTGGTAGACACATGTTGTTTCATTGGATGTACGTCTAGGAAACTAAACTCTACTGGCTATATATATATATATATATATATATATATATATATATATATATATATATATATATATATGACAGTAGGACTCATTGAAATAACAAGACGAAACAGGTGGAAAACTAATAAAATTGTATTTAGAAAAAATAAAAAAGAGAAAGAAAAATATATGCAATTAAAACAATCCTATATCATTTATGTTTTCCGAGTTAAGAACATCCAACATGCAACAAAATCAATATTTATCAAATAAAACATCACTCTGCCAATGAGAGAGAGATGCGGAAGATACATAAAAGAGAGGAAAACAAAACACGAGAACCCACGTTTCTATTCTTTTCGTTTTTTTTGGCTTTCTTTTTGTTTGCTTACATGTTCATCCTTTTTGTGAAGATAATTTATTTCATTCACGTTGTATTCGCAGTGTTTTTCTGTGCAGTATTCTCGGTTCAGTGGATTCGGTCCAAATTGTCGTCTGCTTCGACGTCGAGATTTATAATGCCTTCTTCACCTCTTAAACTTTAGTTGCTTGAAAAACATTTTACAGTTTCTTTACTTCGTTAATTTTTCTTTTCTTGATCACTAATAGATTTGTTCTTTCGTCGTTTTCATCTCATCAACTCAATAACATAATCTATTCAATTTTTCAATGTCGTTCGTCGCGCGTGCGTGTCGCTCGTCCTGTCGCCTCGATTATGTCAATTCTTGCTATTGTTGCTTCTGATGACGTAACTGCTACTGCTGCTTCTCTCTCAATTTCCACGCTCTCAATAATCTCGATCTCTCTTCCCTCGCTCCTCTTCCCCCTTAATAAGTTCTCTCTCTTTTATCTCTCTCATTTCTCTCGCTAATAGATTATTTATTTATTTAGCTCATTTTCCTTATGAATAGGTTCTGTTTCTTTCTCTTTTAGTAGGTTATATCTTTGTTTCTTCTCGTTACATTGTTTTAGACAGACGATCTTTCGTTTATATAAACTTTTCCGTAGAAAATGAGTAAATAAAATGAACACGAAATTGGATATTTTTGCTTCCACTTAGAATTCATATAAAATAGCACAGTAATATTATTTTAAGAATACGTAACAATGTGCAGGCGAGTCTACCCTTCTAATAAATAATATTAGAATTAGTATCGAACATCTTTTCCAACAAAATTCCAAATGAGAGTTTGGTAGTAACTGCCGTTATTAAGTATAAAATTACACTAGTACCACTAAGAAGATTTATTTGGGTGTGTTTCGCTAATAAAGATGGATATTTAATATATTTGATTTTATTGATGTCAAAGTAATTTTTTACAACAAGAGATTCATTTGCAATAATACATTGCATACTGCCAGAAAGCAATTATTGTTACTGAGATGTGGAGAAGCAGTGTTGTATCTGGACTAAAAGTAATGATGAATGTTCAATACGTGTTACATCCTTAACTTAATTACCCATGATTTACTAGAATAAAAAGAATTCTTCACTACAAACATACTGAGATTACGAAAAACCATCTGCTCTAATATTTTCACCATTTGGATTGCTAGAATTGGAAATTTCGTCCGATTACGGGGTGAACCTATAAAGTTGTCACCATATAGAAAACAATACTCCAGATTTATTTTAAAACTTTTGTAAAAGAATCAATTTAGGTAACTTGATTATGTAGTAGAGCTTACACAAATTTAGTATAGACGCCTTTGGCATCAATCATTGCCTAGATACTTGTTCAGAACTTGGAGCATGCATTTTTCCAAAAGCGCCGGTGGGAGCTCGGCGAAAAATCGGCGGATACCGGCGATCAGGCTAGCTTTGGTGTTATGGTGGTCATGTTAGTGATGTTCTTGACGTATGATCAAAGTAGTCCAGCGCATTAAGGTCGGAGGAGAAGGGAGCAGTTAGAGACGGGTACAAAGTCGTAGCGCTTCTTCTAGAACCAAGCCTCAATCTCTATAGACTTGTGGGTTGGTGCTGAAACTTGCTGTCAACCCCACGGCCAGCCAGCAGCGACCTAATTGCAACAGGAGACCACTGGACTCTTCCAATATATCAACGTACACTTTGGTGTTGAGTTTCAAGCCAACTTCGAAGATGAGGAATGGCATGCTGTTGCTCTCACTTAAAACCAAAGCAAAGACTATGACAGAGGCGGAAACCTTGTTTTCATCACACAGGGCACGTCCATCTGATTCGTGGGAATCCACCGAAACATCTCGGTAAATATAGTCTCACTTTCAGACATGATAGAAGGCTCCCACTACTCGTTGGATTCGTACAGGACTGGCGAACTAAAACAAACGGCTTTCATCAAACGGAACTGGAATAATGTCGCCTTTTAAAGGACGACAATTTTATCGTTCGATCCTGTACTTATTTCTCTGCCTGTAGTGACATGGAAAAGTTTACATGCAATAGGAATATACTTTTCGTTTCTTAACTCGCTACATAATTAAAGCCACAAATAATAACCCCTTACATCCAAGTTCTAATATACCTTGTTTGGGGTCAATAAGAGTAAAAAAATATACCCCTTGCTTAATGACTTGTGTATAAAAGTACGAATAACAGTATTGATTTCGCTTTAGCAATATTGTCTTCTGTAGAAGAAGAAATCTCGTGCAGGAAAGCAACCTAATATTTTTTAGAATTCCACAGAGAATGAGATTCTTTATCCATAAAAATATTGATCTATGAATATTAATGAAAGAAAACTTATTCATTGTTCAACATAGAAATTGCATTATCAGCGTATTATTTTTTATGTCAAAAGTGGTTCTTTTTCGTGAAAACCAACGGAAATAAGAACTAATTGAGTTTCTTAATTGTGATTTCTTCAAATTCATCAGTCGATCTGAATGTATAATCATTGACACTGAATTCTATAAATCTAGAAGAACATAAAAACTGTTAGACCAAAAATAAAAAAAAGGAAGTTTAGTACGGTAAAAGTGGCTACAATAGAAGTCAATATATATATATATATATATATATATATATATATGTATATAAAGTGAACGTGTCTCTGTCTATGTGTGTTCATTTCCTTACGAAATGCATCTGTCAATTTTTAGTCTACAGACTCGAAATTTTATATACAGAGCATTGAGATTTGGGACATGGCTCTAACTTAATAACTTGATTTGAGCCCCAAACAATAAATGTTACGGGGTCATAATAGGGGCAAAAGTTAAATAAATTGACCTTTTTTTTTTTTTTTTTTACTCAGCATACACCTAAAACACCCGGGCAACACCGGGCACCCATGTGAGTATATATATATATATATATATATATATATATATATATATATATATATATATATATATATATACTAGCAGAAGTACCCGTCGTTGACTGGGTTCAAAAACAACCTACAGAAAATGGACTGTGATTGATGAAAGTACGATAGGTTATGAAAAGGAGGGGGTTGTAAAGAGATAGGTTTTGATACTCAAAAATTTTACCCCAAGAACAATATGATGAAAGTAAAGATAATTTTTGCGAAAATATATTTTTATATCAACTTTGTTTCCATTCGTAGCCAAGAGTGACCAACAAAATGGTGTTTCCTTACAAAGAGAACATTTTATATATATATAATAATATAAATATACAATAAATAAATGTTACCATAATCAATAAAAGTTACTTTTATAGTAGAAAAGTTCATTGGTTTGTATTTTGTAAAAATTCTCTTTTATTAAATTCACGAACTGGTTTAAAAAAAATCAAAATTGCAGCGACTTTGAAATGGAGAGCCTCGTTTTCAATTTGAAGGAGGGGAACCTGATCATTCTGTGTTAACAATTTAACAGACTTCTGTCAACGTAAGGGATATTTACAAACATATTTTAATGTTTTACGTTATTTTGTGCTTGAGGAATATTCGATTATGGCATGTGTAGTTTATATAAAAATTCATTTCAGTAGTTATCGCCTCAAATTTTGTTTTAATTTGGGTTCGCTGAAATTATTTCAAGTAAAGTGCATTAAAACTATTTCTGAACAAAACAACATGAACTAGACTTTTATTTACTATGGTAATATTTATTTCTTGTATATTTATTTTTTCGGGTAGTCGTTTTTTGCCTCTTTTGCTAAACATTCTTACTAAATAATATCGACGAAATATCGAAACACAAAGAAACTACAACAGTTTTGAAAAATGATGAAGGTTTACTTACTTGAGTAAAATAATGTGAAACAGCAAAATGAGATATTAAAAAAGTAAACACGTAATTACTTTAGTTTTTTAAAGCAAAGAATCGATATAAATATGAATAAGAAGAAAATGACACCCTTTTCAAGCAGACCAGCTTCGTTTCAGTTTTACAGTATGGAACGATGTAGTATTACGCCGTCAGATTCAGGATTGTACTATTGTAACGTAAAAAAACACGCAGAAATGGTTGTCATCAACTGAATCCTTATTAGTACACTGACAAAAATCTTAAACAGATATACAAATAAAAATAAAAAAGTTATGTTAAGGTTTTTAAAAAGACACGTAATTACGTGAGCATGTTTTTCCTTCTTTTAGCACGATAACAAGTAACGATCCCCTTTTGTTATTATTTATCAATTTATCTATTTTTGAAAGAGTGCCACGTGCAAGTGGTGAAAGAAAAAATCAGAGTTATGCAAAATTTTTGTCGAGAATTTTCTAAAGTTCCGAATTATTTTTTTGCTTTCACTTTAATAAGAACGTGAATATATGAGGTGAATTTATTAAACACAATGTGATTCAACTAAAAAAAATAAATAAAAAGCTAACGTGAATTAAGATTAAATTTAAAATCTTATTGTGGACCCTCACCCTTTTTAAAAAAACTTGTTAAACTTTGTGACATATTTACATTCTATGGAGGTCAGGCGCGAACGAACACCCAATAATTTTATTATACCATATTTCTTCAAACTGGAACATAATTATGAAAGTATACTAACTCAAATAGATACGAAAAGTCTTTGTTTAAGCTTATGCCATATTTCCATGGAGTAAAGGCGCGAACGCAGACCCAAAATTTTATAATACCACCCCTATTTAAGTTAAAACATACTTATCAAAGTATTCTCATGTACATCTATATCGAAAACCCTTGTAAACCTTTTTTTTCATGTTTTATTTCCATATTTTGGGAGCCAGGCGGGAACGCAGACCCAGCAATTTTTATGAACCACCGTTCTGCCAGATACAAACACACCCATTTAAAATGTGTGCCTGTCTGTCTGTCTGTCTGTGTGCAGTTCCCTACCAAATAACTTTGTCAATTTTCGGTATACAGACTCGAGATTTGTACATAAGGGGTATTGAGATTTGGGAAAATGTTTTTAATCCGTTTTCGGCCAGAAATGTGGATGTTTATGGATCAAAGTGCATCGATTTTACCTTTGA
The DNA here is from genome assembly GCF_053919585.1 of Euprymna scolopes. Lineage (NCBI taxonomy): Eukaryota > Metazoa > Mollusca > Cephalopoda > Sepiida > Sepiolidae > Euprymna > Euprymna scolopes. The sequence goes on along the minus strand of NC_136503.1, from coordinate 66,617,693 downwards.
GAACTCTACCAAACTCTTCCAGCAATTTTAGGTCTAAACACTTTAAGTTGTTGATATGTGTTATTTGGACAGGGATCTAAATTTATAATTCAACTTGAGCCCGAAATAATAAAAGCTACACGATCATAATTTAGGTCACATTTAAAGAAAAAAATAACCTCTGCGGTGTTTACGAAATTACTCAGCCAATTTTTTGTCTAAACATTTGAAAGTTTATATAAAGTGTATTCTGACATAGGGTAAGCTTTTAAATCGTTTTCTGGCTGAAAATTGGTTGCCAAGCATCCAGGTTCAAAAGATTGTACTTTGCGATCTCTAGCAAAAAAAAAAGGGCTTGCTTAATAAAGCCAGTCTTTTGTCTAAACATTTGAAATTTAACATGAAGGGTAGTCAAACATGCAGCAAGCTTTTAAATCCGTTTTTAAGGAAATTTTTTGTCAGAGTTGAAAGGGTTTAAATTCCTCGGCCAATTGCTGATTGAAACACTTGAAATTTTAGAATGAGGTGTCTCGGACATGAGTCAAACATTTTAATTTAATTTGAGCCAATACAATAAACGCTCTATGGAAACCTATTATATAGAAAGGCATTATGGTAACAATGCACGCTTTTTAATATACACATATGCACATAAAAGCCTATGCACTTTTCATCCGTAGAACTGCAAGATTGGAATTCTCTTCCGGTTTCCTGTTTCTCTAACTGTTCTGACATGCAGAAGCTTAAATGTAATGTGAACAGCCATCTTGCTGCTAAACTCGCTGCATAGTATCCCCGCAAATTTGGTCCGTGATAGTAGCCCCCTACATCAAAGTGACAATATGCCTGGTTTGGGGTGAAAATGTAATTAAAAAATACACAGCCAAACGAAGATTCAGACATCTGGCAAGCATTTTTATAAATTTTAGCTGGCAAGATGTCAAAGATGAAAGAGTTTACCTTTGCAAATTCTAAAAAATGTCTCAGCTAATTTTGGGTCCAAACACTGGAAATTTTAGATATTTGTAATATGGACATGGGTAAAACTTTATATTTTGATATGAGAAAAAATAATAATGGTTAAGGGGACATATTGGGATTAAAGTTCAAAATATTTACCCCTGCAGTCTCTACGAACTCATTCATACAATTTCTGGTCTAAACATTTGAACTCTTTCATAACGTGTCTTCACAAGTAAGTCAAGTTTAAACAGTACATAGCGCCCGATAGCACTTGCATACATTTTTTTCATGTCATGATGTGAAATAGATGTTATTCCGGCCTTTGGTTTCGGTTTTTTCCTGACTTTACGGTGTAATTTATAATGTTATTTGATAATTGCATATGTACTGTACGATATTTTGATACTAATTTTTAATGCCGTATCCGAGGTTCACCGCATATCTATATATATAGAAATTCGTATTCCTGTCTGTTTGATTGTTTGTTCACAATTTGATTAATATATACAAAAACGTGTCTTACTTTAATCTTTCATTTATTTCTATATATAGTACGATACTTGGAAACATATACAATTAAGAGATCACCTTATTTGCATATGGCATTAAGAAAAATGGATTGTACTAAATGGCGGTATCTTAGTTAATGTTTTTCGCGAGAGAATTATTTTAAATATTCTATTTAAAATTGTTATATAATAAATTCTAAACAACAATTATATTGATAATATATTTAATTTAATTTATTTTGGTATTTATATTTCCAACATCGACTTTTTAAAAAAAAATATTTTTAGTTATTTGCCCTTAGATGCTATCCATAAAAACAATCCAAACGTTTACCAAATATCAATTGGTAATTTCATAATGTTTTTAGCTGGAAAAATAATTCCGTGTAGATAGAAATAATGTTTGGCTTTTATTGTTTTTTTTTAATATTAAAAAAAACACACACCAACAAAAAAACCTGAAAAGATGCCATTTGTTTGTTTTATTTCATTCTTTAGGGCAATACCGTTTTACCACATAATTCAGCGTTGTTTAATGCCTAAAAGATGAAGATCTATTGCCCCCCTCTAAGTTCCACAATTTACACTTTTTATTTTTTCGCGTTAATTTCATCGATTACAAACATAATTTTCCAATTAGAAAGGTAATTTTATTTGACGTGACCCAGCGGCGTTTAACCCCTAAAAATGGAGATCGACTTTTTTCAGCCTAATACATTTAAACAGCCGTTATAAATATTTTAAGAGAAAAAAATAAACATAAATAACATCTTAGATAGGGGATCACTTTTCTATATAAATTTAACGTAAAATGAGCACCAAGTTTGTGGCAACTAAGCGTTCAATGAGACATGTCACCGCTAGCATTTTTTCAAGTTTGGCGATTGAGGGGGGAGGAAAAATTTGACAAATACAATTGTTTATTTTTCTGGTGGGGGGAATTATATTGGAAACATAAAATATGATAAATTTAATTATTTTTTATGAGACAATTCTGTACTTTCACCTAAGAATTTATTAAACAAAACACAGTTTTTTCTTTTTTTTATTAGACTAAATGTTTAAAATTTGGCTTTTTTAGGTTTGACAGATTGTTTTTTTAAGGCCAAGTTTCACATTTTGACGCTCTTTCATTACAAAAATATATGGCGGCCAAAAACATAGTTCATGAAAGAGCTTAAAAGGCCCATCCGCCAAATTTTAGAAAGGCCAAATTTTAAAAGCAATATAGCGGCCTCGAATAATAAATATAAATGATAAAAAATAATAAAAATGAATTTTTTTCTAGTTTTATTTCAGACTTTTGGTCTACCCATTTGTTTTATATAACAAGTAAATAGTTTTTATATTTTTTATCTGGCAAAAAATTAACGCTACTAAATTACACATTTACCAAAATAAAAAAATAAATGCACACATTAATGTTGATAAACGTCATTTTTTTAGGTTCGAAAAATCGTGAGTTTTCTTAGGACAGTGATCCCTTCTGGCGAAATATCTGGTGAGAGGGTATCACATATTTCTTTTGGGGTGCGATTATATTTACATGTTTTTATCTCTTCTTTTATTTAAAAAAAAATGTTGTGAGGGTATCCACATTACCCATGATGAAAATGATTAGTATAGCAGGCGTATTTCTAACGGAACTTCATGTCAACCCAGGCAAAGCCGGGTACCCATGCTGTATATGTATATATATATATATAAATATATATATATAGATAGATAGATCGATAGATAGATATGTATATATATGTATATATACATATATATATATATATATATATATATATATATATATATATATATATATATATATATATGTGTGTGTGTGTGTATATAAGTGGAGTTTTCTGTCTGGCTGTGTATCAGTGGGTGTACATTTCCATAACAAACTATGTAGTCAATTTTCAGTCTACTTACTGAAGATTTGACATAAGGGGTATTGAGATTTGAGAAAATCTTTTTAATCGGTGCTCGGCAAGAATTGTGGCAGTCAAGAGGTCAACGTTCAACGATTTTTCCTTTAAAGAGTCTACCAAGTTCCTCAGCCAATGTTGGGGCTGAACACTTGAAATTTTAGATGTAGATTACTTTTACACGGATAAACCTTTTTAATTTCAATTGAGCCCACACCCACCCGTACTCCCTAACACTAACCGCCTCTCTCTCCCAAAACGCCTACTGCTCATATTCACAAAGGATACACTGCGCTTTCCTTCAAAACGGAATCACACTCGAATATCTTATTAAAAGAACAATGTAATCTTGACTCACCGCTTCATAACAATCTTAGTTGCCGGGCATTACTTGAATGATTCATGCTATGAGATGTAGAAACTTGCATTCATCAGTGGAGAAGGTTAAATGAATTACAAATTCATGCATAACGTGGCTGAAATAAAACTTTAGTTTTATAAATCCAAAAAATGGCGGTTAAATAAAAGCAACACAAACGTTTGAAAGGCTGAATCTTGATTTTAAAAGAATCGCTACCAAGCAAAACAAGAAACCGATATATATTAATTATTGTCGACGATTATTCACTGCTTATTTTGCCTTCCCTTGCTCAGACATATAGGCCACTGCAATTATCCACTTCCTCTGTTCACTATTCGATGTCTTTGGCGTTGTTGTCTGTATTCATTCGGACCGAGGGTCTCTTTTCATGTCAAAGCAACTTCGACAATTTCTACAGGAACGAGGAGCAGTTATAAGCAGACAATTCCCTACAACCCTAAAGGTAACGGCTAATGCGAAAAATATAACGGCATAAGTAGGAAGATCGTTCATTTGGCTGCATAAAATAACGGATGTTGGATTGATTATTGGGAAAATCGCCTTCTTGTCGCATTATACGCTATTCGATCCTTATTGTGTCTCGCCAGGAATGCTACCCGACACTAAAGGTTTTTCCTTTTTCCGCTAAGGAGTTAGGCGGTGCTTCGCCTCCATCTTAGCTCTCTCAATCCGGTACTGTTTTTTTCTGAGAAATGATGCACGTTACAACACCAAGAACGATCTATTTGTGGACGAGGTAGAACGCATAGAGGTGAAGCCCCAGTAAGCTCTAGTACAATATGCAGATGGTAGAGGGTCTAATGTAATCTGCCGGAGACGTACAAGGGGCGTGGACAACCCCTGGGGATAAACCAACTCCCCCTGACACTGAAACCCCTCCGAAAGATCATGGCACTGAAATTAATCCTGACACGTCGTATAATGACACTCTCCGTTCGGGTTTCGTCAGAGTCTTCGCATGAGCCAACAACTAAATCCCTGCCAAATGAATGACAAGCACCGAAAAAATGTGTTCATTCAGAGACTGGTTCGGGTGCAGAACGACCTGCTCATCTGAGAAGGAAACATTTCGGAGTGAGGTATTTTAGACCCACGGACAGGCTCGCACTGAAGAGCCGTCCTTTTTAATACTCCGACCCCGAATCATGGACTGCTGAGGCGGCCACTTCGAGCTTGTAAGGAACCTGGACATTTAACGAGCTTTCTTCACTATGCGTGAGAAATTTGGTAGAGTAGAATGTTGTGAATATGGATTATCTCCTCTTTGATAATCCAAGATTTAAAAGCTGTACATGTCCGCTTGTCAAGTAGACGATATTTTTATTTATCAATCACATCATGAGTTCAAAGCTGGAGTTAAACTGTTGTTTTAATGTGGGTAAACATCACTTATCAAAAAAGAATTATAATTGACTGGGTAAAAAAATAAAGATTGGCGAAGTCTAGTTTATTTTACTCTAATATATAACAAAGATGGAAATGATGCAGCGTAGTATCAAAACTGTTACTACATTTTGTTCTGATGCATAACTTAACGCATTTGCCTTAGTGACTAATTTTCTTATTGTATCAACTCCATTTTTTTTTCAATATCACAATCTTTATTTTATTTTTTTTTTCTCATTAATTGTTTCTTTTTTTTGCGGTGTTTCCATTGTTTTTCTTTATTCTTTTTTTTTCGAATGATTTATTTACTTTTTTCAGATATCTTCATAGGCTTACGTTGTTACTTCCTGTCTTACACGTTACTTTCTTTTACCCCGTTATCATCTTTATTTCTCTATTTCCAGGCGGTATTTCTAACTTCTAATTTTCTTAAAGACAGAAGCATCCTCATTTTCTTGTTTACTTGGTATTTCTTTTACATTCGTGTTCGTTGTTTTTTTTTGTTTTCGTTTTGTTTTGATTTGTTTTGTTTAGTTTTTTTTTTTGTTTTCATTTTGTTTTGATTTGTTTAGTTTTGTTTTATTTTCTTTCACATTTGACTTCGTCTGCCATATTGCCGTTGCTGGCTCCCATCATCTTCATGAATGAATGAATGGTTAAAAAAAGCGAATAAATCACTCCGACGTTAGGCAATACATGTACAGTGAACGGAATAGAAAAACAAATGCAATAACATTTAATGCTTAACTGACGAATGATACAAGCAGAGCTAAAAAGAAAATTCTAAGAACAGAAATCAATCAAGCAATAAAAAAAAACAGACTGGATTAAAATGTCGTACAAGGAAATGAATGTTTTGCAATTTAGTTACCGTGTTATGCTCGAGTATGTTTTTAAATTGAGATTTTTTCTCCGATGTGAAAAACAAATGGTCGATTGACTTACGTGAGTTTCACGGGGTCATACAATTTACTTCATTTTTAAGTGTAGACAATTACGGCAATATCTTGTTTTTAATCCTTCAGGGAGATTAGCCACCCTCCTCACCAAACAAGTCTGGTGGGGGAACCAGTTTAGTCGCGGGTGATCCGATCATGAGGCAGGTAGTACTGGGTTACATGGTACCAGTATCATATGACATGACCTGACATGTAATATATATATATATATATATATATATATATATATATATATATATATATATATATATATATACGCACCAATCACGTTGACACACGAGATTAAGCAATGTTGAGCCTGGCCAGCATCAGATTGGTGAGCATTTGGGAAGGCTAAGCGCTGTATGTATCGGGCCGAGTCGTAGAATTTTCCATGTTGGTATCTGGAGGCGCATTAATTCACTGATAGCGATGCAACCCCGGCCTCAGTTAAAATATGCATCTAAGAGAATGTAACTCTAATGTAAATACCTGCGTTGTACACTGTGACTTGTCTAGGGGCAGTCATTTGCACCGTCAAGGATTAGCAGTAATATCAAAAAGTGTGCGTGATTATACACAAAGTCTTCACCACTGTAAACAAACAATCTGTGTGGATTTTCAACAACTTTTGTTTTGGCGAAATCTGATAGGTCGAAATGGATATGAGAGTTAATCATATAGCTTTCTATCTATCTATCTTTCTATCTATCTTTCTATCTATCTATCCGACTCTATATCTATCTATCTATCTATCTATCTATCTATCTATATATATATATATATATATATATATATATATATATATATATATATATACACACAGTTTACTATTTTCATACTTTTCTATATTTTTATGTACATAATTATTAAATTAAACACCATATCATAAGGAAATTTGGAACACATGTTCTAAGCGTCCGGAATCGTGCTGTTCGCTATATATTCTTGATTTAGTCTTATAAAAATAAACTCATAGAAAGAGAGTGGCATTAAGGTACACTTACTTTTATATAAAACTTTACAAGAGATATAAGACTGTTATAAATAATTATTCCCGTACTTTCCCTTTTCTTTAGTGTATTCCGGAGGTTTATTAAGGTGCTTAATATGATCCAAAGCTCTAAATTAAAATGAGAATATGACAAGTTTACATAGAATGTAATACTCAACCATTTTACATCCGTAAAGTGTACATTCTTTAATAATTTTCTTTTTATAACACACGAACGTTAAAAAAAGCTTAATGTTAGACATTTTCGAAAATCTAAATTATAAAATGCATTTAAATAAAATCGAGAAACTTTCTTCTAAACATAAGATTTGGTATCATTATTTACAGGTTTTCTCCACTGAATCGGTAAAATACTGTTCTATTCGTGGTTGGATAATTGAAGAAAAAATGCAAGAAAATAAATAGTCATAGATCGTAGGAAAAAGAGGACAGTTTTTGAATCCTACCCATGTCGGACACATGTTTGTCCTTCCCGACATGGGTAGGATTAAAAAACTGTCCTCTTTTTCCTACGATCTATGCCTTTTTCTTTTCTTGCATTTTTACTTCAATTATCCTGAAGATGTCCTCTGAAATAAGGACGAAACGTTGATTATTTTAATAATTTCATTCGGTTTTTCTATTTTTCTCAAAATATATATATATATATATATATATATATACATATATATATATATATATATATATATATATATATATATATATATATATATATATATATGGTGAAATCAGTTTCTTTTAATTGTGATGTTTACAAGTGTTTCTTTGCTAAAAGGTTCCGGGACTTCGCGTGAATAATATCGAATGATATCGAACGTCAAAAAAGTATAAACTGTGCCCAAAATAAAATTTCCACAATTCTCCACGTTTTTATTGTAGTTATATTTTTTCTTTCGTTTATTGACAAAAAATATCCGGTTTGCAACTAAGTTCTCGCTTTATTTTTAAAATATATTTTATTCAGGCCCCTTTTTTGTTTTATTCTATTTGTTTAGTTTGGATTCAAAATCAAATGATTTCTACTGAAAAGCTATCGGGAGTCATGTTGAATCTAAGGAACAAGTTGTGGAGAAAAATGTAGAATTCACCATTGATTAAATAGTAGTTTGTTTTTATTTTACTTTTAAAAAATGTACATTCAAAAACCGTCAAGAACGCAGTGGCCAACCTAATAGAAGTCAGCTTGAAATATCGAGATAAAATATAATACATAAATGAAGAACAGGATTCTTTTATTCTATTTACACAACCTGTAACCGTTAAGAAATATATATGCCGTCAATTGATAAATAATTGATGATCATATTCATATTATTTGTGAACATTTTTGTGGCCAATTTAAATGCTTAATATCTCAGTTTTCAGGACTAAACTTGATGAAAGGATTTATCCTTAATGCAAAAGTATATATTGTGTTCATTCTCTTATAGACCTACACATATATGATCTGTCGATACATAAAAGTTTTGCTGATTATATTAATAAAAGTAACGAGAACATTTGGTCATTTGCGTACAATAGTTTTAGTTTAATAAAATATCTTATTTTATTATTCAGATATGCTTTATAACCTGTATTGCGTTACAATTAAACAACTCTTTTTTGTATATCAACAGCTTTAGCTTATATATCCAACATGACCGTTAAGGAATAAACAGCCAATAATTTTGTAAAGGCTGCGAGAAAAATATGCAAAATATATAGCTGACTTTACATACGAGGGAACTTCGATAAGTTTCCAGACTTTTTGTAAAGTCATTTAAAATTGTCGAAATTCAGTATGTTATTGCTAGACGTCTTCTAAGATAGCTAACCAATATATATGATTGAAGGTTTCAATGAGAAGCTACAACATCAAAGTGGAATAGACCTTACTTAAGCCTAATTGTCACATCTAGTGAATTTCCAAAATGCAATGTGGGCGTGACGACACTTTAGAATAAGGATCTGCAATAAAAAAAAAACATGTTTTAAACTTGAAAAAAAAAACGCAGAAACGTATGGAATGCTTCTGGCTGCTTTTAGGCTATTTATTTGGGCTAAATATTCCGATCAGTTTTGTAGTGTTATAAGGAATTAAAGGCAAGCATGGAGTATGTAAGGTATGAGGAGATGTGTTGTAAGAGTAAGCAAATCAGAACCCAGTGGATTAACTTAATATAAATTTCATATATAAATACCGTCGTATGTTTATAGAGACAATAATTGCACAGATTAATATCAGGGTGTGAAGGTTACACAAAATTAATCTCAAGGAACTTAAGATACAGAATATTGCGCCGTTTATCTCAAGAATACTCAGAGAAGATCAGAATCAAAAAGAGACTATTTGACCAAGATGGGCATCAAGACAGTTCAGCACTGTCTTTATATTCTAGATGTTGTTCTCAGTGATTTTTGGTCATTTATGGTAATTTTAGTTATTTATGGCAATGGAAAACCTTATAGGCTCTCATCATGAGACACTTGAGGAGAAGACAGAGGCTATAATTACGGCCATCGACACGCTCACGCAAGATTATTTTCATAGGATTTTCCAGAAGTTGTTGAAAAAATACAATAAATATTCTGCAGTCCAAAAGAAGATTACTTCGGACGTGGCTAGGTTTTCGTGTATATACTATAAATAAAAGTTCCTGTACGGATTCAAATCAGAAATTTATTGAAGGCACCTCGTAAGAAGTCGACACATAAAAAATGTTTTCAAAGTTTCGTTGCATAGATATAAGTTTGAGGGATAAGCCCAGGTTTCTGTGCCAGTCGAAAGATTTATGACAATCTTGCAAACATGTAGGTGATTAATTATCCCTGCAGAACCCCCATGAATTAACAGAACAACTCAATACTGCAGTGCTCACTATATGTCTCCACTTGAAAAGACGAAGTGTCTGGGTTTGTCATCTTTTAAATGTTAAATGCAAGGTATATCGTTTATCCATCTGAATGCCATTTTTCGAGGGAAGTTAATGAGTCCTTTCTTTCCGGTGATATAGCATGTGGTGGAAAATGGACGAAAAAAAAATAGAAAAAAGTCCACCTTCAGAAAAAATATATAATTATGTAGTAAACAAAAAGTCTCAAATCTATCAAACGACATTGTATTCGTCTGCAATGAAAGAGAGATTAAGAAATACCGACCCAGAGTGAGAATACATCTTATTCAAAGGATTAACATAAAAAAGCCAACACAGTGCCGTAATTTTACAAATATTCTATTGTTTTGAATTAAATGATTCGTAGGGTGAACAGAAATCTCGGTCAATGAATGTAGCAAAATATCGTTACTCTTTATATATACTATGTTCTCATATGTCAAGATCGAGGTTTCAATATGAAAATGTAAGTATATGTAAGAGATAGATCATATATGAAAGTCATATATTTTCACACGTCTATTTACAATTAATCAATGCATAATCTTAAATGTCAGACCTTGGAAATGTATAAATAGTACATATAAGGAAATTAGAGGGTGAAGGTGTTTAGTATGATAAAAGAATGAATGTCAATGAACGGAGTTGATATATCTGGGTTTTTTGTTCAAAGGGCGATAACTCTGTCCTACTAAAAATTAAATTAAATTGTAACCTTGTTTCACTTAAGGTAAACAATTATGGTAATGGATTATAAATTATAAATTTGACATAAATAAAATTATAGGTTTAGAATTAAGTAATACTAAAAATTAAAATGTAATTAATTATAACAGTTACGAGTGGTTATTTATGTATAGTTTTAAATTCATATCAATAAATAACTTATTATAACCGGAACTTGGAAAAAATAGTTTATTCGTATATGCAAACATTTTCTTTTTCTTTTTTCATGTGTAATTATTGATATTATTTGGGTAAATATGGGTACATGTTATTTGGGTAAATCATGCATAAATAAGAAATTTAATAATCATAATTAATAATAAATAGAGCATTTCTTGCAGAATATACCACAATTAATAGAATTGGTAGGTACGAATAGATGGTTTTAGTGACTTCATTTGTAAATTACACCTGGCGTAATGATAACATATTTTAAAGTATTTACAACTTCTCTTCCAATTTTCGGATTTTTAATCATATTAAAACGAACGTTACCTCTTTTTGAAGGATTTATTTTTGCTATATTTTCTTTATTAAAGGAATAAATTGTAAGATGATCAGCATCATGGACTTTGGAATATAGACATTTTCATTCATTGTATATATATATATTGACAGAGTACAAAATAGACTTCGTGGATTAGTGGGGGATGCCTTTTTCTCTACCCTGCAACCTCTCTCCCACAGAAGAGACGTTGCCAGTCTATCTTGTTTTATCGTTATTTCCATGGGAGGTGCTCGTCTGAACTCCAATCTCTGGTCCTCCCTCGCCAATCTTTCACGAAAAACACCCGTCTAGCTGAATCCACTGTCAAAAATTTCCCCCACTCTTTATCGGTGCCTAAATCAAAACGTGGATTCCATGAACAAAGCTTCTTTCTTAGAACTGCACGCCTGTGGAACTCTGTTCCGTCTACCTGCTTCCCATCTGACTACAACTTGGATGTGTTCAAATCCAACGTTAAAAAATTCTTAATGAACCACCCCCTTAAGTAAACACTTCATCAAATCTCCACACTAACGTAATGTACTTGCAATAACCCTGATCCCTGAGTGGCTTCCGGGCCTTGATAAGTGGTGACCACTGTGTAAATATATATATATATATATATATATATATATATATATATATATAATGAATATTTATCTTCGAAAATTAGTTCAATTTAATTCCCATAACTAATATCTTTCGAGTAAATATACGTATGCATGACATATTTTATGTTTAATTAGGAAGATTCACTGGTAGCCCTCTTAAAAGTGCCTTTAGAGATTCTAGCAGACCTAGATTCATTTTGAATAAGATACTTTTCAGATTTTACATATATTTTCTAATCTTTTGTCATATAAAGAAAACGCAAACATGTCATACAGGTATACAGGTATATCAAAAACAGAAATATCGTGTAATCACGCGGGTTTCATTAGATTTACTTCTGTGGAAACCAATTTTTATAACCTTTACACACACACACACATACACACACATATTTTATATATATATATATATATATATATATATATATATATATATATAAGATTATTTTTTATCTTTCAAGCCTGATACAATTTTGTTCTCATGACTGACCTTTTGTCAAGTCTCGGCCAAATCTACTTATACATACGTGTGTGTCTAGCGTCGATACATCTAAGGTAGGTGTTGTAACGACAAGATGTCGGCATGCGGCTTGGTCAAACTCATATTTTTTTTCTTAGACTTAATAGGAAAGAGAAAAATATGTCTTTACTTTATTAGATTTAGTTTTATTTTACCACTTATTTTTCTTTTCCCATATTGTTTACTTTTTTTTTAATCTTTTTTTTCTAGAAAGCAAAATGTCAAATTATATGAATCGATAATATCGTTCGGCATTTGTCGTTCCGGGCTTAAAGAGGGCAGCTTTCGTTGTCTTCGACCAGCCTTGTGACTCATGCGAATGAAACGTGATGCCACATAACGAAGCCTGCAAGTTACACAACAACGCCGATAGATATGAGCAAGAGGAAAGACATTTCCCTGGCATTAGATTGAATTTACTTTACACATTACAAACCGAGGTGATTGGCGTTGCCCGGCGTTGGAAATGTGTGTTGAGGGGGAAAAAGTGGGAGTAGGCAGGCAGGTTGCAACTCGTACTGTGGAGGAGGCAAAGAATGTGAAAGAAATAAACGTGACATCTTTACTATTGCGCCCATCGCCAAACCGGAAGTTACGTAGATTTAAATTAAGGCTTGACAATCGAAAAGAGGGGATGCCTTTCGAAAATATATGCCAAGAAAGCGACCCCTCGTATATATATATATATATATATATTTATATATATATATATATATATATATATATAGTCATCCACATATAGTACTGTTTGCTGTTTCACAGCTCATCAGTGTGGTTAGACAAGCAACTACCTCAAGCCAGGATCAAAACCCGATCGCCCAAACGACAGTCCCAGCTTCTAAACGTTGGGCTATATGGCTACGCATCCATCTATTTATCACTCTCTCTCTCTCTCTCTGTTTCTCTCTCTTTCTCTCTCTCTTCGTCGGTTTCTCTCTCTGTCACTCTCTCTCAATGTCTCTCTCTCTCTCTCTCTATATATATATATATATATATATATATGTATGTATGTGTGTGGGTGTGATTTTTTTCTGTGTCTGTCTCAGAAACGCTCATCAAATTTTGTGTATACAAACTGAAATCATTATATATGTTTTTTTCTGGCATATGAAACAAATTCAACGCATGTGGCCACGGCCACAGAGAATAAGAAGAAGGCTTGTTAAATGAAAACTGTCTACAGGCAATGTGGTAAGATGTGTCAGACTGTCAGTACTATATTAGGGCCATTTGAAAAAGAGCAATAAAACATTTTCAAAAAGAAAGAGGAACACAGTTCGATTAACACCTTAACTAAACTTTATTCAATATAAAATATAAATATTATCTATGCAAAATTAAGTAATTTTAAAGCAATATACAATTTAATACCGATAAAAATGAAATTTGAATTCATGGAACATACAATCAAAGACGAAGATTCTATCGGCTGGCATCCCCCAAGCAGAAAGGTCCTCCGTCACTCTCAACGGTGAAACCCTCGAGGAGACGGATAGCTCCAAATACCTGGGCTGCACATTCATTGGTACCGGTCAAGGCATAAATGAGTCTGAAGCGCGCATTAATGCCGCACGAGCTGCCTTTTGTCGACTCCAAAGGCGATTATGGTCACGGCCTGAAATACGTCTGAGGACAAAAATACGAATCTACCAGGCCCTCGTCCGCTCAATACTTTTGTATGGATGTGAAACCTGGCCCATACGGAAAACGGATCTGCCACGCGTAGAAGTTTTCGACCACTACAATCTCCGCCGCATTCTACATGTCCGTCCCTTGGATTTCGTCGCCAACAAAGAAGTCCGGCGTCGCCGCAATCTCCAGGCAATTACTGACCTACTACGGGCCCGACACCTTCGATGGTTCGGCCATGCCTCTCGCTGTGATGCGGGGGTCTTTATCCACGAGGCTATCTCCCAACGTCCTCTACCCAGCTGGAAAAAACGTGTCGGTGGCCAGCTAAGAACGTGGCTCGGGACTATCAAAGCCGACGCTGAGCTTATTTCGGGCCCGCTCATCTATGGCCTGTCTCGTTGGAGACGTGACTGGCTATTGCTCACTCGGGATCTTGCCTCCGATCGCCGGGCTTGGGCCGCAGTGGTATGAGATGTGCATGTTCATGAAGCCGACTCAACTCCTCCAGGGTGAATGTCGTTTCAAGTACAAGTAGTACAATCAAAGAAACATTAAGCACAAATATTGTTTGGTCTTCAGAACAATATCACAGTGTAGTATCTGTGTTGATGCTACACTTTAGCTTTTCTGTCCTCAGTTAGTGGATGAGAAATATTTTATGATTGAGATTATTTTTGTTCCTATTAAGAGTGCTCCATCTTGGGAAGTTTGATTTTGTCCACATATTATATGTTGAAATAATTAACAACTATTACGTTAAATACAGAAATTACATTTAAAGTTGTTGTTTTCTGTTCTTCTGTGTCCATTTTCCCCATGTTTTTCAGCAAAATGTGTAGCATATTAGTTGTCTCACATGCCATCATCACTGATCGCTCACTGGCAGTAACCTGTGGTGTTCCCTGGACACCAAGTGACAAACCGTCTCCCCAGATTTCCAGTGTTCTCAACCTCTTAACCAGATGATTGCATGTTATCGCAACATCCGTTGTCACTGATTTCTCATTGGCATCGGCCATTAGTATTTCCTGGGGTTTGGGTGAAAAATGGCTCCCCAGGTACCAGATTTGAACTGCACACTTCCAGTGGAGTTTTGGTTAGTACTCTCTCACCTCGGTCTTTCCATCCTCCCTGACCCTTTACAACAAGTTTGTGTGGCGCCAGTCGATGCCATCTACACAATTTTTATTATTATTACTATTATAATGTTCATAATAATAAGGGTGCAGTGTACGTACGTGTATTTTAATTATTATTTTCAAGTTAAATTAAATTTTGGGTGTATATTACCGTACACATAGATTCGAAAAGTTGTCAAAAAACAAATATATACCAAATAAATTTTACCAAAGGAAAGATAAGTTACTTTTCTATCTATCTGGAAAAGGTTTTAGTGGTTTTACTTACTTTAAAACGTGTAATCGCTTCGAAAATCATAGAATGTTTATCGGTATATTTTAAAAAGAAAAATGCCGGCATGCTCGTTAGTGAACTCGGTAAGTTTGAGAAAATGAGTTCAAACACACAAATTATACAAAATACTACATGGAACCCACGGAATATATTTCGGCCTATGTCACGGTAACATATATTGAGCGAGTTTCCAACAGTATTTTGTATATTGTTTTGTTTAAACTAGTTTTCCAAACTTTCCGTGTGCAACAGCAATCATGCAGTCATTTGCATTTTTCAAATACATCAGTAACACTGTACGTTTTTTCGAGCCGAATAAACACTTTACATTAAAAAAACACTAAAATTGTATCCAGTTTGGTAGAAAAGTAACTTGTCTTGCCTTTGATAACATTTATTTGTTATATATTTGTTATTTGACAACTTTTTCGAATCTATGTGTATAGTAAAACAAACCACTCATGTAAATTACATACAGTTAAAAATCATAAAACACCCTAAAGATTTAAATATATTTCAAAGAAATAAACTACGCTCGGTGCGAAATCTTGAAAATTAACCGATCGTAAAAAAAAGTCTGCCGTGAAAAATGCTAACTTTAAAATATTTGGAAATACTCGATGAAAAGTTTTATTTATTTTTAAAAGAACGGTTTGAAAAATATTATATAAACTTGTTTGTTTTGCAGTAAAAAAAAATAAATGTAATGAAATATTTGACTTTCTCCGATACAAATAAAAGTTCAAAAACTAGTTCACTTACTATATTTTGTTAGAAAAAAATTATCAAAATGTGCAATTATAATAATTATTATCTGAATGGAGAATCGTTCTTTCTCTTTAGAACATACATGGACAACCGGTAACACAATCGGTAGCCACATTTTTATGCCTGTTAGCGTGACCACGTGGTTGAATACAGGATACTTTCTTTACCTACAAGTTGATCAGGAAGTGACGTCACGCTGTCATGTTCACCGGCGTTCACGCTCGGTGGTGGTGATGTGGCAGGAAAGAATCTGCAAAGTTGTAAAGCCTAGATCAACTTAAACTTGACATGCATAAGTCAAGCTGATTTGTACGCTTCACTTATGCTTAAATATAAATCTATACGTTTAAGTCGATGATTTATAATGTTTTGATCTGCAAGTTGGCTAAGCTTAGACAGTAAACAATAAGGATGAGGGGGCAAATATTTTAGCTTCGATTTTAGTAATGGAACTCAAGTCATATTAATAAAATATCATTAAGCTGTCGCTAATTTTGAGTGTGTATAATCTACGTATACATCTATAAATGTAAATTTTCTGTGCGTGTATTTGTGTGTACATTTACCTACAACATTTCTTTGTCAATTTTCAGTCTACACACTTGAGATTTGACAAAAAGATGAATTGAGATTTAAGAAAATATTTTTAGTGATTTTAGTCAGAAATTAGGCTGTCAAAGTAGTTAAAGTTCAAGGAAAACTCTACCAATCTCCTTCGCCAATTTTGGGTCTGAACAGTTTAAATTTTAGATGTAGATTACTTTGAATTGGATCAAACTTTCCAATTTGATTTGAACCGTAAACAATAAATGTTAAGGCGTTAAAATTGGGGTAAAATTTAAAATAAATTTGACATGTGAGGTCATGACCGAACATTTGAGCTGCAAAGAGGTCAAAGTTTAAAGATTTTGTATTTGTGGTATTTAGCAAACCAATCAGCCAATTATGTGTCGAAACATTTGAAATTTTATATAAAGAGGATTTAGACTTGCAGCAAGCTTTTTAATCGTTTTTGGGTCGAAAATCCGGTTGCAAAGATGTTAAAGTTAAAAGAGGTTACCTTTGAAAACTCTACAAACTTCTCCGCCAATTTTGGGTCTCAGCACTAGAAATTTTAGATGTTGGTTACCATGAGTCAAACATTTTAATATATATATCCATGTACATAAAGTTATGAATAATACCTAGTATACTAATAACATAAATAAAATATAATAATACCTAGTATACTAATAAAATAAATAAAATAAAATGCTAGTATACTAATAGAAATAGCTCTCTACTTAAAAATACGATATACATATTAACTGAAATATATTTAAGCAGATTTTACAATTAAACATCACGGAGTAGGCCACTTCTCTTTCTCTTTCACTCTCCCTCTCTTTATATATATATATATATATATATATATATATATATATATATATATATATATATATATACATATATATGTATATATATTTGATAGTTGTATATTTTCATGTTTTTTAAACGTACATCAACTGAAACTTTTGTACTCCTAAAAAATGAAAACAACATGCTTATAGTATGCTTATTTATACAAGCTGTATCGTCTATACATGTTCCTTTTAGAGAGATTACATCACTATGTAAAACGTACTTCCTAGTATCAAATTAAAGATTTATTCTATTTGTACATTTTTTTCATTTTTGCAAAACTAAAACGTAACTATTCTTAATCCATTCAGATGAAAAAAAAAGGGAATTTCTGAAAGTGGTCGGAGTGTATAGGTAAAAAAGAAAGACTGTGCCTGCAGTCTGCTGAGTATATAGGTGAATCAGCTTTTTGTAATTGTTAATTTATTACTCATACTATTCCCGATTAAACCCATTTTTCCTTTCATACTTCGTCTCGCAATAATGCATATGGTTTTTTGGCCCATATGACTTTAGTTCTAAAGTCTTAGTGTTACATATTTGCGAAATTAGCTGTTAGACTTTTCTACCCCACATATAAACAGATCTATTTAAAACACACAACTACATATATTAAACATACATTCAAGCGTGTATTTATTGACCAACATGTACATTTACATAGCGACATACTAACATTTTAATCAGCATGTATATATTCATACACACACATATATATATATATATATATATACATTTATACACACAGATGCAAACATACACAATATACATGTATACATAAATAAACTTATCCACATGACTGACACACACGCATATACATATATATATATATATATATGTGTGTGTGTGTGCGCGCGTGTGTGTGCGAGTGTACAATTTACTTACATATACACGCAAATATATGACCACACCGGCTACTTCCATGTCGTATAGTTTTTCAGCATATGTATACATTAGTATTTTAGGGAATACATCTGCGTCTTTTATCATATACTTTTCGTAAAGTAGCGTATTAACGTAGATTATGGTAGTTTTGTTTTATATTATTTTATTAATGTAGTAAATGAGTTTCCAGCATCAGCAAGGAATGTTGAAACGTACATTAATTTACGGATGAGAAAACGTGTTTTTTTTATTTCGTATAATACAAGCAAAAGCGAAATATGTTCACAAAACATACTTTAAGTAACCGTGAAAGAATAAACGGAAATGTTAAAAAGCAAGGTCGGTTATTTTTGAAGAATTCTTTAGATATATGCATGCCCTCCCCAATAAACGAAAGTAATGGATAATGGATGTGTAGGAAGACAGGTTTCAAACAATCCTATAAACCCACGGAGCTAGTGTTTTTGCTATAAAAAAAGAACTCTTAATAGACTCAGGTACATTCGTTTTTTTTATTATGAAGTTTTTGATAATTATATTGAAGGGAAACTCGAATAGCCGTGTTGTTGGCTCGTGTAAGGAAGCAACCCAATCACTTAAAACTAAATACTGAAGAGGCAGGGATGTTAACGTTTACATAATGTGCATAACGTCCCTCGAATAAAAGCAATACAGAAAAGTAATGAAAACTATGGCGAAGATATATTACAATCAATGCTAAAACTATTAACTCTGTAGTATTTTAACGAAGAAGAACTCCTCTTTAATGTTTGCTGTTTGGTTTTTATTTGCGATCGATAATTAATTTATTAATTTATTGCGGACTGTTATCCTCATCTTTTATATGTTGTTTCACGAAGTTTCGGTCAACTATTCCTCTGACCTTCGTCCGATGGTAACTACGACGAGATTGGACCCCCGAATCTCCTAACTGGATTCTCAGCAACTACTGCCATCCATAGTTGTTGTCGTCTCACCACGCTTTTGCCCAAGTAAGCCTCTGGCCGGCTTTGGGAAGGATTGAAACCGCTATTTTTAGACAATTCTAACCTGGAACCGTAGAGATTCAACGTCTCTATCCACTGCACCAGTGGCCCTGAAGGCCAGAGGAATATTTTTGTACACAGTGATCACCACTTATCAAGGCCCGGAAGCCACTCAGGGATAAGGGTTATTGCAAGTACATTACGTTAGTGTGGAGATTTGATGAAGTGTTTACTTAAGGGGGCGGTTCATTAGGAATTTGTTAACGTTGGACTTGAATACATCCAAGTTGTAGTCAGGTGGGAAGCAGGAAGACGGAACAGAGTTCCACAGGCGTGCAGTTCTAAGAAAGAAGCTTTGTTCATGGAATCCACGTTTTGATTTAGGCACAGATATAGAGTGGGGGAAATAGTTGATCGAAACATTGTAAAACAATGTCAAAAGAAAAGATGAAGATAATAGTTCGTAATAAATGATTAAATTAATAAATAATACTCATCTCAATAATAAATTTCAATTAAAATAATATATAGCGCTTAGTAGGTTTAGAAATTAAGCTCGAAAAGACGGTATAATCAATCCTGAAAGCAAGAGTTTTGGTAAGTTCGATAGAATGATAAATGTTCAATACAAACAATCGCTTTCTACATGAGATGGTCTAGAGTCTAGACCATCTCATGTAGAAAACGATTATTTATTTCATTTTATTAGCGAGGCTTAACTTTTTAATTTTCTAGACTCTAGACAATTAAGAAATTAAGCCTCGCTAATAAAATTAAATTAAACAAAAACAGTGAAATTAGTGAGATAAATTATAATTATTACAACAAGTGTAACCGTAATAGTCAGAAGATTAAAAGATATATAATATCTATAATGGAATAAAATGTATACAAATAATAAGTATAGTGTTAATACTACAACTTCTACAGCAAATAGAACCAAGTAAGAACCAAGATATGGGGAAATGTAAACTCTCTCCGAAAGTTTGATTAGGAAAGAGCAAATAAATGCAATGTGTGAATTAAGACTTTTTATTCCAGAAAGAATTTACTTTGGACTCAACAGAGTGAAGGCTAAAACGTTATTTTCAGTTAAGCACTTCACATAAAGAGTCGCCTCGATTACTATACAAATGTGAAAAAGAAATTGTATTACCCCTCAAAATCGCCCAAACCCCTTTCTATTTTATATCAATTTGAAGCGGTTAAACTGTTAAGCTAAATGTAATTTCCGACGTAAAGAAAGAAATGAAGCCTTCTCTATTTCGCATGCACCTTTTTGCACACTACCGAGAGCCGGGGGAACAGAAACGAACTCCTTCTCACAGATAATAAGAAGATAGGCGCACACACATACCATACGCCACGCTGCTAAATACTCACATGCGTATAATTAGTAAAAACATATTATTTACACTGGACTAGATACCACCATTATATACGATTTCATTCACTCTCTATCTATGCCTAAATCTAAACGCAGATTCCCTGAACAAAGTTTCTTTCCCAGAACTTCTCGTCTGTAGAACATTGTTCTCTTGGTCTGCTTCCCGGTTTAGTACAATATAGTAGTCTTTGAATACAATATAAACTAGCTCTTGATGAGCTATCCGTATAAATAACCAAATTTGCACGATTTACAATCATTAAACTATCAGCTTACATTTATTTACCCTTATCCCGAGTAGCCTTCGCGCCTTGATAAGCGGTGACTCCCAAGTCAATAAGAAGGATTTTTAATTTTCGCATCTTATTTTATTCTTATGCGAGTGTAAGGATTGTGGTGAAACAATTACACTACTGTACTGTTGTATAAAAACCTGTTCTTAATATAATGAAGCGCAGTACGGTGAAAAGGATGAATGTTTTCTGTGCGTGCCACCAAAGAGACTATAAGCAAGAAAGTGAAAAGTGGATCTAGCATTAGAATTCCTAATAGTTACTTATTTGATTAAATGTGTATAATGAGAATCATTTTCTGAATCAGTCGTCGATACACATTTTTACGATAGGAAATAATAGACAGAAAATAATTTGTAACTTTTTACAAACGTAATTAAACAAAAAAACAAACGCATTGTGAATTTACGTTTCTTCGTATTTACCATTCAACTATTGGTGCTTATTTTTATTGATTAATTTCCAGTAACGAAATGACAGTGAAATGTCGTTTTAATGTGTCATGTTATTTATTGAGTGCAATCGTGGTGCTTCCAATGTATAGGTTTTCTATTCTTGGAATGCATATTTTAGCTTGGCCTACTAACGAAGATGAAAAATATTGAATTATTTTTTTAAATTCTAGCGGGCTGTGGAAGTGACTAATATTTTTATAGAATATGTGGGAATCATGAAATTTCTGGAGTTTATATTGTTTCCATTGAAGTTGATTTCATTTGTTTATTAATAGCATTTTTGCGCATTTTTTTGAAAGTGTTTACTATTTTTGTATAGTATTCATTAGTTTTTTCTCCAACATTTTTTAAATCTATTTATCTCAAGTTCTACAGTCAGACACAGAAATCATCGTCCGTGCAATGGACACAATTCTTTAGCTTTTCTTAGTCCCTGTTAACTATAAAGTTTTTAGTTTCATTGATAAATTCGCAATAATTACAGCATAATGAAGTGTCGTATAATTCCGCAAAAAAGTCATAAAAATTCAAATCATGACTAAATAAAGTATGTTTACCTTTGATGGAAGCGGGTGAACTCTGGTTGTTTATTTCATTACCATTGTATTTTTCTGTCATTTTGCCCCTCTTTTTACTTTATTTTATACAGTTCACCGTAAACCCCCATTTTCAAACTTTTTCGTTATCAGACTTAGTTATCCACTTTTCTTTATTCTTCTTTATGTTTTCAAAGTTGCCCTCATTTACTCCATCCAACATTGCTTCTCCTACACACACAGCTTCCGGCATTCATCTTCAGACTCTAATATAAATTGCATTCATTTCATTCAACCTCGCAAGCAGTATCGTTAATCAACTATACTGTATGTAAGTTCCCATTTCTTTACACTTAAGCTAATCAATATTTAACCAATATTTAACCAGGCATCGATTATTTTACATCCGGTTACGTTTCTCGGATGTTGAGCTTAAACTTGAATCAATGCAGTCTTCAGAAACAGTATTGATTGACTTCAACAAATGGATGGATTGAACATTGCTTTTACTAAAAAGGTTTTCATACAGAAATCATATTTTCTTGCGATCATGAATAAGCTTCTTTGCTGGTTTTGCTTCTAGTCATTTAGATTTTCTCTATCATTAAAACATTTTGTCACACCTTAAGCGATTTAATATCTCTAATTATCATCTATCAGATATGGTGTGGATCAGTTTACTTTGGTGAATATTTATCTGATTTATATTTTTCCATTCGGTTCAGAAACGTATATGAACTTAGCCCCTCCCAAAATTCCTCATTTTCTTTAGCCTCTCTCTCTCTTCTTCGTAGAGATATAAACGTATAAAAAAGTAAGTTTTAATATAATTGTATATGTTAACAATTCTTTTAATTTTTAAAAATGTTCGTATACTTCTTACGACATTCTTATTAAATATCTGTCATTGCTTCTATGATAATTATGAATAACTGTGTTTCAAAAGTAACCGAACTGGTCTCTCCATAATTTTATTTATATTTTAAGCAATCGATTAGTTTTAGCTTTCGACGTCATGCTACCTGACTCTAATATGTTTTTCCATACATCTCGGTGAGAATTGAATGCTTTTTGGTTTGCAGTATTTCAAATGCTTAAGACCCCCCCCCGTTACAATCCTGTTCATCGAGTTTTGGTATTAAAAAAAGTTTCTTGATAATCCAAATAAGTTTGTGAAAGATATAATATAGACGGGAATTACACTGGGTAACACCTTTCTACTTGTTGTAATGTTATCTCGATCTTTAAAACTAATTTAAAGTTTTTTTTTGCATTGTTTCATCTGGAAATAACATTCTCTAAATCAGTTCAGGTTTTTGTGATAAGTTATTTCGAAAGAGATCATACTTAATGATAAAGTGGATTACATTTCCGTGGCATTATCAGCAGATATTTTCGTCACATATCACTCTAGAAATGTGTTTAAGGGAATATAATCTTTGTTTTTTTCAACAGCACGTATGAATAAACTGATGGTAACATCGATGAATGTAAACTGAAGTTTATGCATTGATAACGTTACGGACACGTCAATTGCATGTGGCTGGCATATTTTTAAACTTTCTAGCTTATTAAGAAGAAGGAAAACAAGTTGATATAAAAAAAAACGTAACTCTGTCGTTATGAATTCCTCTCGAGGAAAATGAATTTTTTGTAGAAAGTGGATAAAATTTAAAAGAGAAGGAAGATGATATAAAGTAGGTTCTCTTTTTGATCTAATGTACATTGCAGAAAGTATCAATCGTCTGCTAAATACAGTTCTGTCTTATGCTAGTGGCTGTTTTTGAAGTTTATCCATTCGTTTTTATATGGCCGCTCAATGAGAACTATTCATGCGAACAGAGACTATTACAAAAATGCAAACTGGCACGTATATATACACGCGTACAATCACATACTTAGACGAGAACATCTCTCTCTGTCTCTCTCTCTCTGTCTCTCTCTCCGTCTCTCTCTCTCTCTCTCTCTCTATATATATATATATATATATACTAGGTGTTTTAATTAGTTTTCATACTGTATTGTGTAGGAATTTCAAATTGACATATACTCTTGAAAATTCAGTAGGTTACAACATTCACGCCGAAAAATTATAACCCACAATATGAAGCTAAACAAAACAAAGGGTAAAAACAGAATCACTGGTTCTAAAATAGTAATACTCATCAATTGCAAGAACTACTAAACATAACAACTAGTAAAGACAGTAAACACTCTAGGAAAATCAACATTCCTCAAAAATGTATAACATTATAGAAAATCCATTTGCACTCCGCCATAAGTGTAAGTTTACACTGAATAAAAACAGTTAAAAATTACTTATATATCATGCCAAATTTAGGAAAAAATAACCAGGCACTATATAAACATGTTGTAGAATATAAACTCTTCAAGCTGCAATTGCTTAGTCCCATAGTAATTCTCCGTTAATAATGACTGTGTACATAGACATGTAATAAGCCGATCTTCTGTGACTAGGATGCGATAATGCCTCCGTTCAGTTACGAAATACAAAGGTTACCCGTGTAGTTTTGCCGTCTCCAACCACATATCTCCTGAATCGGCACTGTTTGAGTCCAGTGGCAAGGAGAAGTTCAGGACGGCTGGAAACAATGCCGAGATAAGCGGCACACACATGCAGCATATTGACGTCCACAATAGTAACCCATTTAGTACTGACCAGGTTCAACGTTGTTTATCATCGATGATCAATGGGAACCGGTTGGTTAATGTTATTATGCGGTATATATATATATATATATATATATATATATATATATATATATAGAGAGAGAGAGAGAGAGAGAGAGAGAGTGATATATAATGTTATAATGGAATAATTCCAGAAGGAAATCCGGGTATTAGAGATCAATGTGGTAAACAGAGCAATAACATAAAAATATAACACAGAAATTACATAATTGTCGAGGCAATAATTTATTTCAACCTTATGGTATTTTCAAGCAGCTAAACTAGACAATTACATTTTTGATTAAAAATGTAATTGTCTAGTTTAGATGCTTGAAAATACCATAAGGTTGAAATAAATTATTGCCTCGACAATTATGTAATTTCTGTGTTATATTTTTATATTTTATATATATATATATATATATATATATATATATATATATATATATATAAAGTTGAATGTGTGTGTGTCCGTTCACGAATAGGCTCCCATATGGTTGAGTATTTTAAAAAACTGATTACATATAATGATACAAGATGTATCGGCACACAGGAATGGGTATGTTTGATCTGGCAGAACGGTGGTTTATTAAAATAGTGGGGTCTGCGCTCGCGCCTGGTCCACAAAGTATGGAAATCAAAAATTTAAATTAAAAAAAAATGTTTACAAGTGTTTTTTATATAGATATACATAGTAATACTTTGATAACTATGCTTTAACTTAAATAGTGATGGTATAATGAAATTGTAGGGTTTGCGGTCGCGCCTGGCCTCCATACAATGGAAATAGGCGCACACTTTAATAAAGACTTTTCATATCTATCTACGTAAGTATACTTTGATACTTATATTTCAGTTTGAAGAAATATGGTATGATAAAATTATGGGGCGTTCGTTCACGCCTGACCTCATAGAATGGAAATATGTCACAACGTTTAAAAAGTTTTTTAATATAGATCTACAGACTATTTCAATAAGTGTTTCAATGTGAACAGGTATGGTATAATAAATTATGAGGCTTATCTATTTTACTTATTACGTTCACCATATTTTGCTTTGGTTTTGATACCCCCAAATTCAATCCAAATTTACAACCCTTCCTTTTCATAACCTATCATACTTTCATAAATCAGAGTCCATTTTCTGTAGGCTGATTTTTAACCCAGTCAACGACGGGCACTTTTGCTAGTATATATATATATATATATAATGAAATACGCATCAAGTGCACCTAAAAGCCAAATTCAAACGTAATATTCGGAAAATAAACAAATCTTTTTCTTGTTTTAATTCATAACATTTTATTTTATTCAAATTATGTCAACGTTTCTATATACCCTTTACGCGATTCTCGCGTTGCCAACGCAAAATTTCAGCATTTCAAAATGCAACTGCTGATATACAAAGCGCGGCTCTTTACAAACTGACTTTTATTTCTTTAACTTTACTATTTCTTCAACTTTACAACATAGCAAGAAAGAAAAAAATGAAAAAAAAGAAAACAACATACCGAGGATAGAGTTTAGCACCCAAATATATTTATGTAAAATTTCAAACAAGTAAAATATTTGTTTATTTTCCTAATATTACGTTGTGATTTGGCATTCAAGCACATTTGAAACGTATTTTATTTTATTCAAATTAAATCAACATTTATATATGGAATTCACACCCTTGACTATATATATATATATATATATATATATATATATATATATATATGATCATCCACATACAGTACTGTTTCGTTGTATATCAGTTCATCAGTGTGGTTAGTCATGCAAAGTAGTGAACAAATGTTTGTTTAAATATACATTTGGCGAGGTAATGCCCGGCCACGCTTCCGTAGGTCGATCGGTAGAACTGCTGACTGTCAACATGATTATCTAGGTTCAGTCCTCGGCTTGGGAGGGATGCTAGTCTAGCGGCACTGATGAGTTGTGCTACAACGAAATAGAACTGTCTGTCGATGACTACAATGATATATATATATATGTGTATATCTATATATATATATATATATATATATATATATATATATGCAATTAAGCGTGTGTATATACATAGTTATATTTTTGTTTGTGATATATTTTTTTTGTATTCATTTTTCCCACTTGTTCAGATGTGTTTTGCCAGTTCAGCCGACACAAGTCTTAATCATAGTAACTTACTCTCTAGACTTATTTTTCTGAATGTGGCACGCTGACTGCTTTAATATTTGCGCTTATCTGTATGTGTGTACTTACACGTATATGTGTGTTTACTTCTGTGTATCTGTTCTAGCTGCAAAACAGCTTGTACTTTAGATTTCTAAATCGTGTCCGATACCCTTCGTGCTTTAGCCCTTTTTCCTCCTATTACATAGTTTTATAATTATCGTTCCTATTCTGTTTTTAATCATGGTTCACACGCCATATTTCGACCTTTTTTTTATTTTTGTCCCACTCTGCGCCTTTATTTTAATTTTCTCGCACTATACCACATTTATTTCAACTTTTTCGGTCGGTATCTTCTCTGTCTATTTTCTGCCTTCCTTCTTATTTATTCTATACTATTTTTTAAAGTTTTTTTTTCCTCTACGAATTTTGCTTTGTATTGTTTATATGTAGATTCCATTAATACAATATATTCCCTGATTTATTTGCTTTTCATTCTCTTTTTATTAATTATATATTTTTATTATTTATATATTTATTTTATTATATGTATTTTTATTATTTTAATGTAACTTCTGTTAATTATACAATATTTCTATTTTTAAAAAAGCAGTTTATTTTTGGTGATAATAACATTGACCTCTGACGGCTGTTGCATATTTTATTTTTTTGCATTGGCCTCTGACGACTTTTGCATATTTTATTTTTTTCATAAAAAAACACATTGCTGTAAGTCCACCTTTATTTGAATACGATTGAAATTTTACCAGTTTCCTTAACCGAATGTAAGTATTATTATTATGTGTAAGTCTTCTTTTTCTGCTGCATATAATATTCTCAGCTTTTCTATTCTGCATTTTTTTAAGTAAAGAAATATTTACAAGTTTATTTTTAATATACCTTCACACATGAGTTGTTCTGATCAAGTACAAACATCTGGAATTCTCATGAGGATAAATGTCACCCAGAATATTGCAATGGAGTTCACTATCGAAACGGTTTATCTTAAACAACGATTGTGCACCTCGGAGTACAACTTCATGAACCTAAATTGTACCATATTTAAAGTTTAGCATTACTCTTAATCTTGCCTTTACTTAAACTCTAAGCTTTCCTTACTTATTTATATAAATACATTTTCTATTTTACTCCATCTTATATTTTCCGTGTCTCATTTATTCTGTCTCTACCATAATATTTCGACCCTTTTCTCTTATATTCTTTATTGATTCTCGAGACGTTTTATTTCTAATTTAAATGCTCTTAAGCTGTTTATTTTTTTATATTGCCTTACGTTTGTATGATGCCGGTTTTCCTCCTCTTCTGAGAAGCCATAAAAAAGATATTACTATTCTCTGTTTGTTTTCGTTCTTAGTCATATAATAATACAATAAAGTTATATGTAAATTGTATTTCGCATATTTTTACTTGAATATACTATTAGTAACAGTTAGTAATAAATATTAAGCTGTACTGATGAGTAGTAAGAGGGTATGTTTACCTCTAAAAACATGTTTTAAACTCTTAACATCCATGCTATTAGTGATTGTAGAAACTCGTTGCGTAGTGAATGATAAAATAATACATAAGTTACATACTGCTCGATGTTGAAAATGTAAACCATAATGCGAAACTCAAAATACAATAGTGAATTATTAAGTTGGTGCTAAAATAATGCCGTCTAATTACTTTCACCTTCAAAAGATCATATCACTTTTCATAATAAACTTTATAGATCAAATAAGAACCATAAGAATCGACACATTTTTGCCAACGAGAAACAAGTTTATTTATCCCATTAACATAGAAATATTGAGAGATGGAAAGTATAAAGCCGTTGAAGGCCGATTTGGCATCGGCTTTTGAAGCTTTTTTTGAGCATGATGTTGTTGAGATGCTTGAAAACGTTATAATCGGTGGGCTAGAGGTCCGGTAAATATGGTGGATGAGGCAGGGTCCTGTAGGACAATTCGTTATAGCTTATGCAGGGCCAGTTGAGCAAGAAGCGAGCAAACATTGTCATGAAGGAGAATTGGTCTCTTGATATGAACCAATCTCATGCACATACGCTGGGGCTTCTAATGCATTTCGTCAATTTGTCGGCAGTACTTCCCCGTCGTTATCGTTTTGCTTGGATTGAAGAAGCTGTGATGGATGAGACCAGCCGCATATCATCAAACAGTCACCATAACCTTTTTCCGGTGCAATGCCGTCTTCTGGAAGTGGTGTTGAGATCCCCTGGCATCTAACCACTATGCCGAGCGTCGCTGGTCGTCGTAGAGGATCCACTTTTTATCACACGTCACACTCTGCTCGAGAAATTGGTCGTTTTTGTTTCACACACGGAGTGTAGAAGACACTTCAAAACGACAAGTTTTTTTTATTATCATTGAATTCATGCGGCACCCATTTATCCAACTTTTTTGACTTCCCTACTTGGTTTAAATGGCGAACGACTATTCGCTGGTCGACCTCGAGTTAAACAGCAACTTCTCGTGTAGTTTTGCGAGGATGGGCTTCAATTAAGGCTTTCAAATGTCCGTTATCAACTGCAGTCAGCCGGCCATGACCTCTTTATCTTCGAGGCTGTTGTAACCATTGCGAAATTTCTTGAACTACCGTTCTGTCTCACATTCGTTAGTGGTTCTTGAGCCAAACACATCGTCCATATAATGAGCTGTCTCGGCAAGTTTTCGGCCTAGTTTGAACTGGAACATTCAGATTTTTTTCTATGCTGTCGAAAACCCTGCAAAAAATAAATGAAAGGATTGTCAACGGTAACGAATAACATGATTCGATAGAGCGAAAATCGCGTTTCAAAATTATATATATATATATATATATATATATATATATATATATATAAATGAATTGGTTCGGAAATCATATATGAATGTAACATGTGAGGAAAGATATTGGTTTTGCACCAACCCTATTCTAAATATTCGAACCTAGTCATAGCTGGCATAATTAGAGCATGCTATCCCCATGGAATAAATAAAAAAAGGTTCGTTCGAAATTTCATGTTGATTACATGAGATGGACAGAAAGATTCCAGAGTTCAAATGTATACGTCTCGATTTCGACAATATTTACCTAAACAAAGTCGAAGGTTATATCGACAGTATCGTTGTAAAAATAACTACTGATTACAGTGGTCCAACTCATCAAACTAACAGAATTAGCTCCGATAAACAAAGACAGATAAACACGGAGGCTGATCCAATATTCTTTTCAGATAAGAATGTTGGATGCTAATGCGTTGTGATTACATAACGTATGGTGGTGATATAAAGGATGTACTGGGTGACCCCCAAAAAAGCAAAAGCTACATGGAGGCCA
Source organism: Euprymna scolopes (assembly GCF_053919585.1). Classification (NCBI taxonomy): domain Eukaryota; kingdom Metazoa; phylum Mollusca; class Cephalopoda; order Sepiida; family Sepiolidae; genus Euprymna; species Euprymna scolopes. The sequence goes on along the minus strand of NC_136503.1, from coordinate 66,587,440 downwards.
TCTAGAACATATGCTGTAGAACGGAGAAAAAGGGCAAAGACCCTAGTGCTTTGATTTTATGTATTGAATATAATAAACTAGCTATGAATAAAGTTTCATTTCATTCGGACAAAACACTAAGAAACGGGGCCTAATTAGAGTTGGGGCCCGTTCTTTTTTGGGGGGGTACCCTGCATAAAAAAATGATTTTGAATAACACTAATTGGTTACAAAAAAAAGTCTAATATAATAGTCATACACAAGGATATATGTTTCGATCATAATTCACATTATTGACCGAGGGTTCCCAGAACCATAATTATTAACATTACCGTAATCCGTGAGGCATACACCGTATATTTCAATCTATCCATTCAAGTATACATTGAAAATCGCATTCGTACCCCTAAAGCCAGTCAGTATTATACTATATTTACAATGCATATACAATATCTGAAATATTTTCATTGTTTACAGAATCTTGTGAAGTCCCCCAGTCCCCTAACCTCACTGATTTGCGCGTATAAGGATGAGGGAATTCAGGTCTAGGCAGGTGTTGACACAGCGTGCTAAAACAAGAACTGTCAATAGACCGGAAGAATGCAGTGAAGCCATGTCAACGGGGGATACTATTATCTGTCAAGGCCAACGCTTCAGGCAGTCACGCATGCGCATCCGTGTGGCGATCATGCGTATGGCTTTGTATTTGTGTGCTATGATCCGCTGGTATCAGTCCGATGAGTTCTTGCTGATTTTTCTCTTGTTTTCTTTCCTTCTAACTTTCTGTTTTTGTTTCAGCTTGCTTATTTATTATTTTTACTTTTCTCTCCTTCTGTTTAAGATCTATGTGTTGTTTTCTTTTACCTCCTCTTCCTCTTGATTCCACATTTCTCTACGTTTTTCTCTATTTTTCTTTCCTTTTGTAGTTTCTTACATGTTATCGACTAGTTCTTATTCATTAAACTTGCATATTCATATTTCGTTATTGTCAATTACTATAAGGCAATATTTTCAAGTAGCGGCTTCTCTGTGTCACAGTGAATCCGCTGATTCAAACGCCAAACTAATCGAACACTTTGGAATCAGCAGCCTCGATTCTATATCCTAATAGTAATTATGTCCTAATAGTAACTATATCCTAATAGTAATACTAAGAACATATGTCAATTTATTCCAAATTAGATACATGCACCAATATTTAAAAATTTTCGTGCATTTTAGCGTCCCTTTAAAGCCGATTGACCAACATATTTTTGGACCTATTCACTAGGGCTATGACAAACGCATATTCTTTTCACTGTTTCACTCTTGTATATATATATATATATATATATATATATATATATATATATATATATATATATATATATATATATATATATATATCCTACACAGTAAGACACAATTAATCAACCGAGGATCACATCACTCTACATAAAATCATATTAGATAACAATGGACATATACCTGAGAATCAAAACAAAGAAAATAATATCCTGTTGTCATAGATCTAATACTCACTACCAATAAGATAAAAAATAATAATATTTTACATAGAAATTGAAAGTCAAATATGATTCATGTATCAATTAAAAATCAGTAAAATCTTTAATTTCTTTTTCAAGCTGCGAGGTTCGAAATTTCAACGGAGTAAAATATTATTAATTTTGGCATAGTTTTTAATTTTCTTCGTTTTGTTTGAATTATTACAAGTTTTGGGAGAGCCTCCTGTGCTAGTGGACAATGTTAAAAGTTAAGTCAGGGTGTCGTGTTCTGCTTGGGGACACGTGGTTTTATAAAGCAATGTCCAAGTTATAGACTGGTCGGTAGGCCTACATAATTGACTGGGCACGTGTTCTTTCGTCTAGAATAAATTTCATGAATTGATGCTTTTTCTCTTAACCAACTCAACACGACTCTATATGATGATGATGATTCTGCTACAGATTGGAGATCAATCATTTACGTTTTCTAATTCATTTCTGAAAACAGAAATATTATTAAAACTTTAACAATAACAGATTTCGATATAACTTCTTTAAATATTTTAATGAACTTATAAAATTTGTGGACATATTTACTTTCTCTTGTTCTTATTTTTCGTTGCTTTAATTTAGTTTTCTCACTTCTGATCGTATTAGACTTACCTACATTTATCGATATTTTCCTTTGTTCTACAAGAGTTATTCCAAAGTAATGCATTGTATTATCTAACTAAAAACGAAGTTGAAGAGCGACAAAGGCAGAAGTAATACCATAAAAACGAGCGAGGTTTAAGCTTCTGAATTTCTGTTTGTGCATAGTGACCACCATTTTTAAGCAATATTTGTCAACAATCAGATATGGTTGTAATTGTGCGTCTGGGTCGCGCTTTGCTATTCACAGTTTCGCCGCACTTTAAAATTCTAATTGCGCTTACATAAACTGTATTTGTTTCGTAAACGCTTAACAGGTGCTATTGAATGTTTATCGGTTCAATTTTTCTGCATGAAGGAATTTAAGGCCGTATTATTGCTTGAGACAGGCGTCCTTGACTGGTCTAGCTTTCTTATTGCATCACACTATCAATATAAACAAAACTCGTGATTAAATTTTCAGGCCATAAATGCATAAGTTCAGTCACTATAACAGTGCAACTGGCAACCACCTTGTTTCAATTTGCACGGAATAAAAATTAGGAGCCATTACATTTTTACTGTTTGATTTCTCTCCTTTATTTCTACAGTTTCCGTTTCTGTTTTTTTTTTTCGTTCACTTTTTCTATTCTTTTTCTTTTTTTTAATATTTACTTATCGTCTCACGGGGCACAAGGAAAACCTTGCATGTGAGGAAGGGTATGTGAAGAAAACCCATCTCCTTTAAAAGTGACCTTTATATACGAATAGAAAGAAAACTTGCTTCAATCTAGAATAAATTCCTCATTTTATCACTGAGAACTAAATAGACAAATCGCAGCCTCAAAACGGATACAATTTCTTCTAGTCAGAAGATAACGAATTCTTTTGTTTATAATGCATATGTTTTGTTCGTTTATATCACTTTACTAGCCATCTTGTTCTTTTTTGTATATTTTATGTGTATCAATTTAATGTTTTCCTGTCTTTCTGTTCTATTTTGCACCCGTTTTGAAACTGGTTTCTTAATGTTTGTTTTTATGTTCCTGCTGTATATTGTATGCCTTTTTTCCTGGATATATTCCATTCTTAGATTTCCATAAATGGTTTTGGTTTTTGCTCGTATTTTTTTTATAATTACTTTTAACCTATGTATATTTATATATCTACCCTTATTTTCGTTTTTTCTCCTTGCATATTTTTCTTATCGTCTGTATTTTTTAATGTTACTCCTCATTTTACCTGGTTATCTAAACTCATTTGTATTTTACTTCTTTTATTTTTATTTGTCTTCTCTTTCTTTTTCTCCCATTTTCTTTCGGTTTCTTCGTATTCATTTATTCATTTATTTAGTTCTGTTTTTCTTCATGTCTTTTTATTTCAATATATCTTCGTTTGTGCTTTTCTCTATGCCATTGTATCGTGCGTTATTTTTTATGTTTCACAATTGCCGTACATTGCTCGGTCTGAAAATACGCTTCATCCAAATTTCGTATACAATATAACAGTGTCAATTCTTTCTCGATTGTTTCACATAAAATTGTCCATAATAAATAATCGTAATCTCCAAAGAAAAACAAAAACAACGTGTCACTTGGGTGCCATCAGCCAAAATCGAAACCTTAAGCTAAACCTGGAAGCAAAATTAAAGGCAGATAAACAAACAGACAAAGTAACTTTTATAAACAATTGCAATTGATATGCCCTATTGCCACTTTCATTGTAGTTATTGTTAACATTTTTACGCTAATTCAAGCGAGTAAGATATTTTTTATCCATTTATATATTTGGTAAAATATTTAAAAAAAAAATTACCGCCGTCTTCTCCGAAAAATATTACTTTAAAATTGAAAACTGCTTCGACCATTTTCGGAGTAAGAAATAAATATACATAGGTGTTTGTACAAACAATATACATATAATCTTGTTTAAGAAGTATACAAACAATTTATGAAAATAAAGTTTTCCTGATCGAACGGTATTTTTGCATGGATTAATTTCTACATGAGTCACGCAAATTCGATCTAGTTGAAAATAAATGGCGCGAAGTTCTGATTTTTGTTTTCCCCACGAGTAAAGGAATACGTTTTCGTTATTGGACGAAATTTTTTTAGGAATTTATTCCTATTTAACGCCATACGAGGTATTAACGATTCAAATACCTAGGCATTTCTAAACCTTATATTACTCATTAGAAAAAAAAAAGAATATAGGTTACAAATATAGGAAAGTGAAATGTCTAGCTAAAAGGTAACAACACGATACTGAAAAATAAAACAATAGCTGGATTATAGGAAAAGTATAAAACATCGGATTAACATATGAAAAACGAAATATAGGGAAATAGAGTGGCCGTTATACAAGCGGCGGGGTGATTTAATGGGATGAGTTCTAAAACAGGAATGCATGAAGAATTAAATGGAAATGGATATAGAAAAGTGGAAATAACGATAATGGATGGATAATATGACCTGATGGATTAGAGTATAAGCAGAAATACTAAACAGAATAAAAACATAAATGAATTAAAATTTTAGGCCGAAAGATGATTACATAAGAATATATGAAACTAAGTATATGTATATTCATCAGAAAATAGAGGGTGTCGTATTATTCAAGTAATGTTTTAAAAGGCTTGCGATATAATATGCAGTAACAAGGTTGGTTCAGCTAAATATTGATAATAATTCTTTGGAGGATTATGCTTCAAGAAGTTCAATGTCCACATGTCTGTTATAGAAGTTTTATTTGCAATTACACAGTTCGAAAATGTATTATAGGCATGTTCCATGAACACAGTAAAAACATTTACAGTAAAACAAAAAAAAACGGCTTATTGGCGGATGCTCCAAGATATTACAGAGCTTAAGAAAAAATATCCTTAATGGCAGGTACGAAGGAAGTTATGGTATATCATGTATTGTATATATTGTTGTATATATATATATATATATATATATATATATATATATATATATATATATATATATATATATAAAGTTATGGAATATATATGGCGATTAAGCTACACTGAATATTCCGAATTTCATCCACTTTAGGACACTTCAGGCTTATGCGCGAATTTTGTGGTTGTTTGTCGTTTTTATATACGCATCTTCTATTGAGATTTTAATTAGCTAATCAGCTTTCTAGTATCCACCGCGCCCTTCCTATCAGCCCATGAGCATGCACTTATCAGACAAAGGTATATTTGACCTCTGGTTGACCTGTTCCTTTGTGTGTGCTCTATTTAGCCTGGATATCTAGTTTCTTGATCTGTTTTAAATCTAGGTTAGAGGTTTTTTATTGTTAGTTTATATATATATATATATATATATATATATGTACATACATATATGCACATATATATGGATATATATGTGCATATATATATGCATACATATATGTGTGATCGTTTATGTATATTCATGTTTATTTAATTTATATATTTGTTTATGTTCTATTGTTTTTGTTAGTTTTAAAACTATTTTGTATCGCTATCCTAGAGTAAATTTTACCTTGTGAACACTGTTATTTGCTTTTTCTCTTCTACAGTTTAATAGATGTTGGGGTTCTTTAAAGTACAAGATAGCAAATTTTTCATGAAGGCATAATCTACATTAGTCGTCTAGGTCCCTACACGTGGTAGCTTGTCTTATTATTTTACATTCGACTAACCGCGAATGTACGCTTTCCTTGAGTTCCCAGTATTTATTTGCTAGCGTTGTTTTCATACGGTGTTTTTTATTGTTGAATGTACCTTTGTGGCCATAATATCGAGTTGTGAAATCTAAGGAAGTCATAACTACGTAATATTTCTTGTTATTCGGGTTTTCTCTCGCAAATATTGTGGCCTGGTAAACTGCGCTTTTGGTTAGACATTTATTTTGAAGTTGGCAAAGTGTGAGGTGCCTACAGTTGCATTTATCTTGTTCGTTATTAGTATTTTTATTTCTAGTATTGTTGTTCTTGTCCGGGGTTGGTTTATTATTATTATTATTATTATTATTATTATTATTATTATTATTATTATTATTATTATTATTATTATGTCTTGTAGTGTTAGTTTTATTTTTGTCATAGTGTCTACTTTTTTATTGCTTATGTTGTTGTTTACATAGTTTTTTTTAAATATTTTTTATTATGTGCTTTAATTATCATCTCTAAATATTCGCAACAAATGTAGGATAACTTTAAGGTATTTTATTGAAACTGTTGTGTAAGTGTTTAATCGCGGAAAGTGTTTTTCAATAAGATCTAGAAATTTCTTGCCAAGTTTTGTTTTTAACATTTGATTGTATGGGGCCGTATACCAAATTATAGTTCTTTTTCTTCTATTTTTAATTTTATTATAGTTATTGGTGTTTTGTTGCTTATATTTGATATCGATATTTTTGTATCCGCTATTTTTAGGACTGTTTCATAGATATTGGTTGATCTGTTAAATGCATTTTCATCGCTTGTGTTATTACTGAGTCTACTTACGATCGAGTTAGGAATCTGTTTTATAATTGATGGTGGGTGATTTGACTTAGTGTTTAGGTATATTGGATTAGCGTTATCTTTTAAGTAGGGATCATATGTGTTTTCATCTATATTTAACGTGACGTCCAGAAAGTTTGTTATTTTTATGTTAGCTGATACGTCTGCTTTTAGGCCTAATTTTTCATTTCCTTGTGTATGATTTTCTTAAAGTTATCTCTCTTGACTGTGTTGGAGTTTTTTTTTATTATAGCTAGTCTGTCATCTCTATATAGGCCGATATCAGTAGTATCAAATATGCTTGTGAGGGTATATAGAATGAATAATCCCACCAGATCTGATGCCTCTGCAGAATCACTGGCACCCATCGCCAAGCATAAATTTATACTTTTGTATATTAATTTTATGTGAGTAAATTAAGTAGTTATATATATATATATATAACTTTATTCGATTGGCAAATTTTTAGAATAATTATAAAAAAGTGAACCATATCGTAAATGCAATCAACTAAAAAATGGAAACCGGGGTGAGGAAAAGAAAAAAAATATATGCATATATAATGGGGCAAATTATATGTACAATTAAATAAAATAAATAAGTCGATTAAAAAACGATCGTTAAAATATACCCAAAGCGCTTTTCGTTCAGACAAACATTTTCAAGGGTCATAAGTCTGAAAATTATTATTATTTTTTTTTTTTTAGAATATTTGGTAGTGATATGGAATACGAGCGGAGAGGAGGTTAAGAAATTATATATATATATATATATATATATATATATATATATATATATATATATATATATATAGGAGGTTAAGAAATTATATATATATATATATAATTTAACATTTGTTTATATGTACATAACGATAACTATTGATATAAGCCTATTCATACACATCAGAAACTATAATTATCTAGACAACTTTAACACAAAGTATCACTAGAATATAGATATCCACTACTACGTCGAATAATCCCCGGATAATTGACATTGTCAATCAGCTTCAGGCATGTCTGGCTACATGGTTGAATAGAATCGCTGATTGAATTGACAAATGTCTGACATATTACACGTGAAATACCCTTCTAATTAGTCTGCCACACTTAATTCTTTAATAGAATTTTCATCGCTAAAAGCGGAGAAGTAAGATACATATTTCTCGTCAGATATATGTTAAAGTATTGTTGTAGACCCCTACTTTCTGTCTAATACCTAATATCTATCGTCTGCAGTGAGTCCAATTGAATAGTTAATGGGCTATACATTTTATTGGCGAAAGCCGAATTAAAAGTCGTAATATTCTTCCTTCGACGGCGACTTTCCCGTTGTAATTGTTTTTTTAACCTATCATTACTAAATGACCGTTATGATCTCTCCTCCAGATCTACCATTCATACTAGAAACCGGTCTGCGGTTACTTTACAAGAAAAATACAACCTTGCTACCGTCAATTAGAGGCGAATTGTTTTCATTATAAAAGTATATATCAAGTAAACCTTAGAGACAGGCGATTAATAATGTTGTAAATGGATGGTAATTTAATACTACTACGACTAAACTTCTTTCTTTTAAAAAAAAACATGCTCAACCAGAGATAGCCATGAGAAATAATACCAAAATTGCTCACCGTTGGAACTTTTCGGCTTACAGGAAGCATTAACTGGAAAAAATACATTGAGGATATTGCTAATGCTGCTGCAAATACGGTTGCTTTCCTTTATTGTGCTACAAAATGAGAGTTCTCTATATCTTTATTAGAATCATCATTCGCCGATGCATGTGTTATTGTTGACACATTAGAACTGGTGCATCTACTGCTGATCTCGCACTCTAAGACAGGGTTAAAAAATCCTAATCTAATGTCAGGAACTATCAGCGAAACTAAAACCCTTGTTCCGTCGCCGTAATTTTGTTCTTCTGCATCCTTTTCACAAATACTTTAATGGAATTTGATTCAATGAACCCAAAGCACGTGCATACATGAGGTACTTACTCAGTACTAACGGGGCTAGCAACAACATTTCAGGCCTGTACTACAGAAGTTCTCAGATTTTCGCTGGGCTGCGCGATTTTGGAATTCCCTCCATCTTTCTTGTTTCTCTGAGTGTACGAACTTGCAGAAGTAATACGGTAACGCTAACAGCCATATCTTAGCTGAAATCGAAATGTGGTCATTGTAGGCATAGAACGAATTAATAACCTCATCACCTAAAAGTGGCAATACGCCTTGTTTAGAGAGAACAAGAGTAAAAAAAAAAAAGAATTCCTGAATTTCATAAGTCGTTTATGGGATGTAGTAAACATGCCAGAAACACAATAATTCAAGGAAAATTAAAAATGTCCTGAAATACTGTATCCTGTTTTGTGGAAATTACGGCTTTCCTTTTCGTGTGGCGCATTCTTCTCAAAATTAATTGAATGAAATTGAAGCCATTTATTTTGAAGCGTCCAAGCATTAGTAGTAGGAAGCTCTGTCTCTCGGTAAATTTGTCATAATGAGTGTTTACCTATGATATTCAGCGGCTTGTTCTCAGGCATTAAATTCCGTCGGTCTGTGATGTTTAATATTTGGATGTCATATTGCCGTTAATCGTGAATGTTGATTAGTCAATCTATATAATTATACACCCAAATGACCTTGTAACGAGTGATGTAACCCACTTTCCGGTTTACGACATCCGGTTGCGCATGCGCGCATAAACATTTACCCATAACAACGTATACAAATAAACACAAATCGCTTCTTTTGCAGATTTTGACATGCGCACTGAGATATTAACGTTATTATTTCAAAATTTTTATTTAACATGGGAAGAGTGGGGGTGCTTTGCAACTATTCTTTATTACAACTATACTGTCGCTATTTTCTTACAACTAAACAACTTAAACCCGTTGACAAACATAAGAACAATTGTAGTAAAGCCAAAACTACTACTACTACTACTACTACTACTACTACTACTACTACTCTCTATCCGTCCCTTTTCCTTCTTTCCTTCCTTCCTTCTTTTTTGTTTACATTTCTTGATACGAAATGGTTTTGTGAGAACGGTGAATATGTTGACACATTTACTAATCTGTTTCAATATTAGTTTTATTTTATATAATTTTATTTATTTATTTTTTATTTTTTGCTTCAGGTTTTATTGATTTTTTTTTTAGATTTTAAGTTTCTATAACTTGGTTGAAGGATTCCAATAAGGGTTTTTCATTCTTATATTTCTCATCGCTAGGTTCATGTGCGTTTTTGCTGCGAAATGACTTTCGTCGGCGTTTGATTCGTAGGAAAATCATGTTTAATTTTCGATTTTTGAGTGATTATTCGAAAAAATAGATAATTTTACAGGAACAGAGACTTTTTTTTAATTTAATTATACTTATACTTTCATAGAAACGTTTCTGCTATGTCAAAAAAATCTATTTTCTTTACGTCACAAGTGTCACGCTCATACATGAATTCCATAACTAATATAACATACTGGTAGTCTAGTTCATTATAAATTCGTCTGAGAAAATCCGCTTGTTGGTATGTCGGTCTTTAAAAGTTGAGTTTAAAATAGTACGCTTATCGGTCGTCCAGGGGTTTATTGTTAATTCCTTTTTCCTCTTTTTGTTTAATTTATTGTAACACATAATTATTTATTAATCGCATCATAATGAAAATCAATCAACGCATCTCTATTAGTGGAACTGTTACGCATCTGAATTATATAGGATATACCAGGCATTCTTTACTTACATAGTACCAAACTGACTTGCAGAGGTGTCTTTTCTACTTCCTTAAATCATCTTTTTCACAAGAGAAGCGTTGCTAGTTTCTTTTCTCTATTCTCACTTTTATATAGTAGATGTTCGAATTAGATACAATATATGCCCTTCACCCCGTAAAATATATCCTGCGAAAACTGGTCTAGCTAGAAATATATATATTATTCCTTAATTGGAATGCATTTTTTGAGATGAGTAGTATATACATTAATTATTTTTATTTCGGCCTATTATTCTCATCTTTATTAGTTGTTGTTTTCATTTTTATTGGTTGTTGTTTTTCAAGGCGTTTCGGCTAACTATTTCTCTGGCCTTCGTCAGGTGGTAACCGCGACGGATGGGGACTTCAAATCTTCTAACTGCATTCTCAGCAATCACTGCCCTCCATAGTTGTTGTCATCTCACCACGGTTTTGGCCAAGTAAACCTCTGGCCGGCTTTGGGTAGGATTGAAACCACTATCTTAAGACAATTCTCATCTGGAACCGTAGAGATTCAACGCCTCTATCAACTGCGCCACGGGACCCGAAGGGCGTGCAAATTTGGATTTTTTGATCTTATAAATTCACGTTTATTTATTATCTGATATTCCATAGTCGGGTCCGTACCGATTGGTATATATATATATATATATATTATTCCTTAATTGGAATTCATTTTTTGAGATGAGCTTTATATATATATATTAATTTATTTTCTTTTTCGGACTATTATTCTCATCTTTATTACTTTTTGTTTTCATCTTTATTGGTTGTTGTTTTTCAAGCCGTTTCAGCCAACAATTCCAGAGGTTTACTGGACGATAAACGTGGTGGGGCGAACACAACTACGGGTGGCAGTGATTGCTGAGAATGCAGTTTGGAGATTCGAAGTTCCTATCCGTCGCGGTTACCACCTGACGAAGGCCAGAGAAATAGTTGGCCGAAACGTCGTGAAAAACAACAGCCAATAAAGATGAAAACAACAACTAATAAAGATGAGAATAATAGGCCGAAATAAAAATAAATTAATATAACTAGAAGTAGTTTTAATAAGTAATTTTTTCTCCTGTTTGTACATAAAGCTAAACAAAACTCATATTTTCAATGTTTGATTCGGAAAACTACTCGCCTGTAGTTATCTAGTCCATAGTAGTGCTTTCCAGCTGACTACTTCAATAGTCGTGCTTAACTTCAGTGTAAAAATAATTCTTGGTGAGCCAACTTCTTACAGAATAAAATACTGTCTAGTATCGAACAGTTGGGTTTGTATTACTGTACATATAGATTCGAAAAAGTTGTCAAAAAACAAATATATAACAAATAAATGTTATCAAAGGCAAGATAAATTACTTACAAGAAATCTCCAGCGAAAAAAATAAGCAAGCGAAACGTTACATAACTAAGTAAGATTCGAAAGAAGCAGTGGAAAAAAAAACAAAAAAACAAACAAAAAACAGTGTTACCAAGAGATCCTGGACTGAGAGAGTAAATAAAAGGTTGTTTCTGACAACGTGATGTTATTATATTTATTGAACTATGGTAGCACACTATTACGTGTTGAATTTTTTGCAGTACTTATTAAGTTATGTCATTTGGGTCAGTTCTATATAAAAAATACAATGGAGGCTGTTTTCAAAGAAATGTTAATAAATTGATATTTGTTACAGTTGATTTGTTTTTTTATGTCTTGCAAACAATTTTTTGCACCACCCAGAAAAATTTAAGCTTTATATAAAAACAAAAAATGTTGATTAAATATATTTCTGTCTGTGAAATTTCCACGGGTGCTTGCTAGCATAACATTAAAAGCTATATGTATGTATGTATGTATGCCTGTTTCTATTGTTTCCCATTCTATTAAAAAAAGTCAAAATTGAAAAAAAAAACGGTATACATCATAGTTTCTTCTAACTCTGTGATTATGCGTTTTACATCGGTATAGTGGTAACGTCACCAGCTTTGAATTCTGGAGTTTTGCTTTCGGTCTAGATTCTAGCTGATAGCACCCAAATACTATTTTTTTACTTTTGATATTACGACTCTATAAAGATATATACGAAATCTGTACAAATTAAAATATACTATTTAAGCGTATTTTCCGACTAGGCAAAGCCGCCAACCACCGCTTGTTCGTAGATAAAGTGTTCCCTTCGCATCCATATGGAGTATCGAGTTCGACAAAGTGATTCTCGAGTTTGACACCCCTTAATTGTGTCGTAGGTTACATCAACCGCAATATTAACATATTATAGTATTTTTTTAAATTAATAATTTCCTACTAATTTATAGATGTGTCACAATATCTACAGCAACAAGAAACATTAGTCAATAAATTACTATGTCGGTCACGAATAAGTTTAAACAGTAACGTTTTATTAAAAGTTCAATCAATCATATGAAGGAGATTTCATCTTACACTTAGGTTTCATATAAAACTAACGTGGATGCCCGACGTTAACCGGGTGTTTGGAAGTATGTGTTGAGCCCCCCCCCACCCCCCAAAAAGGAGAAAATATAAATTGCAGACGCAAACCCGTACGGCGAAGGAGGAAAATAACATGTAAAAAAACATGACATGATTGCTGTTGCAGCTATCGCCAGACCGGAAGTGATATAGGTTTAAATTAAGGCTAGACAATCAAAAGGAGATGACTGTCGAAAATATCGGCGAAAAAAGCGACCCTTCTCTGTAGAAAAGTGGCCAGTAGAAGTAAAGGAATTAGTCTATTTGACCAATTTTCCGATATTTTTCGTCCGAAAGGCGTAGCTTCAAAACGATACCAATCTAGTGAAAATCCGTTGCCTCTGTTGAAAGTTTTACGAGACATACACACATACATGCATACATACATACATACATACATACATACATACATACATACAGACAGACAGACAGACAGACAGACAGGTGAGATGTATATTATAAAAGATTAGCCTTGATACCCGGCGTTGCCCTGGTGTTTGGTGATGTGTGTTGAGCAAAACAAAAAAATGATTATTAGGAAGGCAGGCTCAAACCCGTGACGCAAAGGCAGAAAAAGTGGGATGGTGTAAGGGTGCTTGCCGAGCAAAAAAAAAAAAAAAAAAGAAGGAAAATTGCGCATGCAAAAAAGTGGTAGCAGGAAGGCTTGAGTCCGTACCGCGAAGGGGGGAAAAGAAAGTAAAAACAAATGTGACGCGAATACTGTTGCACCCATCACCAAGTTGGTGTGACGTAGGTTTAAATTAAGGCTAGACAATCTAAAAGAGGCGATGAGTTTCGAAAATATCGACGAAAAAAAAGCCCTCCCTGTAGATAACTGCCCAGTTAAGAGTGAAGAGAACAAATATTTTCGGACATGTTTTCGATATTTTTCGTCTGAAGGGTGGAGTTTCAAAATGATATCGACCACGTAAAATCCGTCGCCTCTGTCGAAAGTTTTTACGAGACATACATACATACATACATACATACATTTAAACAGACCGGTGAGATTCATATTATAGATCGTCCCAAATTTGTTGCACTACTTCTTCATAATTCCTACTGATTTTTGGATACGTGCAACAATCTTTGAATAATATTTGTGTCCATCAGTTCGTCGGACTGTCTGGTTTAAGTTTTAACGAGGATTTTCAACGCTGTATTCGCAGATTGAATGGCCATATTTTAAAAATGCAATTTGTATTTTTCTATTGTTTACTGCACTCATTGCTGAACGAAATATCGAATCAATAATTATTTGTGCAATGATAGACAATTTAATTTTCAATTGTACTTTGTACATATTTTTTCTTTTTATTACCATTGTGAAGATTTTAATCAATTCAGACAAACTTCAATATTAAATCACTTATTCATATGCCAGGACCAGAATTGTACTTCTTTAAAATACAGATTGTCTCTTGTTTCAATTTTTACAAAATTACACATTACTTCCAAAACAGATATATTTCAGAATTGCATTAAATTTTGCAAATCTGATTGGGACAGTAAACTATGTTACCCGCGTAAGTAACCGTGTTAACCATTAATGTGAAGTCGACTAGATTGCGATATGAAGAATACTAAAAGCAAAAACAGAATGACGAATGTAGGTTTAAGACATCTCAATGTGCTACCTTCGCTTGATTGAACAGTTATGGTCTAAGAGAAAGGGGTTTTAAAACACAATTAATACGGTGTCATACGAACTGTCTGGACTAAAATCTAAACATCATTTTCAGTTCTTATCTTTTGTCACAAAATAGAAATATACATTAGGGTAAAAAGAACTACATTGTTGCTTAGTTGTCATGGCTGGCAACTTTAAACTAGATGTTTACATTTGTGGTGTTGTGGTTGTTGGATGAGTCGAATGAAGCAGCGGTGATACAGCAACACATACTTATTCACTATAGCACTGTCGTTAAATCATAACGAATCCCACTTCTTAGCATGCTGCTAACTTTCATTAAGAAAAAAAATAGACATATTTATATGATAAAAGAAAATGTAAATATGGTTAATCTGCGTCTGTCAATTTTCTTAGTGCTTAGATCGGCCGTTTTGAAGTTTGATCCCTGGTTTGTGTCTGTACTTGTCTTGCCTCACGGAAGAGTTAGACTGCAGTGAATGAATGAATGAATATATATATATATATATATATATATATATATATATATATATATGTATATATATATATATATACTAGACTACCCGTGATCCATTGGGTCAGTATGCTATATGAGTTATGGAATTAATGTAACAGCGTGTCACTTGTGACGTAAAGAAAATAGTTTTTTGTGACATAAAAGAAACATTACCATGAAAGTATTTTGAACTGAAAAAGAATATAGATAGATTTCTATGTGTCTTTATGTTTATAATTGTTTATTATTGAAAAAAAAACTTACAGCCATTGAATTATAAGTGATTTGCCATACTTATAGTCAAATGTGCCCTGAACAAATAGCATAATACTTAAAATTAAATTAAAATTTTGATATATCTTTTAATTTTAACGCGAAAAAAAAACAACTGGGACGCTGAAGACGTAAATAGTAAAACAATACATTGTAACATGCTCTTATGGGTGTCAACGGGTTAAAGTAGATTTATTTGTGAGAAAATTGCGTTAAAATATCTTAAACGTAATACGGAAATGAATCATGTAAAAAAATGCAGAAAGTATTAACAATTGTTTATTTGGAAAATTAAAACGCGAAAAAAACAACTGGGACGCTGAAAACGTATACAGCAACACAATACCTTGTAAAATTCTCGTATGGTTGTGAACGGGTTTCAGTAAATTTATTTGTAAGAAAATTGCGTTAAAATAACTAAAACATAATACGGAAATGAACGACGTAAAAAAAACAACAAGAAGTATTAACAATTGTTTATTTGGATAATTTAAACGCGAAAAAAAATGGAACGCTGAAAACGTACACAGTAAAACAATGCGTTGTCAACGGGTCAACGTTGATATATTTGTAAGAAAATTGCGACAGTATACTTGTAATACAGAATAGTTGCAAAACATCCCCACTCTTCCCATGCTAATTAATAACTTCTAAATAATAACGTTAATATTTTAGTGCGCAGGTCAAATTCTGCAAAAGTCGCGATTTGTGTTTATTTGTTTAGGTTTATATCTATATACGCATGCGCAACCGGAAGTCGTTAACCGGACGCTGACTTACAACGCCCGTTACAATGTCATTTAAGTTATATATATATATGTATATATATATATATATATGTGTGTGTGTGTGTGTGTGTATGTGTGTATGTGGTCCTTGTAAACACTACACCTGTTGATGACTATACACACACACATATATGTATATATATGTGTGTGTGTGTGTGTGTGTGTGTGTATTAAACATCTTATCTGCTTATAATTTGTTTATCTATATACAAAGACGATTTGCAATTTTGATCGAATACGTGTCATTATTTTATTACTATGAATAATTATACATAGAAATTTAATGAGTCTCACTAGAATAACGTTGCAGAATAACAACTACTATTAAATAGTTAACTAGAGGGAGTTGCTTTAAGTAAACAGCTGATAACTATCGAGTGCAAACACGATTTCCGTTGCCTTCAAAGTCACGAAATTGACTTAAACCTACATATTTTCCGGCGAGGTTCTTTGTCTTTCTTAGATTCAAAGCTGAACATTACGATATGATCAGGCAATAAAGCTTCCGTTTTAAAAGATGCCCACTGTGGGAGTATCAAAGCAGTTCACTTTCAAAGCCTTATTATAATAAAAAAAAATACAGTTCCATGTATACTATTAATCTATTTCTCTCTTTTTTGCTCTGTTTTTTTTCTCTTTATCTCTCTCAATCTCCTCCTCTCTCTCAATCTCCCCCTCTTCTCCTTCTCGCTCTCTCTCCCCAGATGGATACAGATATTGGTATAAATATAGACAGTTTCCTACTCTAGAGAAAATATTACGGTAATACTAACACAAAAACTACATATAAATCTAATATGATCAGAGAATAAGCCGATATACGCTGCATGTTTTACAGATATTATCAACAATTTCCATTGCAGGTCCTCGTCTGACTTCCAATCTCTGGTCCCCCTCGCCAATCTTTCACGAAAAACACCCGTCTAGCTGAATCCACTGTAAAAAATTTCCCCCACTCTTTATCTGTTAGATTTTGTAAATAATTACCCAGTAGCTACCTTGCATAAATACAAAAAAGTATTTATATCGATAAAGGAAATCAGGATGCCTCTTACCAATACTAACAAGAAATCGCCACAAAACAGCAGTCTCCACCAATGTCGTCAGTGGCAGCTTCTCACATGAAGTAGCACTAACAATCTTTAAAAAGTAATGACTATTATGAATGCTCGTGATATTCACTTGATGAGAGGGACTGACTATTGAAAGGCACACCAAGGCCCACCATTATACGAAACTGCCAGTAAATGACAGTACCAACAATAAAATAACATTGATTACCAATTACTGCCAATCACCCGCATAACCTCTAGTGACTAAGAGCGCATGTTACCGTATGACAGTACCTGTGAATGGATGACAGTGTCCAACATTTTAAGACGGGTAATTTCATTTCACAGCAGTCCAATAGTGATCGCAAACAAAATTAGTTTTTAGAAGTCAGTGGTTGTCAGTACACGCGCGTAATCACCTGAAAAGTTCCATGGGCAGCAGTGCTCGTCATGAAATCCCGCGAGTTCATTTCGGACAGTTTAATGTAGACCGATACTGATCATGGCGGACAATAAGCGATCAAAACCAGCAGTTAGAGTTGTAAAATCAGTATCTTCCATTAAACGCAAGTAATTGCATCAAAAAAGCACTTACCAACAGTGGCCATCAATGCTTGCCGCAAGCATCCAGACACCACCAGTTAATGTCAGTGCCAAATAGTGCCTGACATTTGGAGTAAGACCATTTCAGTTCGGCACGTCTTACGGCAGCAGATACTTATCATAACCCCCCAGTGATTGCTAGTTAGAAAAAGCAGCCAATACTCAACAGAATGAGCCAGTACCAGCCAGTTCCCACACATAATCGTCCTTATCGAATATTAATCGCCAGTAATAACCAGTGCTGATAATGAACACAAAAGCTTACACAAACTGCCACTGGAGTAAAATGCTCCACAGTGGAAGACAGATGATTTTGTTTTAGCTAAATCTGACAGTGGTCGCTATTTTCCTTGGTTGAAAGTGGCCCACACTACCAACGAAAGTTTAATTTGTTTCCAGGTCTTGAGGCTTTATCGAATTAGTTCTGTCATTAGTGTCATGCTTTCACTGGACAACGCTTATTCACGTCTTTTGCATACGTGTGCATATATATATATATATATATATATATATATATATATATATATATATATGTATATCAGTAGAAAAATCAAGATTTTGTTGAATAACTTTACAATATTTTATTTAAGACGAGAAATACGAAATCAAAATGAAATTTGCCTTATTCCATGGAGTTTCATGGGTTTTCTTAAAGGAAAAAAGTTAGTAAAACTTGAGTATGAATAAGTAAATATTTTTGCTAGTACCCTCAATTTTTGAAATCAGTCGAGAAAGAAAACTGAAAGAACAGTAGAAGTTTATAAATAAAAAGAAAGGGAGTACTCAGGAAAGTCCAGTATGTGGTTTCATAAATATTTAGTGATATCTTAACATCCGCATGATGTGGGGTGATTAGTAAATCAAGAGTTTCGTAGAATATTCCATGGAATCTCTTTTTAAAAATATCCAGGGTAAGAAAGAGAAGTGAAAATCCCGTGTAGAAAAATCCTGTAATAAAATTCGGAAAAGAAATAAGACGGATTAGGTAATGTGAAGGGAAAAAAGAGAGACGTATATAGCAGGCGGATGTCAGGTTACTTAGTGTAAGAGTAGTTCGCAGTAGGTAGGGCAATTAGAGGAATCAATATCCAGCATTTTATTACAGGTTATTTTCTACACGAATATCTATGTTTTTTCTAACCCAAGATAATTTTTAAAAGAGATTCCAAAGTATATTTTACAAAGCTCTTTTTGAATTCAATAATTTCCCCAGTTATTGCAAACTTCTCTTCCACTGACATCATCCTATTATTTACTTCTCTTCTTTTCAGTCCACATTACTTAAACTGTATTCCTTCTCTAACAATTTTTACTTTACCCGGTGACATTTTTTTAGTACTACATCAACTAGCATTATTGAAAAAAAAAAGTCTTCCCCTCTACTTTGACCTTATTAAAATTCTCTTACGATAACTATTAAATTTCACCTTATTTTATTTTAATATTGACCATGGAAGATTGTTTTGCCAAATGTCCCGTTTCACACCGACATCTCTACGTTTTTCATTCTTTTCTGTTTGAACCCTATTGTTTTTGTAGACACTTGATATGTTTCTCTACACAAGAAATCTTGATTGCTTGGACTGGACTTTATTCACGCATATTATTCCAGGTTATTTTGTACACGAACGTTTTATTCCGTTTTTTAACCTCGGAAAATTTGTAAAAGAGATTCCAAAGAATATCATATGAAACTCTGTTTGTATCAAGTAATAATCCAACGTAGTGCGAACTTTTTGATATAACTAGATATTTACAATAATACACATTGGACTGTTCTGTGTATCCCCCTTTATTTTATCTAAAAACCTTTAGTTTGTTTCGAATGTTCTGTCTCCATTGTTATTAAAAATTGGTTTAACCAACCAACAAAAAATTGATACGTATTTATTCTTACGTTTTTGCCAACTTTTTTCCTCTTGAAGTAGGGGCTTTCTTTGAAAGTCCTTTATTTTCCATTCCTTGTCTTGAATAAAATATTGTAAATTTAATTCTACAATATCTACACATTTTATACTCATCTTTATCTCTATTAATGATATTGATCTTTTAAATTCCGATGATGTTGTCATTCTAGTAATATATACATTTATATTTCTGCACTTTTGATTTTAGAAGTTTTTTTTCATTAATCTTGTCTTTTATTCGAATATTGCCTCTCTTACTATATATATATATATATATATATATATATATATATATATAAGGAAAGATAAATGATGAATATAAGAATTAAACTAGTTACAACTTTTATTCAAAAATAAAACACATGATAATAAATCTAATAGCCTAAACCAATAGATTTTTGATATGATATTTTTATCAAAGGATACGTATTAATAAACCTGGATCATTTTCGAGTAGAAATTTTAGAAAAAATATGTAAAAGTGTTACTCTAGACTGAAATACATTTGAGAAATGACCGATAAAAACAATAAATTAACTAATTAACTAGGTAATCAGTTTACTAATTAAATATGAGCTGCGAAAAAATCGTAAGTATCTGGAATTTAGTAAAGATTGATTATGGAGTAGAATCTTTAAAAAAAATTGCTTTTTTAAGTATATTGGGCATTCCATTAGATGTTTAATACCATATATATATATATATATATATATATATATATATATATATACACATACACGCTAACACATACACGCACATACATATATATATATATATATATATATATATATATATATATATATATATATATAGTGCTGGCAAAAAGAAAGTCTGTAGTTGTAATTTTTTACAAAAACTGCAAATTTAAGCTAAATTTAATGCAGCTGTTTAAACAAAATATACCTAAATGTATTTGCATTTTATTCCTCTATAGTTTTACCTGTTCATAGCTGACTTTTTATTGAAATATTCTAGTGTTCACGACAATTAAAAAAAATAATAACTTTGAATTAAGGAGGCAAAAAGAAAGCCCGCAGCAACAAATTCGCTAAAAACCAGCTTAAATTATCGCCCCTACATCAGTTAGAAATATCCACTAACAGGCAACAAAGCATTTCTAATCGTAATTGTTGTTGTTGCAGGTTATACAATGTAACTATAGTTCATATGTCACGGCTTTCTCTTAGTGATCGTCAGGGGCCCTTTCATCTCCACTTTTCTCATTTATCCAATCGGGAAATCGGCCGCAGATTTAAATGTGATGATAAAACGGTACGATAGACTGTGCAAAAGCACCAAAACACCGGCAGTCTTCGTGATGCCCCTAAATCTGTTCGTACTAGTGTTACTTCTAACAGGAAAGACAATGCTATGAAGATCCGCAGCCGAAGAAACAGATTATAAACGCCCCCTCCAAATCCAACAACAGTGCAATCATGTTAAAACGTGCTCTCTTTCTATTGCCAAGAACAGATTAAAGGAATTTAATTAGCGAGGATATGTTGAAAGACACAAGCCAATGATTTCTGTAACGAACAGAAAGCGCCGTCTAGACTTTCTTGGATGTAATGAAGATCATGATTCTTCATATTGGTCAAAAGTGCTTTCTAATGACGAAAGCAAGTTCAATAGTCAAAGCAGTGATTGCAGGCAGTACGTCAATCGGAGGAAAGACGAAGAATTAAATCGTAGGTGCCAAGTTTCAACGCTGCAAGATGGTGGAGGTTCAGTATTGCTAGAGGGCATGATTTCTACCGATTTTCCTGGGCATATAGTTCGCTTGCAAGGTCAAATTAATTCAATCAAGTAGATTAATATGGTGTCTGAGCATTTTCTACCCTACTTTGGTCGGTATTTGGATGATAACCCCCTCTTCATGCAGGATAAGGCTCCAATTCACCAACTGGCAACGTTAAGAGGTTCTTGGAAGAGCATGATATTCCGTATTTGGATTAGTCTGCACAATCTCCAGACTTCAATCTTATTGAAAATGTATGGCATTACACGAGGCAGCATCTACAGGATGATAAAATTTCAAATTTGGAAGAACTGTGGACAAAATTTAAAGATAAGTGGGATGCCCTTTTCCCGGTGTTTAGCTGCAGTCTGATTAAAGGAATTCCCAAAAGATTGAAAGCTGTCAAATTGCAGAAAGGCTATGCTATTAAATAATAACTAGTTGATTGTGTTCATGTTGTATATGTGTTGCATTAGTGTCCTTAATTTTCATGTAAATAGTAATTTTCAATTGTGAGGAATTTCTTTTGCCCCCCCCCCAATTTGAATTTATTTTTTTAAATTCACGTGAACTCTAGAATATTTCAATTAAAAGCCAAATATGAACAGTTAAAATTATAGAAGAATAAAAGGCAAATGATATGTGGTATAGTTCGTTTCAAAAGTTACATTACATTTAGCTTAAATTGTCAATCTTTGAAAACATTACAAGTGCAGAATTCCTTTTGCCGCCTGTATTTATATATATATATATATATATATATATATATATATATATATATATAACTACTTCATTTACTCACATAAACCTAATACACGAAAGTATAGATTTATGCGTAAACTTTAAGTATTTACTTCAAATTGCTCAATACGTAGGTAGAGCTAGTTAGTAATTAATAAAATATATATGATGATTAAGCTACACTGAATATTCTGCGTTTCATCCACTGACGAATCATATAGTGGACGAAACGCAGAATATTCAGTGTAGCTCAATCGCCATATATATTTTATAAATTACTATATATATATATATATATATATATATATATATATATATATATATGTATAATTTAAGCACGGTAATTGAATATATGGTTTTGTTTTTATTTTAATTACTCAAAACTACTTTGCAACCTACTGCCCCCTCATTTTGCCAACAGATTTCAAAGAATTTTTCTGTTAATTGGCCAGTTATATTTTGAAATAAAACCTATACATTTTAATTTATTATTTCTTCTGATAGGCTTTTGCTGGCTGTGGTGGCTTTTTTCTGTCATCGAAACGTTCATGAATAATATCGGGAATGTCACTAGCATTTAATTTGGGTTATATAGACAGAGTGAACAAAAGTAATGTTCTGTGCGTGCTAGGGCTGATATTATTTCGCTTACGATATCGCCCGTTAATTCTGTTTCTCTCTGTTTTGTCCAATTCGTACTGTTTATTTACTTCATTACGTCTTCTATTTATTTTTTCTTCTTAAGTTGGTAATACATTTAATGGATTGTTGACACTACGTATGATGTTGAACACAAATAGAAAATAATATTTCAAGCAAATTCTTGAAAATCATAGATTACATAGAAAAATGTGAACAGTACATGTAATATTGTTTAGATTACGTTTAGAAAAGTAAAACGGTTAGTTTTAAAAACTAGGGAAAAAGACAAGATATTCTAGTAAAAAAGAATAATTTATAACTTAAAATATTGCAGCATTAAGAATTTATATCTAATGTTTGATTGAATTTCGTGTATATACCAATTACAATTGCGAGTTCCTTCAATAATTTACTATTAAATGTCATGTAATTATTATTGAAATACTGTTGTTCATACGATCTCGAAGACTTTTTTTTTATATTTAAGTTCATTTTAAACATAATAAACATATGAATACATGATCACGTTGCCCGCAATACTATTTACAAATCAAATTTATCCTTCTGTTACGTTGGTAATCTGTATGTAAGTATATTACTATATGTAGACTTTTTCTGAAGTTCATATTTATTTGCTTTCCATGTCTATTAATATATAAAATCAATTTTATTCAAATATATTAACGTATATCGGATTTTAAAAAAATGTAATGAGAATAATTCTAATGCAAGGAAATACGAATAATAAGAAGAAAAAGAAATCAAAATATCTGCATAAGTGAGAAATTGTCATGAATATTTGAAAATATGCGAAATCTAAGAATGGGGTTATAAAACTATATTTATACAATGAAGTAGGGTTTATCGTTATGCGACCTCCCGATTACATCTGGCAGAAACAATATGACCTGTATTATTTAACGGCTATATAAGAACACATAGTGTCATGTTTAAATTAATATTCTTCCTTCAATACCAGCTGACATTTCCAGATGTAAGTTGCTATTTTACAATATTATTTCATATTATTTGAATTCATCGGATTGCTGTTCTCATCTTGAGTGTGATTTACACAACGTGTACACCGATATAAGCTCCAAATTTCTTCGGATGTGTCTTGCCGAACGCGAGAATGTTTAGAAATTAGGTTAACCAAGATATAGCTGAAGAAGGGCGGAGGGTATATCAACCGAAACGTTGTGAAAAGAACACCCAAGATGAGAATGTTAGTTTTAAGAGTTTAACAATACGAATAACCAATCATCATGCCAAAACTTTAGAAAAATAATAATTTTTCCGTTCTAAACAAATAATGGAATTAAATCGTGAAGACGGTATGATTAAAAGTAACATAAACATCATTTTTATTCAATAACTATCATATACTCATCGTTAAAGTATTAATCAATTGTAATCTCCCTCTGTTTCAATGGCATAGCAACTATTTTTGCCATACGATTTTTCTGTGAGATTTAACCCTTCAGAATTTAAGAAAGTCTTCAAAATAGTTATTTCCATGGAATTGCAAGAAAGTATCTCATATTATTATTAGGGCTATCACAACAGCATATTCTATTCATTGTGTTGCACTATTTCTCCGTGCCACTGTTTCTAACATACTCTACAGCACGGCCGAGTCGTTATTTGGCCATGTGCGTAAAGATACAAAGAAATGCCTTCCCTTAATTCCCTTTCTAGCCCAGTCCTTTTCTGCACGGACCACAATGAAGTGAAGACGTATATTTTGTCTCTCCGTAAATGAGGGGGCACCCCCTCCATCAACACTAGTAAGGGTAGGTTAGTTAGCTTTGAAAAGTCTATTGTCCAGTTTTAATTTGTAAAAGATCTTTTGTAATATATATTGCATTTGAATGTAATATAAAATAGTTAGTTATGTTCCATATACATTACAATTGTGTCGCGTGTCGTCCTTCTTGGTTTGCCATAAATGTCTGCCGTAAATGCCTTCATTGAAACAACGAAGCGGTCCGGAGGATGAAGAAAGAAAAGTTCAATCAGAACGCGATCGGTGTGAAGAAGTCATCCTAAGAGAAGGAGCCATACCCGGATCAAACATCTCAGGTATGATTTTCTTCTTGGTAAAAAGACCCTAATAACTGGCCCATCTTTACGTCTTCCCGAGACAACTTTAAGGCATTTGGTGCAAGCGCACGAATGTCAACAATATCTACATGCTTCACATCATTATAAATTATGAAATCTGTCTTTTACGGAACAGAGCAGGAAACATTACAAGACATTTTTTTATAAATCTTCTGCGTAGTGTGTGTGTGTGTGTGTGTGTGTGTGCGTGTGTGTGTGTGTGTGCCCTCATAACAATTCTGTGCGACTAAAGAAAGAAAATAAACCATTAAAATATAAAACTAATGCCGAATTTATTACTTATTCGCTAACCTAATAATTAGGATATTCTATCGTTTATATATTAACATTTATTATTTAATGATGATAGCAGCGTCTTGTCAGACGAGTGTCACTCCCTCAGACACTGAAAGTTCATGAGCCCGAAAAATGACATATAGTCCTGCCAGCGAATTCACATGCTCAAGCAGACATGACACTAAAGACGGTCATTGTTATACATACATATATATACACGCACACACACATACATATGTACACGTATCACACACGTATACACATGCGTACATACACAATACATAATACACACACATGCATATACATACACACACATGCAAACATAAACAAGACGGTCATTGGTATACATACATATAAATATATGCATACATACATACATGTCTATAAGCATACGCTCATATATACCCATATACATACACAATGCATAATACACACGCATACATATACATAGCCACATTCATACATACACATATGCATACATATACATCCACATATACAAATACATACACACATATACTTACACATACATATACGCACACATATGCACACACATATATACATACACTTACCTACATATACATACACATCCATATATATGCATTAATACACATACACACATACATGCACACATACACATACATATACATACACACCTGCCTGCATACACATACATGCATATACACACATACATGCATACAAGCATTTATAAATGTATATATGTACACATACAAACATATATACACATAGACACATATGCATACATATACACATAGATATAAATACATATAAACTCACATGTACTTATATAAATATGCACACATACATATATAAATATACATACATATACATACATAGATACATATAATGATGGCAGAATAATTGTTACAAAAAAGTAAGCGTCTTTAATTATTTAATACATACATACATACATACATACATTTTCGCTTTTATATATATAGATGTCGTAGCATCCAACAATTGTGATCTAATCAGTATAACATCCTGAAATGCGCTGTGACCGAATTTCTATTAATATTTTGAATTTCTATTAACATTTTGAATTTTATTAATATTTTGAAGTGTCTAACAATTTATTTATTACAATAATATTTTTTTAAATTCCCACAGACACTAGTGCTACATCCTTTCGGGAATCATTAGTGTAGGGTGTAATGATTACATGTGTGTATTTTCTTTCTCGCACACTTTCTCTCTCCCTACCTATATATATATATATATATATATATATATATATATATATATATATATATATATATATGTATATATATGAGTATATATATATATGACTAAAATTTGATATATATATATATACATATATATATATAAATATATATATATATAATTTTAGTCGTTTACTAAATTTACATATTTATTACGTAAAATGGTTAAATTTAAAACCAAAAGAGTGTTATTATACTATGTAAGACAAACAATACATTTGGAATATCATAACTCCTTATCCTATTATATTTATATGTCTACCATCTCTTAAGATGAGAAAATATTAGCAAATAATTATAATGCTTTACTACCTTATTTGCCAATGTCAGTGACATGGAAAATCACAATTAACAGTTTTTTAAGTGTTTAAATATCATACAGTAAGGGATTTATTTGTTCTATTATGCATATCGAGCAATATTTATTTAGATGGGATAGAACTTATAGAATATTACATCCAATTATATTTTCTTAGACCTATAATCACAGGTTTTCATACCAGTTGATTGTAAGATAATTTTATTCTGAAGTATATATATATATATATATATATATATATTTGTATATATATATATATATATATATATATATATACAAATATATATATATATATATATATATATATATATATATATATATATATATATGTGCACATTTAGTAGAGCTTCGAGGTACAGTGGCCCTAGGACAAGGTTTTTCGATGTTAAGATGTGGAATATGATGTTCTTCCGAACCGTTGTTACGGTATTTCGGTATTTGCCCGCTTTACAGTGTTGATCATAATTTTAATTTGATTATATACATGTGCATTATATAGTGCACTATATTTTGTTACTGTTTGTTAATGCTGTATCCCAGGGTTCTACTATATTACTCGTTTTTGTTCTTGGAAAAAGAAACGCACAAACTAGTTAGAATTACAAGAAAATTTACCATCCCATTTATATACAGTAGTGAGTCAATATGTTATGATTCAAATGTTAATGATTTAGAAAAGTACCTAAAAGTTTATATTTGTTCGATAATCTATTTTTAGTCGCATGCAAGCGACTCTATAAGTCACTCCGTAAGTCGGTCGGTCGGTCGGTCGGTCGGTCGGTCTATCGGTCTGTCCGTAACACTTTTGTGCTTGGCCTTTTTGGTTAAGATCAAAGGTCTGTTGCTGATAGATGCTGTTCTTACCTTTCTAACCTTTTCTTGGCCTTTTGGCCAAGACCAAAGTGTAGTATCTGTCCCTGCAGATACTGCAAGCAAAGACCATATGTGGGGGAAACCCCACATATAAGATCTTGGTCAATGTAGGGGCAACCCTTCATACCAATTGTCACTATCCAGCTCCCCTACTCCCCGGGGAGTTGGTCCCCATGTCCCCTTAACTCCTCACTTTAAAAATCGGCCTTGTGCCTAATTTGCTCAGTGGGGGAGCAAATAAATACCTCAAAGTGTAGTATCTGGTCCCGCAGATACTGCAAGCAAAGACATATGTGGGAGCAACCCCACATATAAGACCTTGGTCAATGTGGGGAACCCTTCATACCAATTGTCACTATCCAGCTCCCCTACATTACATTACAAATCGGTCTTGTGCGAAATTTGTTCGGTGGGGAGCAAATAAATACCTTTTCTTTGCCTTTTGGCCAAGATCAAATAAAGTATCTGTTCCGGCAGATAATATAAGCAAACACCATACGTGGGGGCAACCCCACATATAAGATCTTGGTCAATGTAGGGGCAACCCTTCATACCAATTGTCACTATCCAGCTCCCGTACTCCCAAGGGAGTTGGTCCCCCTTCCACTCTTCATTCCTACGTTAAAAATCGGCGTTGTGCCTAATTTGCTCGAAGGGGGGGGCAAATAAATACCACCCCCACATATCAGACCTTGGTCAATGTAGGGGAAACCCTTCATACCAATTTTCACTACCCAGCTCCCGTTTCCCACCCATCGGGAGCTGGTGTCCTTTTCCCTTCCACTCCCTCTCTCCACATTAAAACACGGCCTTGTGCCTAATTTGCTCGGTGGGGGAGCAAATAAATACCAACCCCCCATATAAGACCTTGGACAATGTAGGGGCATCCATTCATACCAATTGTCACTATCCAGCTCCCCTACTCCTCGTGGAGTTGGTCCCCGATTCCGCTTCTCTCCTCACATTAAAAATCGGCCTTGTGACTAATTTGTAAATAGATACCCTTTTCTTGGCCTGTTGGCCAAGATCAAATTGTAGTATCGGTTGTTACTATATGCTGTAGTAATTGTAGTATCTGTTGTTACTATATGCTGTACTTATGTTTGTAACTTTGTGATATAAAGTGGGGGATCACTTTTCCGTATTAATTTAATGTATTTTTTTTACACAGTGATCACCACTTATCAAGGCCCGGAAGCCACTCAGGGATAATGGTTATTGCAAGTACATTACGTTAGTGTGGAGATTTGATGAAGTGTTTACTTAAGGGGGCGGTTCATTAGAAATTTGTTAAGTTGGACTTGAAGACATCCAAGTTGTAGTCCGGAGGGAAGCAGGCAGACGGAACAGAGTTTGACAGGCGTGCAGTTTTAAGAAAGAAGCTTTGTTCATGGAATCCGCGTTTTGATTTAGGCACAGATATAGAGTGGGGGAAATTTTTCACAGTGGATTTAGTTAGACGGGTGTTTTTCGTGAAAGATTGGCGAGGGGGGACCAGAGATTGGAGGTCAGACGAGCACTTGCCATGGAAATAACGATAAAACAAGGATACGCTCGCAACGTCTCTTCTGTGGGAGAAAAGGTGCAGAGTAAAGAAAATGTCATCCCCCACTAAGCCATGAAGTCTATTTTGTACTCTGTCAAGGCAGGATAGGCTGTTTTTAGCAGCTCCTGCCCAGATATGGCAACAGTATTCCATCATTGGACATACTTGGCTTTTATATAGATAGAGAATTGCATCAGTAGTGAGATATCTTCTGGAGCAGTAGAAGGATCCCACCATCTTTCCACCGACCTTGGCAACAGATTGATGTAAGTGTTCCATTTCAGATCAGGAGTAAAGGTCAAACCCAAAAGCTTGTCGAAACACGGGGCTTCACCCAGACGAGAGCCATCCATCACAATTGGTGCCAGCTGGGGATCAGAGCGTTGATGATGTAAGGATAGGAGTTTGGTTTTGGATGCATTTAAGGTAACCAGCCACATCTTCCCCCACTGAACCACGCGCTCGAGATCAAAGGAGAGAGAATCAGAGAGAACTTTGTCATTTACAGCCTTTGATGTGTTGCCGTAGATGGTCGTGTCATCAGCATAGATGTCAACGAATGATTTAAGTATGTGTTTAGGGAGGTCATTGATGTAGATCAGGAAGAGAGTTGGGCCCAGGATTGACCCCTGAGGGACTCCAGCATTTATATTGCAGGCCTCCGATTTTTGTCCATCTACCACTACTCTTATGAGCCTATCGGAGAGAAATAATTTAATGATTGAGAAAACATTTCCAGTTATACTGTAGCTGGAAATCTTGTGAAGTAGACCCTCATGCCATACCTTGTCGAAGGCCTTTGAGATGTCAAGAGCAATTGCCCTAGAAAGGAACCCTTTGTCAAGAGATTAACTAATCCTGTGGGATATTACTGTCAGCACATCTGCGGTAGATCTGGCAGAGCGGAAACCATATTGTGTGTCACTAAGAAGGTTATTCCTGCTGAGGTGGTTGACTATTTCTCTATTTAATATGGATTCCAGCAACGTACTCATAACACACAGGAGACTTATAGGTCTGTACTGAGAGGGAGATGACTTATCACCTGAATTCTTAAATACAGGGAAAACTGTTGATGTCTTCCAGGGAGTCGGAAAGCACTTCTCCTTAAGGCAGCGCTTAAATAGTTTCGTAAGTATGGTAGCAAGTTCTGGTTGAAGCTTTTTTTAACACTATAATTGGGATACCATCAGGGCCAGTTGCTTTACTGGAATCTAGGTTCCTGATTAGCTTGGCGACCTCATGCACGGATATTTGTATGTTACCTAGCGTGTTCTGTTTTATAAGAGGAAATATGGGGAGTTGATGGCCTTCGTCGCATAGGGTAGAATTAGCTGCAAAGTTCTTTGCAAATAGTTTGGCCTTGTCTGAGGCTGACGAGATGACCTCTGGTCCATTGATAATGGTTGGGATAGAACGCACACCTCTGTTCAGGATCCTATTTGTTATTTGCCAAAACTGGGGGGGGGGTCCAAGCCGCTGATCAGCTACCTTGGATTTAACAGACTGAGCATATAGTTTCTTGCATTTTTTATTACTCTTTTACAGTGGTTGCTGGCAGACCTGAAAGCAGCTTTAGTCTCAGTGCATCTATTACCTTGGTAGCTATTGAAAAAGTGATTTCTGTGCGCGATAGCAGCAGCACCTTCTGGGGAGAACCATGGCTGGCTGTTAAGTGTTTGTTGGAATTTTTTAGATGGTATGAATTAGTCTATGCCTACAATTAACCACTCGGTCAGATATATACGTACATATGTGCACGTGCATGTTAATATTTTCTCATTTTCCTCCCACAATCCTTATTATATAAAAATTCTTGGTACAAGTGTCTCTAGACTATATCCGAAGCAATACACGTATCGAATATATATATATATATATATATATATATATATATATATATATACATTAATCTAGTTCGATTACGACACTGCTAAAATATTATCTGCCACATTTAGCATTCCTGCCAATGGCTATATACAGTTATAGTAGGGTCATTTGGGCTAATTTAAACTATTATGTAAAGTACAATACAGAAAACAATCGTAACTATATGAAAGTATCCTGTATCGTGTAATAAGTTCGTGTTAAAAAAATACGATGAATAGGCTAATAAAAAATATATATACACGGACACATCAACAAACCGTAAAGCCCTAAGAATATGTTTCTTTGATAAACGGTTATATCTCACTGAGACTCGCCCATGGGCTCAGCCAATTGAAACGTACTGAATGTGATCAGTAGACCGTGTTCTCCTGTGATCGTCCGTGCTATGATTATTTCAATTCACAGGCGTCGAAGAACCAGGCAACTTGATATGCGCAGTAGACTTCCGGTCGACATGGCATTAAACGTGTTGTTCGCTTTTGTCAAAATGAACAGCCCTGTTGCGACATGCCATTCTTAGAGTAATTGTCCTTGCCGGCGGCGCACCATTCAAGATAACACGAATTAAATTGTCGCTGGTAACAGTTTGGAAGCAAGTTATCTAGAACTTCTTCACGCGTTCATTTTATTTTTTTCTATTGTACCTGGGTTTATTATATATTTTTATTTCTGTATAATGACGTTGGAGTGGCCCAAATGTGACAGGAGCGGAATATAAATTTGCCAATCTGCGTTCAAATAGCATCGTATAAATTGTTCAATGATACACGTAAAAAATAACACGTCGTGTTATCAAACCACGACGTGTAAGTATAGGTAAGAACTCCGTAAAATACAGAAAAAGAAACTTAGAAGGGATATTATTATCAGCAGTGGGAGATTAGGAAGCGGGGAAAAACATGAGTTGTATGTGTATAAAATAAACCCTGCTGCATATCATTATTAAATTTTTTATTTACCTGAATTATAATAAAAATGCGAATAGTATTTTTACAGATAATTAACACAACAGCAACGTGTTCAGAGGACCAGCAACAGTTCATATTGTTCCGCGAATCGTCCAAAAAAATGCTAAAATTGGCAGTATTTCTACATTTCTACACATAACTTCTCTTCTTTCATAATAACTAATTTACATTAGATAAATGTGTGGACGTCTTACAAAAAAAAGGGGGGAGGCCATAGCGACATGTTTAACAAGGGACCTTCTCTACGTCTTTCAAAACACACCTATGCAGCACGTACGTAAAATCCATAGTTCCAATCTTGCTATATCAAAACGCTTTATACGTATCGTATTTAAACACATATTCACACGGCAACAACGAAAGAAAAACTGTAGTAAAAGATATTATAAATATGTTCATTATTAATAAATATTCATTTTTTTTAATAATCTCATTAGTATATATATATATATATATATATACTTAATTTACTCACATTAAATTTATATACCTAATATAGATTTATGCGTAAACTTTAAGTATTTACTTCAAAAGTGCTCAATACTTAGGTAGAGCTAGTTAGTAAGTAAAAAAATGTATATGGCGATTAAGCTACATTGAATATTCCGTGTTTACTCCACTCTAGGAATCTTCAGGCTTATGCGCATAAGCCTGAAGAGCCCTAGAGTGGGAGAAACAAGGAATATTTAATGTAGCTTAATCGTCATATACATTTTTTAACTTATTATATATATATATATATATACATATATATATATATATATATAAGTTAAAAAATGTATATGACGATTAATATATATATATATATATATACATATATATATATATATGTTAAAAATGTATATGACGATTAAGCTACACTGAATAATCCGTGTTTCATCCACTCTAGGGCTCTTCAGGCCTATGCGCATAAGCCTGAAGATTCCTAGAGTGGAGTAAACACGGAATATGTAATGTAGCTTAATCGCCATATACATTTTTTTACTTACTAACTAGCTCTAGATAAGTATTGAGCAGTTTTGAAGTAAATACTTAAAGTTTACGCATGCATCTATACTTTGGTATATTAATTTAATGTGAGTAAATTAAGTAGTCACACACACACACACACACATATATATATGTATACATACATATATATATATATATATATATATATATATATATATATATATATATATATATAATCCAGATAAGACACTGATTAGAAATCAGATGAAAGATCCTGATAGATATTACTTGAAGTAATACTTTCAGGGCGATCCTAGCGAAAAAGGAGCAGTGCATACTTTGTATATGTGTTAATATATACGTATGTCTATATGTTTTTGCCAGGTCATGTCATATGCTACTGGTACCATGTAAACTAGTACTACCTGTCGCATGGTTGGGTTACCGGCGACTAAACCGGTTCCCCACCAGACAGGCTGGTGGGGAGGGTGGCTAGTCTCCCAGAAGGATTAAAAACAAGACCTTTCACCGGGCGTACGAACCTTCTGTTTTTTTGGGGGGGGTCAACGGCCAACTAACATCATGCATATATATGTGCGTGTGTGTGGACGTTCGCGCGCGGGTGTGTGTGTGGGGGGTGTAGGTGCCTATAAGCACCGGTCGAATGGGTGGTGTGATTGTTTATAACTAAATGTTTATAACAGGACGTTTCCCTGGATCTTTGTATGTATATGTTTTTGGGTGGGTGTTTGTAAATATGCAGGTGCATCTGTGCATCTATACGGGTTCATGGAGGCTTTTAAGATGTATATGTGTTTATGTATATATTTATACATAGGCGTATGCTGGTTGGTGCATGGATACGGATGTGCTTTTCTGTGTGTTTATGAATATAGGTGCTTGCGGGTATACGCATACACATATGCGTGTGTGTATATACGTGTGTGTGTGTGTGTGCGCGCGCAATCGGTTCCATAATGCGATCCAGTGCATCTCTTGGTCTGTCATCAACAAGCACTGCGGAATCGATCACCCAAGGGCTTGACAGATGTACGGAAGTGTAGCTTTCAGTCAAGACTCTGTGCTAGCCTCCAGGCGGACGCCCCTGGAAACTGAACTTCAGGCAAAGAGTGCAGGGGTCTATGGGAAGCTCAACAAAGACAGAAAAACCAGAAACTCTGACGCTCTGTTAAGGCAGTTTGAGAAAGCTGATAACACCCATTCTAGCAAGTCACTGCGACCAATAAACTGCCGACTCGTCTTGGGCAATCCTTGTCGGTCTGGCGTATCTCAGTGGAGGGGAGGGGTGAAATGGCAACTGACAAAATCCACTTCATCCTTAAACTATCTTGTCAGCAAATTCCTTACAAACCATGAAAGGAAAACAGAAACAGAACTCATACTGGCAGGGCGTCGCCCAGGATAATAATACCCACAATATACCAACCTTCAAGTTTACATCGTGGAACATACGAACGATGCTTGGCAGGTCTGATTCGGCAAGATCAGAAAGAAGTGCGATTATATCGTGCGAATTAGAAAAAATTGACATCGATATTGCTGCATTGAGTGAAGTCAAGTTCAAATAGAGCGGTTCCATTAGAGAGTCCGGTTACACACTTTACTGGAGTAGCCATGCCTCTAGTGAGTAAAGCAAGTCCGGTATCGGACTAGCCATCAAAAACGAGCTAGTGACGAAAGTGATAGAAGTGCCCCATAGGATAAATGACAGGGTGGTTACACTCAATCTACCTTTATCTGAAGACCGTTGGTGTACCCTGATGGCGATATATGCTCTGATAGGACAAACACTGAGAAAACTATTGATATATTCTACCATCAGTTAAACAGTACACTTGCATCCGTACCAAAACCGGATGAGATCATACTCATGGAAGACTTTATCGCCAGGGTAGGACAGGATTATATCACCTGGCCCAGAGCACTAGGGAAGTATGGATACGGGTAAGTAAACTCAAATGGGGAGTTCCTCCTTTCACTTTGCACTGAGCATCAGCTTTGCATCACCAACACATTCTTTAAACACAAACCTGTTAACAGGAACTACTGGATGCAGCCTAGAAGTAAATATTGGCACCTCATTGACTTCGTTATCACTCGTACAACGTGATCTCCCAGATATCCTCGACACGAGAGCAATGAGGGGAGCAAACTGCAACACTGACCATATTATGACCCGGACACAAGCGAGATTCAAACTGAGACGCAAAATAAAGATAAAGAACCTCCCCCCATAAGAAGCTGGATGTCAACGGCTTGAAACATCAAAATGTAAGAGATGAGCTGGTGAATGCTCTCAATGAGAGACTTGCTGAACCAACCGGAGATGTAAACTCAGATCGGCTGTCCTTCAAAGAAACTGTTTATGAAACATCCAAAGAGTGCCTCGGACTGGTCGGGAAACGCCAGGAGGACTGGTTCGATGGGAACTGCGAAGAAATCAAGCAACTACTCAACCAAAGAAACGATGCAAGAAGTTCAATGTTGTTCAGGAACATTAGACCCATAAAGCAAAGTACACTAAGGCAAACAGCAAGCTCCAGAGCAAATGTAGGGAACTTAAAAACAGTTGGTGGATGGATAAGGGCGCTGAACTACAGATTATGGCTGACACAAATGACATGAAGGGTTTCTATGGGAATGTGAAATCAGTCTGGGGCCCAAATGTGAGATATCCCGATCAACTAATTGCAAGCAACAATTCCATTCTTCTCACTGACAAATGCGATCATCTAAAACGATGGATTAAGCATTTCAAAACATTGCTAAACGAGACGCCAGATATTGACGAACGAGCAATAATCAACCGGGAGCAGTTCCCGACACAGCACTGGATGGACAGATGCCCTGACTAAGATGAAATCTGCAAAGCAGTGCTGATGTTATGGACCACTGAAACTGTCCCTCAAGATTGGAAAGACGCACAGCTAGTGACCATATTCAAAAAGAGAGATCGCAGGCTGTGCGGTGATTACAGGGGTATATCACTGCTCTCAGTCGCTGGGAAAGTGTTCGCTCGTGTTCTGAACAGGCTTACAGCGCACGCTGAAACCTTGATATCTGAGGCACAACATGGATTCCGTGCAAACAGAGGCACATTCAAATAGATCCAGGAAAAGTGCGTGGAGCAAAATATGGAGCTTTACATGATCTTTGTGGATTTTACGAAGGCTTTCGACACGGTGGATCGAAGCACTTTTTGGGAAGTCTTGCTGAAGCTTGGCTTTCCTGCACACTTCAACAGCCTTGTCAGAGCCCTTCATTCAGGCATGAAATCCACAGTTAAGCTAAAGGGCGTGCTCTCCGATCCGTTCGACATGCAGAATGGTGTCAGACAGGACTGCGTCCTCGCTCCAACCCTCTTCTCACTCTACCTGTCAGTTGTGCTTCAGCATGCCTTAAGAAATTGTGATAAGGGTGTTTTTATACGATCTAGGCCGGAAGCAGACCTTTTCAATGTCAATGCATACAAATCCGCTAATAGAACAACAAAGATACTCGTACGGGAGCTCATGTAGCGCATAGTCCCGAGGATGCTCAGGACATAATATCTCGCTTCGCAGGATCAGCCAAGGCATTCGAATTAAAGATTAACATCAAGGAAAACGTAATAATATACCAGCAATCCCCTGGATCACCAGCAACAAGCCAGCCAATTAAGATTCAAGACCAGGAGCTTTACAATATCAGCAAATTCAAATACCTAGGAACCACGGTCATGAACACCAACAAAATGGACGAGGAGATTTCTACAAGAATTGATAACGCCTCTATATCCTATGGAAAACTCAAACAGAAGGTCTGGCAAAATAAAAGCTGACTTTCAGAACAAAATGCTTGGTGTCTCGTTACTCTTCTACGGTGCAGAAACTTGGCTAGTGTACAAACTGGTAGCAAGCTCAGCACCTATATGATGAGACACATCCGGCAGATTTTTATGTCAAGTGGTATGACTTTGGCAGCAACAGGGATATCCTATAACAAGCAAACCTCCCAAGCATGTATGACCTGCTCATCCGGAAAAAAACCTGAGACGGACCGGGCACGTAAACAGAATGGAGAACTCACGACTACCAAAACAGATATTGTTTGCACAACTGAAAGATGGGGTACGAGGCATAGGCAGAACTAAGTTCAGGTTTCGTTACACCGTCAAACGAAATCTAAAGGACAGGTTGATCCCTACTGGAAGCTGGCAGCCCCTCAGTCGTGACCGTAACAAGTGGAGAATGATGGTTCACAGGAAGTCGTCTTCGGACACGAAGGACATCACATGATGATGTCTATATGTTTATCTATGGATGTGCGTGTTTGAGTATGTATATGCTTGTACGTGTCTGTGTATGCATGGCTGTACATATGTATGTGTATTTATATGTATATATGTGTGTGAATATATATATATATATGTATGTATATATATATGTATGAATTTGCTTCCATTAACTTTATTTCCTTATGTATTCGGGTGTATATATATGTGTGAGCATGTGGGCGTGCATTCTGTGTTGTATATATATATATATATATATATATATATATATATATATAAATATATATATATGCTTATGTACAAGTGTGTGTATATGGGTGTATGCACGTGTGTGAACATGTATACATGTTTTTATATGTATGTATATATGTGTATATATCTAACTATATAAATGTAACTCTTGGTTCGTTCGCAATTAACAGTCTAAAGAACCACTAGGCGGATGGCTTCCACGTTTAGGTATAATATGTTTACTATAACCATGTGTGTTTTTATATATTTCTTTTTAATTTTAACAT
Source organism: Euprymna scolopes (assembly GCF_053919585.1). Lineage (NCBI taxonomy): Eukaryota > Metazoa > Mollusca > Cephalopoda > Sepiida > Sepiolidae > Euprymna > Euprymna scolopes. The sequence continues at coordinate 66,549,753 of NC_136503.1, read as the reverse complement.
TATACTTAATTTTTCTATAATAAATAGGTGGCTTTCTTTGTACTGAAAGGCCATTTTTTATATAGGGACAATTATTTATTACCGCTTCCCGTCACGTGACCAGTGTTTCCAATTTAGCGGTTTTCCTGCAAGATCTGGATATTTCGTTTGCAATCTAGCGGGGAATCCTTGAAAATCTTGAGATATTTGGCACCCACACACCCGCAATTTAAGATTTAAAAAATAAAGAAAAGCGCTTAAAAATACTTTAAAACATAAAATAAACTCATTCAGGTAAGTAAAAAAAAAACTAACATTTATTGCCTTTGGTAACAATTATTTATTGAGTATTTGTTTTGTTTTTCACCTATTTTCGGCTAACCATTCTTCAATCCCGCTATAAAATCGATTTTTCCAAGTACATTTTAGGTGGGGGCATTCCAACCTCCGCAGTTTAGTTTAAAATCCGATATAAGCAACCCCGCTTAATTTAGATGTATTTAGTCGACAATTGTAAAAAGCAAGAAACAACAGACAACAAAAATGATACCAATATAGTAGAATTTAATTATCTAACAACCTAACTTCTTTTAATATGCAAAAACAAAGTTTTTTTTTTATCTTTCTAATTTCAAAATATGTTGCACCATTATTGTGATGTTTAGTTTGTAGTATATTTCAATTTAACTTTTATTACAACAAGTTTGAGTTTATGATTTGTTTCCTGCAAAAAAAAAACTCTCTGAAAAAAAACAGGTAAAACTAGCTGATAAAATATGTAAGCCTTCTGGGGAACTAACCGCTTCAATATAATCCCAGAAACATATAGTGAGAAAACACGGAACATTTTCTATATTAAATATACTATATTTATAATTTTTTATGGTAGGAAGTTAAAATATGGAGTTTTTTTGGAGGGGAGGGGGAAGAATTAGCGATTTTTTAAAATTTCAGACGATAAAAGTTAAAAATCTAGCGCTTTTCTGGAGATTTCTTTCTCCTGATCTCGCGGTTTTTTTTAAATATCAGTTGCCAACACTGCATGTGATATCACTAAAAGGATATTTTGGTCTCACCACAGAATGAGTTTATATCGGTAAATTTTCAATGGATTTAATCATATGATTATTGATAATGTAACTATGTGATTGAAATTTAATTTAAATTAACCACACGGGGTCACTTTTCTATCAAATATTCATCAAAAAATGATAGGTACAGACAAAATGAATGCTTTGAGCATAAGTGTATATACATTTTGACTCCTCCCTTTAATTAAAAATTCACCAAAAATCAGGAAATTAACCAATTTTAATGAAAATTTCAGTATTTATCCCATAATGATCGCAGAATATAATGAACTAATTATTTTTACTTAACTGTAAGGGAAAATGTTTTACTTTTTTTAAACAAAAAATATCTTTACTAAAGTTATGGTTTTCAGTAGTAAGTAAAAAACGCAAGAATTTAATGTTGCATCGTAATTTGTAACAATAAAAAATAATTTTTACAGTAACATTACGAAAGAAGCCCCTAAAGTCCGTATTAATGAATTCGATATTACTCGGAGAAAACTGAATTTCTCGCATACTATTCAGGAAATTAAAGATTCAATATGATTTCTATTTCAGTCACCTAAATTATTTAGGGTGAAATGAGTTTAGAAATTTTTAGCCAAACCTAAATATTTTTTTGCTTAAAAAATAGCATTAATACAGTAAGTTATGCTTTACGGTTGTTGTAAAAATGGAACGGAAATTTTAATTTCGTTCCCTTTTACATTCGGTACATTTTTACATTACGTCCACCTCATCGTTCACATTCGACACGTCAAATTTTATAGCTTTTCGGGTATGCTGACAAGGTTAGGGTTGTCTATTCCGAAAGCTGTTCTTAACATGGGTAGATTGGAGTGTTTATTCGTTGTAAACGTACCCGACAACCTAGAAATATCTACATTTAGAATGTGAATGGTGAACAAAAAGAAAAACAAAACTGACTTTTTCGTTTAAAAATGGAATTATTTCCCTTTCGTTATTAACTTTTTAAAATTAATATTTTGTGTTTTATATACATAAAGTACAATTGTTGATTGTTACTGTTTTGATTATATTCGTTTTGGGGGTACAATTAAAAAATTAAGAAAGGTGAAAACGGAGCGTAATTTAAGTGTCCGTTCCATTTTTACAACAACCGTAAAACAGCGCATACTCAGCAAGTTTTATCGTGATTTATAAGCATAACACTAACTCAAAATTGTATTTATTTTTTTGCATAATTAATGATGGAAGTATTTTTCTGTTTATTTTCTTAACATCTGTTAAACAATAATTTGTACACTCTCTTGAAAAAAATCAAACTTTTCTTTATTTTCACCTAACTATTTACATTGTTCATGTAAAGCATTCATCTGTTCTTTTTGTAATAAAAAACTCCGTTTTCAAAGAGAAACGTTTACTGCCGAATTTTAAAAAAAGTGCAGGTTTTCCTGCAAAAAACAAACTTTCACCTAACAATTTATGGTAAAAAATTAATATTCTTTGGGGGGAAAAATAACTTTTATTGATAAAAACAATTCAAAAAATAATAAAAGTAAATAAACGAACAAAATGCAGTTTTTCTTGAGAACTGTGTTCCATTTTAACAAACTGAGCCACAGCAACGCGTGGCCGGGTACAGACAGTATATATATATATATATATATATATATATATATATATATATATATATACATATGTGTGGGTGTTTGTATGCACACTCTAGCTGTCTCCATCTCCCCCGACCATCTGTATGCGTAGGCAAAGGGGGATTACTCCCCCCATCTAAAATATAGTTATTAGACAATCCCGATCATTTGTTGGTGTATGTATATGTTTAACTGTGAGGTGCACGCTTGCTGTATTTGTAGGTGTAGATATATCAGTGTGCGCGCCTTTATCTCTGCATGGGCATAAAACTTATCTAGATATGTTTATTTGCTGTATGTATACGATGGTATGAATGTGCGGGTGTGACTTGCATTTTTGCTCACGATTATTAGGTTGTTCGGCCGTGTATATGGATTCCGCTGTACACCCGATACACGCGCATGCACGCGCGCCTGGATGTATGTGTAGTTCCCTGTGTATGCGTTTTTTTGTTTATTTTATATGTGTGCATGCGGGTATGTTTTATGATGTGTATAAATGTAACTGTGTACACATGTGAATGAATACAAGAATGCGTGTGTATTTAAGTGTGTATGTGGGTATGCATGGCATGGATCAGTGTGCGTTGGTGTGTATGCTATATGTGTGTATATATATACACATATATGTGTGTATGTGTATATGTGCGAATGTATGTGTATCTGTGGGTGACTATTTGCTTATATCTGCGCTTATATTTAGGTTTGACAGATGGATATATAGTTTATTATTGTATAAATAGTTTAATACAACCACGTTTAGACGATTTCACGCCAAGCTCCGAAGTTGCATCAAGTCCCCCATTATAAAAATAGCTAATTAACAATGGTATATAAAGCATTCACTCAAACATCGATTCCAACCCAACGAACATCAAAACAAACTCATCCATAGAACGCCTCCAAAAAGAAATATATACATTTAAAATAAATTTGATTTAACCAGATCACACTACGACAACAAGCGTAATGAGCAAACTGCATCTCAGTTAATGAATTTACTTTTAAATATACACTCCAAATTTAAAGCGCCGAACTTAAACACACTTAAATAATTAATCCTCCAAGCATTCAAAAACTTCAATTACTCATCCCCTTCTTCACCTCACCCACTCACCCATCCGCTCAGCAAAAACAGCACTCCCATCCCATCTCATGCACAATCCAATTTAAAATCACAAGAGTACCCATTTCCCATTTGAACTTAAAATTAAGAGGTCAACACTGAACACTAAATACAACTCTTCCCCCGGAGAATTTCCATTAAGAACCTGCCTGCCTAAACTTAACCCTCCCCCTTCTCTTTTTACCCTCTCTACTCCACCCCACTCTCCTCTTTCCCTCATCTAAAAGACGTCCCTCACTCACTATTAACAAGATAGCAAACCAACACTTCACCGGGATTCTCACCAGAAGCAAGTCGTCCAACGCATCGTTCTGAATATCATCTCCCGGATTATTCTGCTACCATACCATTGATTTCGAGGTCCATTGCATACATAATTCAATGCTCAAATTCTATTACCCACAGAGATATATACAATGGAAAGGTATATCCATTCAACATCTGATACACTCTTTCAACACCTAAAAGTATTTGGGATTACATCTACCAAAACACAATAAACGCATCAACGAATACGGCTGCCCAGTACCTTTCGGAAAATCAATAACGAGCACCCACGCTTTTTTGTTATATGGGACTACTGCCTTCTCCCCTGGACCAATATTCTGCCTACCTGGACTTATAACCCCGGAGGACATTGTACTTATCCGATCATTGACTACATAGATTGTATCAAATTCCCTTTTCCTATAATTATTTACATATAATTATCATTAACCACTTAAAAAAATATTTTAAATATTAGCGTTGATAAGCAAAATAAGTCTCTATTCCCAGCTGAACATTTTGCTAACCGCATTTTATTTCCTATGCTTTTATATAAAATCCATTGATTAAGGAAATCAACACAACCCCTTCTATATATTCTTTTTACCAAACAATAAATTCTTAATGTGAATATATGTGTCTATATGTTGTTTTTCAGAATTTAAATATACCCACTAAAGTTTTATATTTATATACACACATATATATATATATATATATATATATATATATTTATATAGCATAGTAATTTCTATATTAATCACTTCGAGGAGTGTAACTTTTCAGTCTATACATAACCTACTAAATGACCAATTAACATTAACTATCCATGCGGTGTCGCAGAAATACCTGGGTTAGGACTCTCGGCGCTGATGGACATATATATATCTTCCCAGATCATCCGTCTAGGAGAAGGAAAACTGCAAAGTTGAACCCAGGGGAGGGAGGCCTCTTCACTCCCGGACGACAACCTTCCCAGAGCTGGTAACTTAAACAAATTACGAGCTGGCAAACCTAAACTTCTTAAAGAAGAGATAGTCTCTGTCTATCGCTCGGCTTTCATACTCCGTCTTTGCCTAGTAGCCAGCCGTAGAGAAGCTATCACTGGAACTCGACAGAATCACCTAGTGGTCGTCCTTGTTTCCTGACTAGAGCAATGAACAGGTTTTCCCCGCACCCACCATATCCCATCCCCCTAAACTAAACACTGCGGGGTGCTTCAGTACCACATGTGCCGGTACGATGGTACTGAGCTGACTTTTGTCTAATGGGATGGTGGAAGTATCAGATTGACAGTTCCTCACTGCTGTTTCCGACTGATAGTACAGGAGCTCTAACTCTTTGGTATCGCTAGGATCAGCTGCTCCATCAACAGTTGTTGAATATCAGGATGTCTGTTGTGCCATATCGCGTATGGAAAGGCACCCATGCACTACACCTCGGTGGACTTTTCTGAGGCCACCATCTTGTAGGTGAAGAGACAGCTAATGGTATAGTTGGATTGCATGTATGATATTCTGCACAACCTTTTGCCTAGCATTCCTGACTATCCCTTACTTAAGTGAAATGGCAGTTTATGCAAAAATTATATTTAAACCAGTACCAAACTCAAAGAAAACCAACTTGCCTCCTTCCTTGACGCTTGCATTTGCAAATATCCGCGGGTTTGGAACTAACTTGGAATATGTTGAATCATTTCTCCTAGTACACACCACAGATATCGTCGCATTAAGTGAAACTAACCTACACCCCTCCATTCCCTCTTACCACTTTAACATGCCCGGTTATCTTTACCTCTACCGTAAGGACTATATGCACGGGTTTGGAGTCGATATTCTTAACACCCTCCTCCTGATTAGAGAAACAAAACAAGAATAAGACGACCAGGCACTTACGTGCTTCAGACTAAATATGCAACATAATATTAACAACTTGTATTTTCTCTATCACTCTTTATCAACCCAGAGATGTACATAAATAAATAAAGCCTCTGACAGCATATATATATATATATATATATATATATATATATATATATATATATATATATATATAGCACTCTCCATCGATACTGGCGCACAAGTACATGAATTTGGTGACTTCAATATCCACCACAGTAACTGGCTTGGATTCTCTACTTACACAGACGTAGCTGGTAGCACAACACATAGTTTCTCTATATCTCATTCCCTGTTACAGACTGTTACATTTCTGACACGTTTCCCAGCTCACAAGATCAACATGTCTCACTTCGAGATCTATTTCTCACCACAGTTCCTGATGATTGTATAACAAATGCCCACAGTCCACTCGAGAATGCTGATCACGCTGTGATAATGGTAGAAATCGTCCTAAATTCTCGATCCAAAACATGATGACCCACTGCTCATCGAGTTACTACAAAAAAGATGACTGGGAGGCCATCAGGGATCTCATTAGAAATGCCTCATGGGGAAATATCTATTACACTGTATCTGAACGGTGCGCAAATGAGACAACTGAATAGTTTAAAACTGAAATTGCAGATCTTGTTCCCATACGGAAATTCTATAGCAAGCACCACACTCCCTAATGGATTACGTCTAGTTGTGCAGCTTCCATTGCTCAAAGGCACCATACGTACAGCAGATTCAACCAACATAAGCCCAGTTCAAGCAGACAGAAGTATATATATATATATATATATATATATATATATATATATATATATATATATATATATATAATGAGAATTAACTTCTTCTACACCAGCATTTCTTCCCTAGAAATACTACACTTTGAAACTTCTGCCGCGATTCTGCTTTCTCAACTGTACTGACATGCAGAAGTTCAAATGTAATGTGAACAGACATCTTGCTACGAATATCTTTTCATAATACCCCTGCAACTAATGTACTCGATAATATTTTATTTGAGGCCAAACAGCTCTTAATAAAATAAAACTCTGTACGACTCTGATTTTTTATTTATTTAAAAAACTTTGTTACATTATTATTTTCTGTCAATGTAAGCTTATCCGTTGCTTACACGTTGCTTTATTTAATTTTATTTAACTATCAAGATAATGTTTAAAGTATTTTTAAAGCAGTGCAAATGGATTAGGCCAGTATTTGCTTGAAAATTGCCTTGTCAATCGAGTCGGAATCCTCTAGTTTGGACATATCAAGCAATAAGAGATAAAGTAAACTTATATATATATATATATATATATATATATATATATATATATATATATATATAATATATATATTTATATATATATATATATATATATATATATATATATATATATATATATATATATCATCATGACTCGCATATTTAGGTTGGTCTGAATTGCGAACCCAAGTGACTTTTTTTGTCGCTATTCCTTTCGATCTAAAGAAAGTTGATTGCTTGATTCCCAATTGTTGATAGATGTCCAATCAAACACATTTTCCTCTTACATCTTTTAGCTTTCCTCTGCCTGATTTGCCCTCTAATATATCCCCAACGCATAACTTTGATATGCCATAGTTGATCGTTTGACATGGTCAAAAAGTTTAAGGGTTTTACTTTCGGTTTTTCCAATAACGTTAACACTTTTACAGAGGGTGGTTATTTTTTGGATTTTCGATCAAGAGATGTACCGTAATAAAACACATTACGAGATTTTGCGAACAACTCAATGCGTTCATTGTGTGATATATAGTGCTAACAGTTAGCCCTAAATACTTGTATTTACAACTAGAAATAACATAGGTTTAAGGCTCGCTAAATTCGTACTAGAATCGTCCGCAATGAGCCAGGGTGCAATGATTGGGGTACTAGGGACAATCAATTGTAAAAAGTGATATTCTTCTCAAAGTTAAAGATTCCAATTCCATGTGTGCGCGACATAAAATAATATCGCGAATTGTTACGGAAATTTTAATTAATGAAAATTAAAACCGTATAAAAATATTATATATATATATATATATATATGTATATATATATATATATATATATATATATATAATATTTTTATACGGTTTTAATTTTCATTAATTAAAATTTCCGTAAACAATTCGCGATATTATTATTATTATTATTATATATATATATATATAAATATATATGTGTGTATATATATATATATAAATATATATGTGTGTATATATATATATATATAATGAATTATGTAGAAAAAATAATAAAATATAAAAGCGAAGCCTCATGAGTTACCCCCCTTTGGTTAGTATAAAAAATGAGGATCAAAAGTTATAACAGTTAATAAGATGCATTAATTACTTCCCTTGGACATGTCAAAATTAACCAATGAAGATCGGAAGCGACGTCAATTAAAACAAAAGCAGCACAGAATCAATAATTTAAACATATATTTACTAAAATATATTAAATAAATAATTGAAATTTTGATATTAAAATAAAATATAGAAATATATAGAAATAGAGGCAGACAAGCTATAATGAAATAAAAATGGAGAATTCTAACCGTTCATATTATAAAAAATAAAATCAACTCGTGATTATTTATTTAACCTACGTCAATACAATCTCTATGTCTTTTAATGCCTACTATTATATAAAGCCACTTTGTGTGTGGGTGTGAGTTCTTTCCATGTAGGTTCCCAAACAGTTGCGCCTATATTTTGCAAATTTCATTGGAAGCTAAGTTATATGTTTGACAGTTTTCTTAGATATACACTGTACAACAATTCAACAGATATATATATATATATAAAAATAAAACATATCTTAAAAATAGTCTATATCTCTTATTAATAACAAGGAAATAATCTTTCACTGGGAATATTTTACGTTACACTGGCAAGGGGAAATTATAAAATATCAGAAACGATTTCTACTCAATGAAAACTGATTTATTGCCATCTAGACTTATAGCTTAGTGATAGAACATTCAGTTACAGATCGAAGGATCCACTGTTAAACACCCAGGTGTATCTAACCTTTTAATTTTATTTTAATAATGCGTTCAAATGAAGATAAAAAAATTCAAATCACGTAAATCATTTCTTCGTTTCCATATTTTAAAAAGAAACGTTAATCAGAAGTGACTTTACAAGTGCATTCATTGTCAATCCCGAATATAAGTCGAAGTGATATTGTAAACAAAAACAGACGGAATCTTTTTTTTTCTTTTTTTTTTTTTTTTTTTGCAAATTAGCTTTCCAGGCAAATTATCTCTCCTAATAAATAATAATCAATAAAGAGTTGATTCTATTAGCATATATATATGGAATCTGCATGAATGAAAATATAATGTTTAAGCGTAATGTACAGCCGGGCAACACCGGGGGCCCAGCTAGTTATATGAAATAAGGAGCAAACAAAAACAAAAAAATATAAAAGAGTTTTAATAATATGTAAGAAAAAGTAATGAACGTACTCTACTTCATGTATCTCAGAACAGTGCCTCAGCTAAACTAATCGTTGAGATATGTATGTGTGTGTATGTGTGTGTGTGTGTGTGTGTGTGTGTGTGTGTGTGTGTAGGGAGATGTAAGAGAAAGGACATTAAAACTTTAAGTTAAACTTTACAATCAAAACTTATTGTTCGACTGAATACTCAAAAAAAAACTCTTTACACAGTCCTTATTACTGTTTATTTATTTATTTTTTATTATTTTTATCCATTTAATGTTTAATTTTAGTTCTATTTTTATTATTTTCCATTTTTCATTTTGCATTTTAATTAATTAATTTTGTTTCTTTTAATTTTTTTAATTCATCGGTATTACTTATCAGTTCAGTGTCTCTTAATTTGCGTAGACTGTCTACTGAAAACGGTTTTATTTTATTTTATTAACAATCTGAAGTTATTTTGGAGTGGAATTTGAAGCTCATGTTCTATAGTTATAAAAAAAATTAAATATAGTAAATTATATGTTTACTAATAAGCTGATGCACCGAACCTATATAATTTTTTACCGGACCCATTTTTTGAACAAGTAGTTTTTGAGTAGGAAAATGTCTACTTCGGACCATTACCTTATGATGTGGATTACTCAAAATACAGTTTGGATCATTTTACTACACTGCTATCAGAAACATTCACGTCGGATTTTACCATACAATTCTGATGTGAATTTTTATATCCTTTTAATTAACTTCCCTTACTCTATTACATTTTAATACTTAAACAACTTTTTATGGTGATTTTACTGTATCATTGACTTTAGCAAATAAGGTTTAAATAATTATAATTATTTGCTAATGTTTTCCCCTCTGAAGAGATGGTATACATCGAAATGCGAAATTAGGATAAGGAATTATAATATACAAAGTGTATCCTTTTTCTTACATAGAATAATAAAAATCTTTTGGTATGAACTTTAAATATTTCACGTAATAAATTTGTAAATTTATTGAATGACTAAAAATTGATTTCTTTGCTTTACCTTGTATATCGAGCAATTTTTATTTAGATGGGATAGTACTTGTAGAATATTACTGACAATAATATTTTGTAGAACTTATAAACTTATAATCACAGGTTTCCATACCAGTTTATTTTTAGATAATTTTATTCTTAAGAGTATATATATATATATATATATATATATATATATATATATATATATATATATATATATATATATATAATTTGTTTTTTGTTTAGCGATACTTTCTTGAATGAATTCAAGTATTTATACGAAATTGCATTTTTACCTAAATGCGTGTTGGGAATAATTTTCCCTGTGACCAATTTAGTACCCCTTAAATGGGGTGCGGCATATATATTAGTTTTAAGATTTAATAATCTACTGACAGGTGTTTCGTCGTCCACGACTCATTAGAGTGGCTGAATCTAGCGGAATTCGAAATCAGCACCTCGTGATAAGAAGGCTAAACCTCTACCACGCGGCTAACCTCGCAGGACTACTATATATGTGTGCGTATGTGTATGCATATATATACATATATATACATATATATATATAAAATCCAATTAGGCTTACAGTTTTCCATCTGTAAACCAATTATAATCCTTTCTGTTCTCTCTCTCTCTTTCTCCATCTCTTTCTCTGTCTCTCTCCCTCTCTCTCTCTATATATATATATATATATATATATATATATATATATATATCTGTAAAGAAAATATTATTCTGTTCTGTTCTCTCTTTCTCTCTTTCTCTCTCTCTCCCTCGTTCTCTCTCTCTTACATTATCTCACTCTCTCTCTCCATACTTATATATATATATATATATATATATATATATATATATATATATATATATTTGTGAAAATGTAAACATGATTTTGTAGAAATATGGTCAATTTACCTGCTTGACTAGGCGTCTCTCCAATACACGTAATCATTGAATCAGAAATGCAGTCTAAATGACGTAGAGCCCGGTCACAATCGACGCTGATCACGGTGCTTAAGAGAAAGAAAGACGGCGTCAGTTTGTGACATAAATAATATTTCTATTCCGACTGATGTGATGTTGCCACACCGTTTGACAACCAGTATTTCAGGTCCGCATCGAATCGGGAAATAATTTAGCAGATCGATAAAACTAATACCGCGTTCCGCGCGAAAATCGCAGAGCAATTTGTCCCGCTTTCAAGCACAATTTTCTGCGTTTCCTTACGGTATGTCTTGTCCGCTATTCTGAGTTTCTGCAACGTTATATAAATATCATTTGCAATAAATAAACAAAGACATAAATAACATACAGGACATTTCAAAGACTAGTAAGACAATATTTAGCAAACGTTTTTTTATCTCAATTATGGGAAGCAATAAGAAATTACTTTAATGGCCAATAAGTACGAGTAGATTATTTTAACTCTTTCCTCTTTTCGTAACCAGTCGTCAGATCCTTCCTACCCACAAGTGGCAGAAAGTACTGCTGTTGTTGAAGAATCTCGTATATTTTCGCAGTGCCTAGTTTAAACATACATCTAAAATTTAAACGTCATTTGTAGTTTATCATTAAAATCACTTTTAAAAACGATTACATGTTCTACCAATTTGACAAGGAAGGTTTTGCGTTTAAATTTAGATGAACATATCTCCTTCTACCCAAAAGAAAATATTGATCGAAACAAGCACCATCAGAATAAGTACACTTTGTTAAACGCAATACAAGTGCATTTATTTCAGTGACGTAAAATCTTGCGTTCTGGGGGGATTAAGTCGCTGAACGCGTTTTTGATACTGCTTAGGTTTCGAAGCATTTCTCAGGCAGAAATTTGTCGAGATGCTTGGAAAAGAGATTATGGAAGATTAGGCAGTGTTTCGTAGCCCAATTTATTTAAGTTCTTAAGGGTCGGGTATTGTTGTGAAGGAGAATTTTGCCTTTTCTGTTGATTAATGCTGGGTGTTGTTGTTGAAGTTTAATATGCATCATCGAAGATAACTAAACACCTTTTTTGTGCAACTCTGGCCTCAGGTAATACAGTGCAATTTCGTCAGCGTCTAATCACTGAGCTGGGCATTGCCGCTTCTCGTAAAGAACCCAGTTGCATAGCAAATAACAACCCGGTCGAAGGAATGGTCGTTCTTGTTACGCAAAAAGGGAAGATGACTATTCATAACTGCGTTTCGTTTGGGTTTCGTTTAGTTCATGAGGCACCCAATTATTAAGTATTTTCAATCTCCCTTTAGTTGTTGGAAATCGTCGTATACGTAACCTCTAATCCAAATACAAGTTCCTGAAAAGTTGTGTCTGTATTGACTTTGACAAAGGCTCTTAATTGATCTTTGTAAACAGCCAATTACGGACCATTACCCTTCAAGACTTGTGTGGCGACGCAAATCTTGAAGGGTAATGAAGGTCATGACATTACTTAAACACCATTGTGCCGTGCGTTCAGTTGTAGTCAATGTGCCGAACGCTTCGTTGATATCGTTAGATGTGTCAGCAAATTCTCAGCCTAGCTTGAATTGAAATAAGAAAATTGCGCGAATTTGTTTATTTTCGACTTCGTATTCAACGTTCTCCAAAGAAGATATAATTATTTTTAAACAATCGCATCCTTGTACATAATAACAGAAAGGAGACGAGCTCTTCGATGGTTGACTGAGAGCGTTTATATGATAGTGTTTTATATCATAGACCGTAGTACATTTACAATGTCGACTGCTGATGGTATGTTCAACAGTTGGGAACAGTACATGTAAAACAGTTCATTTTAAACGATAAATAAACACATATCTGACTGTACAAAGACGACAGGAAACTATAGTTTATTTAAATAAGGCAACCTTTGCTCTCTAGTTATTCTGTGAACATTGTGAGTACCCGGGAATACGCTGTGTAACTCTTCTGTCGACATCTAAACCCCGTCTGGATTATCTAATTAAACTCTCACCTTGCCAACTAACCTATTTGCTTATATACATAAAACCTGATCTTCTGTTGTCACTGTATTCGACTACAAAAATACCCAACAGCTGACTTCTCCGTCACGTTTTCTCTTGCCAAATTTAGTGTTTGTATCTAGGTTAGAATCCTTATCTTATTTATGTATTTGCCAATTCTCTCTATTTTTTTCTATTGTTCTTAAGATCGCCACTACATTTCCAAGCTTATAAACAATGTATATAATTGCAACAAAATCTAATATTCATTCTGATAATCATAATAATGTCATATAATAAGTATAACTCTTTGACAAATCACCTATCTTTTTTTGTAAAGAGTCGATCTTACAATCGCATATTTGCAAGACCACCCAAACACTTTCCGCAATACTATTTTCGCAAAAATAAAGACAACAAAATATAAAATGAATATCGTGTATTTTTCTAATGCGTTCATATCGTGTATTTTCTAATGCGTTCCCATTGTTTCATAACCATTTGGGCAGTTTTAAATATTATATCATTTAATAATATTCCTAAATAGCTACTTTTAAGATAGCAAAATACAGTAGTTATACACATATGAATACATTAATAATCTCTATTTAAAGCGATCAAGCAGCATAATCTACCATCATATTATAACTATTTATTTATTAATATATAAAAATGTTGGTTAAAAATATCCATAAGGTATATATACGCATATATATATATATATATATATATATATATATATATATATATATATGATTATATAAATATGCATATATATATATATGTGTGTGTGTGTGTGTGTGCGTGCGTGTTTGTTTGCGTGTGTGCGTCTGTGTATGTGTATGTGTGTAAGTAAAAAATCAAAATCTTATAGAATTAAATTTACAATATTTGATTCAAAACAAGGAATACGAAATAAAGGTGACAGGTTCCTTATTTCATGTACTTTCAAAGAAAAGCGCTTTTCCTCAGAGGAAAAACGGAAGCAAATGGATATATATATATATATGTATATATATATATATATATATATATATATATATATATATATATATTGCTGGTTAGCCAAATTTCTGAACACATTCGAGAAAGAAAATTGAAGAAAAAGGGAATGCTCAGCTAAGTGTAATACGTATGGTTGTAGATATATAGTGCTATCCAAATGTTCGCAATAGGTGAAGCGATTAGTAAGTCAAAAATGAATTCCGTAAGATATCATTTAAAAACAATTGAAAAACTATCCTGAGTTTGACAAGGAATAAAAAAAAACCCGTGCAGAACATATCCTACAGTGAAATGCGAGAGTAAAATCCAATCTAAGGAAATAATAGTTCGTGTGCAGAGAGGCACATGAAGTCTTGAAAAGAGTGAACAAGTAGAAAACTAGATTTGAAGCATGGCAGTTGGCAAAGTAACCTTCAATGTCCAATGTAAATCGTAAAACAGCGAAAGAATGAAACTTAAATGTGAAGAGAGTAACAGTTAAGAAGGTCAAAGTAGGGATAGGGATTTTACAATAACCGTTTATGTATACAATAATAATGGAATTTGACCGGGGTAGAAGAGAAGAGTTAGATAAACAGAGGATTAGGTGAGGAGGAAAGAGAGACGCTTAAACTATGAGGTGTCGGGTAACTTGAAGCAAGAGAGAGATAGTTTTAAATAAGAAAGAAAACGGTAATAAATAAATAGTTTCAGAAAGATGTATAATTACAAAATATATATATACATTTGTAAAATATTTTTACGAAAAAGATAATATTGAGAAACAAGCCGTGTATGAAAGAACTGTAAACATTGATAAAACAAAAATTAGTGAAAAAGTAAAAAGGAAAGACATTCAAACTTATTTGTATATAGTTATAGAATAAGGTTAGGCGAATAAAATATCGTGATTTCGGGAGTTGTAAGAATTAGCGATTGATTTAAGTGGAAATAAATTTAAGTGAGCATATAGAGGGGTCGTAGGTAACCAACATTAAAATGTATCTCAGAAGAGAAAGAGATTTGAAAAGGTAAGACTTAAGGGTTAAGGTACGAATAAAAATCGGGGAGTAAAGAAATATAGAATAAAAACAAATATGGCAAAAATTAGAATAGGGTGATTAAAAATAATGCGGTATAGAATAAAATGGCGTAGAAGATTTGTTGGTTGTTTTTCTTTTACGGCATATCAATATTTTTCAGGTTATTTAATGTCGAATCTAGTTATTTTGAGGGACGATTTTTAATGGAGTATGTTTTTTTTTTAATGGACGCATTTTGTTTTAGTTTTGGAAAATTTGAAACCATTTTTAGTTGCCCATTTATTAATTTTATTTATGTTATGTTGTAGTTTTCTTTCAATAGTGTGAGTATATTTAAATCTGTAGCTGATTGAGCAGTCATTTACATATACGGAGCTTTGTATATCAGGAGACAGTTCTTTTATAATGTTATTGATTTTTGGCTTAGAAGAGGCACTAAGTTGGGAGTGAATAAATACCAAGGGTTGATTCATTAGACGGATATAAAGGGAATTGGAGTCTAATGTTTACTGTCTCATTTATATGACCTAATGTCAAAGCACGTACTTACGCAACATTAAACATGAGAGAATCAAAGTATTTTTAAAAAAGTAAATAAAAGAGAAAATGAGATCATGGATAATAGAGGAATTACAGGCCAAGGTAATATAAACACTATCAACTAATGACTCGAAGGCGAGGTTATTGGGTGTGGAAATAATTATGTAATTTCGAATTGGCTCTATTTGTATTTTCCTATGTTGCAGTTTTAAATGAATTCGTTTTAGAATTAATGATGTTAACATTTTGAGATAATGTCTGCATCTTCGGATATACAGAGGTGACAAGACTAAGCTCCTGGAATGTAGGGTAAATTTTTGGATTATTGACTATTCTATGGAGAAGTTTATATTTTTAACCAGAAGATTTTTAATTAATGTAGAAAGTGTTGCACTCTTATTTTTATCAATATTATCTCCGTTAAATGAATGAACCTGCTTTTAAATATAGGGTTTAATTAACATGAAGGATAAGGGGGTGTTCGTGGAATGTAAATTATATGATTATACTATTAAAATTATGTAAAAGAATGCTGCTAGAATTAGTGTGGTTATGGATATTCGACTGCTAGCTTAGGTACTCTGTTTGAGGAACCTATTAATTATATAATCGATTTTGGGTGGTTTAAATGTTTTTTTGACATAGAAGAGAAATATACCAGGTTTATTGTACGGGTAAATGATTTTGAAATTAAGTTTAGCGTTACGCCTAGAAAGTTTAAGGTTTTCTTTTCAGGGTCTATACTTTCGATGTGGCCGAAGTTATTGAAAAAAGAATTCTGAATGGTATTATTATATCCCTTAGGTCTATCTCTATTAACAAGGGGCCCTGAATATGACCTTAAACTATATCCAGTTGTGAGGTCCGATCTTGCGCGCTTTGGGGAGTGTAGAGCCACCCTTTAATTACCATTGCTCCCAGGTCCACTCATACCTGAGTGGTAGTTCCTGTTAGGGTCTTAACTATAGGTTAGATAGAAATCGACTTTAAAACAAGTATTCTATTATAATATTTTTCTTCCGAATCTTTCGATTCGGCATTAAATAACCCGAAAAGGGTTGATATGCCGTAAAACAAAAACGATCAACAATCAATCAAGGAGTGCGTTATCTCTATGCCGTCCCCCTTGAATACATCTAAATACGAGTTTGAATTATTTCAAATAATATAGACCGATTAAGCCTATTATTTGTGCAGAGTAAGGATATCCCATGAACATATCAACGTTATGTGATGTGTCCAAATTTTATTGCCAAAATGTATGAGGGGTAATCGAACTAAAAGAGTTTACTAATTTTCTAGGTCAGTGAGATCTGTGCATTTTTGCAAATATAATGGCCCCATCTAGATGGATGCGAGAAATTGACTGTTGTCAAATGTTAGAAAGCTCAGCATTTGCTTATATTTAAGATTAAGTAACACTTCTATAACTGAGTTTGAGCATTCTCAAAGCGAGGGAAACATGTTTCCTAATAAATGGGGTTATTGTATCTAGTATTCTTTTACTTACTTCTCATAAATCTGAGCTGAAGGCGCAAATTATTCTAATAGTGGGGTACCATAGAAGTTTGGTTAGTTGCCTTTTAGTGTAAACCTTGGGATTAGCTTTTCTGTATAGTTATGGATTTTTGTTTTTTTTAAGTATATTTTGGCGTCAAAGTTTATGCTATCTAAATGTAAGGTCATGCTATTTTATATTATTTATTTAATTGTTTCTATATGAGTTTTTTCTGAGTACGGTACCTGAGTTTATAATAGATGTTGTCTTATCACGAGGAACGAAAACTGAGGTTTTGTTTTAAGTTTGCTAGTAACGTCTTTTTCTTTTCCTAGTGATTGGCTTGAAAGGGTATTTATGTTTAGTTTAAAATTTACCCTCTTTACAAAAATGACATGATGTTTTTAACTCATCTTAATAAATATTGTGGTGGAGGTGGGAGGAAGATTTAAGACCATAAATTTAGCTGCTCATCTTACAATATTCTCGTGTTCTCTACTACAGCTGAAGACATTCTCAACGAATTCGGAGTTGATTAATCCTACAGTTAGTGGCGTCATATTATAGTTGCCGTTGCTGTTCGTTTCGTAGTGGAACGCTTTATATCTAACATTTTTCAGAAATATGTTTAAAAGTTGCATAAATTTCGGGATGTAGAGATTGATATGTTTTAGCAGAAACGCTATTTCTGTTGGAAATATCTAGATAAAGTAACACAGATCTAACCAAGGTGGAGCTAATGAGAAGCAAAATTAAAAAAAAGAAAAGATTATTAAAAAAACTTTTAAAATTCGAAAATGCAGAAATACACACGCACATACACACACACACATATATATATATATATAAATATATATATATATACACCCCACTGTTATCCAGATTAAAAAAACTTTGTCTAATATTAGTAGAAAAAAACCCTAAGATATTGTAAAATAATATTTACAATATTTTATTCAAAACAAGAGAATACGAAACAAGGTGAAAGTTTTCTTATTATTTGAAACTTAACAGAACGGTCATTTTCCTCACAAGAAGGGGTTTACAAAGGTAAGTTTTGTAAGATGATAAGAATCTATTTTAAACATATGCGTGGTTAGAAAAGGAATGGAAAATTCGTGTAGTAAATACCTGCAGTGAAATGCGAGAGTAAAATGAAATCCATGGAAATAATAGTTCTTGTGCAAAGAAGCATATAAAGTATTTTTTAAAAATTATAGAGTTCAATTGAAAATAGTTAAAAAGTAGATAACCTTCAATGACCAATGTAAATCGAAAAAGAGTGTATTTGTCTTCTTTTAATCTGGATGGGATTTGGTTTTAGCATCATTAACATTTAGTTTATACAGAAAATCCAGGGTATGGTTTACAGATACCCAGCAGATTCGATCCAACCATTGGCATATAATGGATCACATCATTCCTCGCAGGTGGGGCGTAACGGAAATCTCAATCACTCTTTCTTTTCAAACACTTTTTAACAATTCTTTCTTATTATGCTCTTTTCAAAGTAATATCTTCATTCGTCTGGCAAGAAGAAAACCTCAACAGTCAACAATCTAATAAGTCAACTCTCCAACAGGAAAGACACTTGTTGGTTTGATAGATCTCCTAGTGCAGCGGACAGGAAAGATACAAACTCATTCCATGCAAGTTTGAAGAAAGTATATGAACCGAGATGAAGTGCTCTCTGCTGAAGGTAGAATACCACACACTGACATATCATATTTTTATGCTGGAACATATTTTAAATCTGTCTTTAACTGTAATTCTGAGTTTGATCCAAACACTGGCCACAATTCTGTAGCGATGAAAAATATATCAGTTGTATTATACCCCAAGTTTTATAGATATAACATGTCATCAGCAGATCTTGTCTTGCAAGATCCCATGTGAAACAATACAGCCCAGATTTTTTAAGTAGTGTAATCAAAAACCAATCAAGAACCCTTTGGACTGTTTATAAGCATTTGAGCACACGACAACACACGTTAAGATTTGAAGGATGCTTCTATAAACCTTTTTTAACATATGCTGCAATAATATTTCAAATAATTTATGGGTATCGTTTTTCTTTCACTTGGAGCAAAACTGGAGCACGGCTTAGCTTGGTTAATTACGTCAATCTACTTGACGTAATTAAGCAAGAATCCTGATCTGAGTTTCCAGCAGAAGAGCAATCGATATAACTTATTCCTATCATCATTTTGCGGAAAAAACATAAGAAAAAATAGCAATTGTACATGGGAATTGTTGATTTGACAAACGCCTGGAATATTCTCATTAGATAGGCTCTTTGGAAAGTATTACAAAACTATGTATTAAGACAAACTGTTTACTGTAAATGATTGTTTCATGAAAAAATTAAGTGGTATGGTGTCTAAAAATGCAGTTTCTAAACTGATATATGTTTCTAATGGTAAAAACACGGTTGAGATTTGGCTGAGGTAATTTTACTTTGTTTTTTTTTCTGTTATGCTCTAATACGAGGTAGTTAGTCAAACAGCTGATTTGAGTTTCAATTCCGGCAAGTGGTGGTCGTTTAATCAATCACCAATTCAAAGCTAAAATACTGGTTCGATCGAGCATCAACCCTAATCTCCTGTTTACAGATGCAGCTGCCCCCGTTGCAGCTTCTACAAAATAAGCTCAAACACTGATTAATCGTTCCGCAAAGGCTTTTACCACTTTCACACTTATTAGAATAAACTAACTGAAATTGCGAAGCACCGTCCTCTTACAATGAGCTAGGACAAAGACGTAAAGCAAACTTAACATCGGAACTTCTAGGGAGTCCAGCACTCGAAATCCTATTCAAAATTCTCTATAGATCGATGAATTGTCATAAAATTTGACTTGCATGTACATATTTAAAACTCTCCATAGCATACTGTATTTCTACAAAGTTCGGGGTTTTTATACGTATTTAAAATTCTTCACATTATGAAGAAATTTCACTTAGATTTTCGAATGCGCATTTAACTTTCAACCGAATCGCATTTAAATATATTCATTTTACTACAACGACAATTTTCCAAAAAAATCTAGTCCAATACTATAAACAATACAAATTAAAACCAAAACAACAACAACAAAAAAATGGAACCCCTTCCTTTTCAGCAACATTTGTCAATCTTCAATTACAGGTTAAATGATCCGTCTTAGGTACAATGGGATCAGGCTCGCCACATCAATCTTCCGAAATCTCGCTTTTAATCCCAGCACCTACAGCCATGCCACTACATCTTCCCCGCTGGAAAACAAACCTACCACACCACCACCGATCCGATGTGTCACGATAATAACGCCCAAAATAGCTTGAAAGATTGTATACAATCACTCACCTGGAACTAATCTTTATTTTAGTCAAGTGTATTCGCTCAAACACTTTTCCCCCGTCGCAGCCGTCGCATCCATGATGCTCTTTATTAAACCAATCAATTCTGTCTTACTCCTCCCACACATCTCACATACATCACATACTCCCTACCTTCCTTGAATCTCTTATGCTACTCACACAAATATTTCAAAAGCAGTCTGAATCATCTGATACGTTTCTGTAACATTTTTTCAAGTTTAAAACATAGTTTTTTTTTCAGCTTAACTGTCCTCACATCCAGATTGCATCTTTTAAATTCACCAGCTGTGACAAACGGGCTTTTGTATAGTGTATTTAAATTCTTGCTGTATCTGCTGATTGTAAGCTGAAACTATAAAAATTGGTTAGTCATAGCATAAGATGTACAGCAATAAAATACATATAGTAAATCTTGTCATGTCAATTTTTTTTGTGAATTTTGTAAACGACACAATATTCTAATTTTGTAAACGAAATAAGAAAACATTTTTGTGTCTTGAAATTTCAGTTTTCAAGAGTAGTTCTTGTCCTGAAGGCGTAATCTCTCCAGTAACAGGTGGTATCAGAAACATGTATGCACATATGTAGCCAGCAATGTTTGTATAAAGAAATTTAATACACTTGCTATCTTTACTCATTGAGTACTTTTTGGCACACACATGTTGTTTCATTGGATGTACTTCTAGGAAACTAAACTCTACTGCCATAATGTATATATATATATATATATATATATATACATATATATATATATATATATATACACGTGTGTGTGTGTGTGTGGGAGGGAGGTGGGTGTGTATATCGAAGTTTTTGTGTTTGTGTATGTGTGTACTCGTATTTACAGTAAAATCAATAAAAAAATTGTTTTATAATAGAATAATCCTGCTTATTCATAAGATGATATTTTAGCATTTATATTTTAAATAGATTTGCGAACAAATATCCCTTGCGGTGTGTGCCTATATGGCGTAATATAAAGGACAAATGTTCATATGTGTAATTAATTTATAAGGTTGTATTTTCACAATATAATGCGGCCAATGCTGTCTTCCAAAATGTCTACTTCCACCTGCTTATCAGTATAAGGCTTTACACATTTTAAATAATCTAATGTGGTGAAATCGTACGGGCAAGTTGCTAAGTCCATTTTTTCAAAGTATGCGTTTATAAAATGCTTCAATAAATTGATCTCTAGCGCAGCGTATGGAGTATAGCTTCTTTTCTGGTCGCGCGAAATGAAAAGTCAAGAATGCTCTAAGTGCGAACCGTCTGGTAATCTTTACAAGCCTCCAAATCTTATGTTGACAGGTGAAAATAAAACCTATATTCACAATTGACCCAATTCCTCCAGACAAAATAACATTGGCATATTCGTGCACTAAGACGTAGTAAATATCATGCAAGCTAAAATATATTTTTTTTAAATCAAGCTTATTTTTCTTTTTACATTTTTATAAATGACATTTATCTATTAAAATAATCTTACTTTTGTTTGTTCGCAATTTAAGTAATTTGCCCCAAAAGGTCACTGGTTCACGGATTTCTATTCAAACGGTAACGGACTTTAATCAAACTATTTAATCAGAATGATATATATACATAGAGAGAGAGAGAGAGAAAGAAAGAGAAAGAGAGAGAGATAGAATGAGAGAGATAGTAAGAGAGAGAGAGCGATAGAGAGAGAGATAGAGAGAGGGAGAAAATAAAAAGGAACAAACCAAGTTATGTATCCATCAACGTTCTGTCTATTTCGAGACCTCAGAAATAAAGACGAAACGTTGATAAACATATGACTCGGTTTTCTCCTTTTTATTTCTCTATTTCGTCTAAGGTATATATATATATATATATATATATATATATATATATATATATATATATATATATATATATATATATATACGTTAGACGTTTTTAGTCTATTAATTTTAGACTTTCCTTTTTTCTATTAACAAGAAAATCGCTGCGATTTTAACTTTTAAATTCAAATGAACACATCTTAACTCAAACAAAAATTATATTGCTCAAAACAAGCTTCATAAGAATCAAAAAATATTTGCTAACACAAAGCGTGTATTTATGCCACTAACGTAAAAATCTTGCGTATTGGTGGGGATTAAGTTCCTCCAGGCGTTTTTAATCTTGCTTTAAGTTTTTTTAAGCATTTCTTAAGCAGGAGATGGTTGAAAAAGTAGTAATCGTTAGGTGAGATGTCTGGAAAGTATGGCGGATTAGGCGGAGTTTCGTAATCACATTAATTTAATTTCTGCAGGCTCGGTTTAACAACATGCTGTCGGACGAAGTTTGCCTTTTCTTTGGCTAATGCTGGGTGTTGTTGTCAAAGTTTCTGATGCATTTCCTTCATTTGTTGACAGTAATTCGTTATGGTAATGGTTCCCCCTGCATTAAATATACTGTAATAGATGAAACTACAAAACAATCAAGAAGATATACTTTTGGCACTAGTCTAGTATCTGGAAGAGTCGGATAGCTCTGAGATGAGCGTCGCTGGTTCTCGTAAAGGACCAACTGTTCATCGCAAGTCACCACCAAGTCAAGAAATGGTCCGTTCTTCCTGCATAAAAAAGAGAAAATGACGCTTCATAACGACGTTACTTTTAATTGGTGTAAATGCGTTAGGCAGTAATTTATCAAGTTCATTGTCTTTCCAATCTCTTTCAAGTGGGTGGAAATACGAGGGCGTGCAATAAGTAATGCCGCTGACCAATTTCCCACAGTAGTAGAGCAACGACACTTGGCAAAGTTATTAGTCTCTCTCTACATAGCAAACACCCAGAGTTGTGCTTTTCTCTCATCACTTGATGCAGCTCTGGATACCGTTTTTTGGAGAACACCTCAGGTTGGTCCTCAAACCGCGACGTGACTTCAGAAATCAAAAACAACTTCATGACTTGGAAGAGGTGAAAGTCAGAGGGTGCAAGATAAGCAGAGTAGGGAGGATTGGGTTTTTAATAACCACACGCCCATGCTTCTGATCTGGCGATATGCGAGTCGTGGACCGGACCGTTGTCCTGCAGAAGTCGAGGTGCCTTTGCTGATCTTGCCCCGCCTCTTGATTTTGATAGCTTCCCTTAATTTCCTCAAAAGTGAAGCATAATAGGCTCCTGTAATAGTGGTACCCTTCGCCAGAAAATCTGTCATCACTACTCAGTCCTGATCCCAGAAGACTGTGAGCATGACCTATCAAGTGGAGGGCTGCACCCTTGCCTTCTTTGGAGGTGCTGAGCCCAAGTGCTTTCACTGCATTGACTGGGATTTGGTCTCGGGATCATAATGATGGACCCAGGTTTCATCCTGTATAATCAGTCCTTTTAAAAACTTTCACTCATCTTCTTGGCACATCTCCAAATTCATCCTCGAGCACTCGACGCGTAATCGCTTCTGGAATTGTGTGAGCAACCTGACAATTCATCTGGTAGACATCTTATGCATATGCTAATGGTCACGATTGATAGTTTCAACAGGCCCTGTACTAATCTGTATATCTTGGGCTATTTGGCGAATAGTAATGCGCCGATCTTCTAAAATAACAGCCTCAACTTGACAAACAGATGACTCATCAATGGCAGAAGGGGGCGACCAGGTCTGGGAGCTGTTTCCACAGACTTCCGGCCATGTTCGAATACACGATGCCAGGGTTTTCAAGGTCATATGATGGCGCATTATCACGTTAAGTTTATTTAATTTCATCAAAAGTCTCCTATGGTATGCGTCCTTTCAAATACAAAAACCGGATCATTGCGCGACATTCAACAGGCTCCATTTCACACCTTACTCAGTTTAAACTCCTGTAAAACAGAAACCACAATTATTTCAGAGCTGTAATTTGCCACATCACCCGGAGAGACATAAGTCATTGTAAGTGCAAAATTTTAGCTAGATCAGACAACTGAAAGTAGGTCAGGAGCATTACTTATTGCGCGCCGCTCGTAGTCATATACTGTGTAAAGTGTACGATTAAGCTAAACACAGTTATCGCCCTTTAACGCTGATAGCAGATACCTGAGGGCGATGCATCTGCGTCACCTCCTCATTTTATAGATTTCTTGATTTATTTCACTGGCACCATCAACAAGTAAAGATGTGACGATAACGTACCACGGTAGGCATGGCCAGCCAAACAGCTTTCCTGAACGTGCCTTTCAGAAAATACGTTACTAATCATCTCTTCCTACCGAACTTTTATTGTCTCCCCTCTTACTATATTCATTCTCTCTCTTGTATTTTTATGTAAATATATCTACATTTATTTGTTATCATATATCGGTATGTTTCGTCTTTTCATTACGCGCCATTTGCATCTTTCATTTACCCTTAACACATGACGATTGGAATGCCAATTGTAAAAGCAGCCCCTCCTCTCCTCTACATGTATATATATATATATATATATATATATATATATATATATATAATTCATGTAAAATAAAAACTACATTCAAGAAGTTACTTCATATTGTATTACCGAAAATCTATTTTAATTTATGCATTCGTGTTATTAACGGTCTTATAATAATAATTTTTAATTGTTCTGTTTAGAAATATTATTTAAAATTGGTTTATATTTTTTTATTTAATTAAATTTAATTATTAATACCAACAGCATATTGCGTTTAACAAAAAGGAAAGCAAGTTTCATTTTATAAAGATACGAATATTATTTTAACATAGAAGTATGAGCGTTGTTGGAACTTATTAAAAATAAATGTGTTTTATGCTTTCATAAATTTAACACCTTACATACTTTTAAGAGATTCTTTACAATTTGGTGTATTCGGTGTATCTCATTTAGAATTTGACTAAATTATACACGCGGCAAAACACTTTCGCTCTAGTTATGCTTTACGATTTGTATATTTATAAATAGACATATCTTTCGCTCATTTTTTCATGCTTCAAGCGAACTTATTAATTGATTTTGTTAAAAACTTGTTTTCTTTGTGACATTATATGTTACTCTTATTAGGAGCATTAGTTGTCATAGCACCACATATACTAGGCAGGCTAGAATGATATATTTAAAAATATATTGAAAAACTTTTAAAATCTGGCAAATGAGGTATAGTTATTTTTATACTATATATTTATTATAATTGTACTATTGTCTATGTCAATGTGGACATTTATCATTACTTTAATGTATACTATTCTAAACGGCAAATATCAAAAATTTCATTGGGATCTTTTTACATAAAAACTTTAATATAGAAGAGCATTCAAAAAGTAATGCCTCCTATTTTAACTAAACTATAATTGATCAAAATGGATTGTAAATTGCATTGTTATGATTAGTGAAATTATGCATTCATTATAGGAATGTTTTCTCTCTCTCTCTCTCTCTCTCTCTATTGTAGATATTAAAGTTACTCTTTTTGTTATTGCCTCGCCTTTTTCATAGCTCTTCAACTTTGTGAATTAAAAATAAGGCGCTTAAATTACAGAACAACTCTTGTATTCCCTGAAGAGACATCATTAATCGCTGGCAAAAATGCATGGAACATATAGTTAATATGTTGTAAACTAGATTCTGGAGCACAAAAAGTCGCCTACTCAAATAGTACCACTTCCGTCTTAGTAGTTTTTCAAACATCGGAGTTAAAGAAATGTGTTGGTTTACTTTTTGAACAACTGTCGTATCTTACGTTTCAGCTACATTCCAAGCGGAAACAATGACAGATATAAAATAGTCTACAGTGATATCTGCAAAAATAAAAATAAATAAATAAAATAAATAAAATGATTGAGGCATAAAAAAATTTGAAGACACAAAAAGATATGTGCGTTACAAAAAAAACATATGCTCATCTAAAATTTAATATAACAGACGAAGGCGCTATTGTAACATTATGCGTAACGATTACAGAAATGTGCTTTTTATTTGTTATATATTTGTGACCCTATGCAGATAGCGATTTAGGAAGAGTGTGTGAATTTTGGCAAAATGATAGTCAGATCTGAAAAATAGAATCGCTTCTACAGATAGATGAAAGTATTGTAATGAAGCACGAGGCAACATGTCAAACCCTAAAAAAAAGGTATTGAACCACACCGAATGATGCATGTTGTTACTTTGTTAAAGCTGAATGCAAACATAATATTAAAATCCGTCTCTGTCCATGGAAGATGTGCGGATGAGACACTGTCTATATTGTGGAAAAATTATAATCTAAAGCAAATGGTACGTCGATGTTCCTGTCTCTCACTCATGTCAGGTAAACCAAAAAAGTCAAAAGACAAAAAAACTAACTACAATTATATTGGTATATCTATCAGGATGCAATTCCTTGCTAATAAAATCAATTATAAAAACACCAAACAAAACAGAACCTTTTATGTTACTTTCTTCTTTGAAAAAAAGCTGGCGTTTATAGCAGCTGCTAGATGGACCACGGTGAGAGAAAAAGCCACTATAAATGAAAAAAAATATAAAAATAAGCTCGAAAGTATGAAGACGTGTATTTTTTTTTAATTAAAAATACATATAAACATATATAAACATATGGCATTTGCAACTTACGATGATAAACATACATATATGTAATCTAAAATATAACAGAAATGCTAAAATAGTGCTTAGAAAAACATACGATTCACAGACAAACAAGATTACATTATAAATTTTTTAATGGGACGTATTTCTATTATGTAATTTTGACTAAACCATTACAGTAAAATGAAAATTCTATGACAGATTTAAACTCGAGGAATATGTTAATTAAGAAACTAGCAAAATTAAAATTTCATACTTAAGAGTAATAAACGGATAAAAAAACTTATTTAGAAGAATTTAGAAACTAAAACGTGCATTTAAGATGTGATTTTTAATCTATGCTTGACCAAAGATATATGTAATGGGAAAGGGAGAGGGCACAGACGAAATAGGTTGGCAGCATAGCTGTCACAACAGGACGCCACATGTATATTTGGTATACACATCAGAGCTTGTCGACTCGGGATCTATAGGCACAATCTCTGCAGACGCTGTTAATTCGATCCTGTCTAATCTGAGGCGCTAGATTTTATTGTTGCCTGACACAGACAGATGCTAACAACAAGAAAAAACGTGAACATCTATTGACGAAGCTATGGTACAGGTAGCAAAGGTAATAGATACTATGCTTTTTCATAAGGATGCCAACCTAGTAAAATTGTTATTTCAAACTTTAGACAACCCCTTATAATTTCAGTTCAACCTAAACATAATACGGACATTCAGTGACGGGGTATTGTATAGCGTTAATTTAATGTGTGTAAACTCATTGGTATATCAATTCAATTGAACAATGCGAATACTTTTAAACACTTTCATGCAACAGACACCTCGTCGAATTCTGTCTTATAGAAATTTGTGAAGGCTTCTAAAAATATGATCAGGCTATTATTTCCGTTTATTTTCGTTTTAATCTGTATTATTGCGAAACGTTTTCGGATTTGGAATTACTTTAGGTGCCGTAAAGTTAAACGATAAACTCAGTAAAGACAGGATGACATTGTATGATGAAGCAGTATGTGGAATACATAGAGGGACCAATCGTGGTTTCATCATTAGCAAATGCTTAGATATTAACGTAAATAAAGCAAGTAAAAAAGAATAATGAACAGGGCAGTTATAATAGTGAGCTAAGCGAAAGTGAAGGAAAAGAATATAAGAAACAGAGTAAAAAATAAACATCTGAAAATAAAACAATATTTAAAAATTTCGTAATATCATGATACACATCGTCGTCCTACTCCGAATAACAAACTAGTACGTAATAGCAGCACTAGTCCTTGTAGTACTAAAACAGTACGAGTAAGAGCCAACGACTACGACGCAAATTAAAATTGGTGATAATCCACCGTTCCTCCACTACTGCTGAAGAGTCCACATTACCGGACAATGTCGGGAAACATTTGGATCGACGCATCTAATAAGGAAATTAATGTGTAAGCAAATGTGATCTTGGTGGCAATATTTCGGCAGCGAAGTGTACGATGTGGAAGCAATCGTTTTGATAGAATTAATTTACGCAAATATGCGCTCTCCAGCAAAATGAGGATACTTTATCATTATCCGTTACTGTTTCTCTAGAGCGTAAGGTTGTATTAAGAAGTCACTTGAATCAATATCAATAGCAGACGGCCATGACAGTACAGATATCAAACCACTTATGTTTGCCAAGGAACCTCTTGTATAACGAACAGATGATTATTATGCGTCCTATTGAATATCGTGTTTCGAAGAAGAGGAAGTAAAACAAATAACTCATGTTATTCACTTAGATGAGCGGTTTGGATTTTGATCGATTTTCTTTTCGACGAGCTGACACATATAAAAGTTCCTATTTACTTTGCATCACCACAGGGCAGAGTTGGACAGCAGGGTAGTTTTTTTTTACCGTGGAGAAAGGAACAAACATAAAAATTGTCACAGTTGTGAAGGATTTCTCCTCCACATAAATTGAAGTGTAACGTCTGAAGAACAGATACTACACTTTAACTTATATATTTTTATTTACTCTTAAAAATTGACAACAAAACAGTAATAAAGAAAATGGTCACAATCGTCACTGTACATTTGCTAGTCTATCCTTGATCCTAGATAAAATTCTCATGCATCGCGATAGTCAAAATACACCAGGGGTTGGGGTTAGTTAGTAAACATAAAAAAAAAAAATTATAAAAATTTAAAGGGTGTTTTAATGAATGAATTTTGATTAATTTTTAATTTTATTTCATTGGTATGGAATAGAGGTAAAACGTTCAGAAATTATAATACAAATGTTAGTAAAACCCTCCAAACCCTCTCTAGATGGTAGAACACCCATTGTTTTCCGGCTTGGTGCTGGCTGAAAACAAGCGAGTCGCTCTCTATATGAGGCTGAAAATCGCGGCAGAATCAAAGAAACTTGGGTTGGGTGGGGGTATGTGAAGTTTCATCCAAGATTGCTTATTGAGTAAGCCGGGGACGAAAAACAAAAGATCGGGGCGTGGGCATCATTCGTATCTGGGATGAACAGGTCCATTCATTCGGCTAATTACGACCCTAGTCTAAACACTTGTGTTAAGGATCTGCAGTCCTGCACTATCTAAAACCGTGGGCGACATGCTTAGGCAAGGAACACGAACTCCAACTTGGCACCTCGTCGTACGCACAGAATCACTATGTTTATCCATCTTCGGTCAAATGGCCTCGGAATATAATCTTTTATTTCACATCTGATCTTTACTTTCAGCTTGTGCTTGAAGAAGCGAGACCAGATTCTGATCAGCAAAAGATTCAACCCCATGCTTCTCTTGCAATCTTGAACTCCATACCATCATTCTTGTCACGGCCAGGATCACAAGAAACACAATTCGTATTTCCTTGTCCAACGAAACGTCCAGCGGGCGAGGTTACTTGGGAGCAATGTGAGCCGTCAACTTGTCTGAATCCGCTGCAGCTTGGTCCGCTAACGACTTCACTAATCTGCCAGATCAAGGAAAACTCAGAGTTCTTGAGATGACTAAATCTGGCGCCCAGATTCGTCGGGAGAAAATTTGCTCCTGCCACAACCCCAAACGCTCGACAATCTAGCTGTCAACGCCCCCCCTCACTAGTTTATTATATAGTTGCTTTCTAGTGAGCCGTGAAAGGTCACTGGACCTTAAAGTTTCCTTAGCGTGCTTATGCACTCTCTCAATAACTGCCTACGGTTTTGATGCGCCTCGACCTCGTGGTCGAGGATGAGGTCGGAAAAAGCAGCATCGACCGTGGAGTTCCGCGCAGAATCTTCTGTCACACTTCGGCTCATGAAGGTCAACCTCTCGGCGTCTTGATGATATCTCAATTCGGGCATTAACAAACCTCCCTCACACGTATGTAGAACACAGTCCTGTGTGCGAACAAAATGTAGTGACACATATAAAAGTTATATTTAACGTAATTCTAGCATTGTTTACCTGTTCCCAAATCAAAAAAAAATGCTTAAAAAGACACAAGGTTTTATAGTGCATTACAATTAAATGTTTAATATCGTTTTTCCTTCCACTCTCTGCTTTGTAAATACGGGGAACCGGCATAGTTCAAAATAAAATTGATTATGCATTGTAGCTTTCTATTGAAAATTATAAAACAATCACTTTCTATATACGGCGCGTATCCGCAACATATGGGTTATGATACGCATTCGTTCTTCTAGATTTATCGAGCAATGGCAGGATATTATTGTTATTTAATAAAAAAAAAATATTTGAATAAATTATGTGAATACGTATATTTACTTAATCAGATGCGAGTCTGGATAAATTAGGTTTTTGAGATAGTGGTTTAACCTTAGAATCCAACGTGACTGACTATCTCTTGAATGTCATTTAAACTACAATTGGCAACCCTTTAAATCATCTCTCTATACAGACCCCCCCCCCGAGATAATGTGCCGGTTTTTTTTTTGGGTTACGATGTGGAATACAATGTTGTTTCGACCTCTAGTTACTGTATTTGCACCGGTTTACGGTGTTGTTTATAATATTATTTATTATATACATGTGTATTATGTACTGTAGTGTATTTTGTTTTAATTTTAATGCCGTATCCCGGGATCCAACTGTATTCTATATAGGTAAGAAAATTGAAATGATATACGAGCAAAGGGACGGATTAAATAGTTAGAAACTAAATTAAAACAGGTACATATTTTATGTAGCTTTATATTTGCTTATTTGTTTATTTGTTTTTCTATTTTTGTTAAATATGCATTAATTCGCACAGCAAGAAATCAGCAGCCCTAAAAAGACATTATGAGGAGACAGGGTTAAACACGAAAGAAAATATGTAATTTAGCACGATAGAGGCAATATGTGGCAAAAAGACGTGGTTAGCACGAAAGAAAAAGACGTGGTTAAAAGAAATGAGCATGATGGCAATATATCTTCAATATAGTTTTGTCATCCGAATTAAGAAAATATTTTACCCATGTCACATGATTACGGATGTATGTACTCGGAGAAGAAAACTCAATTATCTATATTAAACAAAATCAAATCCGTAAAAATTGTAAATGATCTTAAATTATTAGCATGCTAAATCAACAGTTCCTTATATATATATATATATATATATATATATATATATATATATATGCTATCTTATACATAGCAGAATTGATTACCTACCAACTTGTGTGTATTTTACATGCTGAAAATGTTTCAAAATCTTCTGATGAAAACAGTATTTCTATAAAAGCTGCCTGACCTTCACATTAAAAGTTACATCGTCGCCTACTTCTTACTTTAATGTTAACGTGTTTATACAAAAATGTGAAAAACATAACTTACCATATTATCAAAATATAAAAAATAACTAAAATAAACAAAAATAAAAGTTCAAAAAAATAAAGTTACAAGAAAAGTTCCCCTTTTCTTTGTAAGAAAAATATTAAATAAGTAAAAATGAGATTAGATAGACCGAAATCCCAACCTCATAAGCAACGTCCAGGAATAGGGTCAGAAATGGAATTTCCGCATTGTTCAGTTTTCACATAAAATAGTTTAGATATGTTAAAAAAGAATTTGGTTATTCAATTCTTTTTCATGAAAACTGGATTAAAATAAGGTCATCTGAAAGCGAACTATAGAAAAATTAAAAACATGATTAAACCCGGTTCTCCAAGTTCCAACGTAGACCCCTACTACCAAGTCTCCTTCTCCAGCATCAGGGGTCTTCGTTCTAACCTTCCAGAGGTTGAACCCCAATTACAGGAGACTAAAGCAGACCTTTTATTTTTAAGTGAAACTGGCATTGGACAGGCTATGTCGCTAGATGAGTTTTTTCAATTACAGGATACTCTAACTTAACTTCTAAATCTGACCCCCAAGATCGCCATGGGCATTGAATATGTGCCTATATTAAAGATAGCTTTCCATGTGGGAGGGACATCTCCAGGGAAGATCCTAACTTACCCTATATGTGCTTCCGGGTTGGTTTAGCTCACACTACTGCATTTATATTTACTCTCTATCGCCCCCACAACAGTGGAGTTACTATCTTTCAAAGCATATCTGAGAGAATTGACCAAGTCCTTTCTACTTATCCTTCAGCTAACATTCACGTATGTGGAGACTTCAATGTTCACAACGTCGAATGGTTGACCCACTCAAACAAGACCGATGATGAGGGGAGGTTCTGTCATGATTTCTCCATTGCTTATGCCCTCACTCAGATTGTTCACGAACCTACCCGTGTGCCCGATAATGACGGCCAGTATGCGAGCCTACTAGACCTTTTTCTCACAACTTGCCCTGAACTATGTTCAGTTTCTGTTCTGTCGCCTCTTGGATATTCCGACCACTCTGTTGTATCAATCAAGATAAAAATGAAATGTAATAAGTCCCCAGACGTACCTCTTCATCGTACAGTATATCGATACACTAAGGCTGACTGGGATAGCTTCCGTACATTTATATCTGATCTACCTCTGCATTCCATGTTTAAAAAGGATGTGTCCTCTATAGTATTAGACCTAAGTGAATGGTTAATTGTAGGTATTGACCATTTCATACCCTCTAAAAAGTTTCAGCAAAAATCTAACAGCCAGCCATGGTTCTCTCCAGAATGTGCTGCTGCCATTGCGCACAGAAATCACTTTTTCCACTGCTTCAAAGGTAATAGATGTATGGAAACTAAAGCTGTTTTCAGGACTGCCAGCAACCATTGTAAGAAAGTAATAAGGAACGCAAGAGAGTTGTATGCTCAATCTGTTAAGTCCAAAGTAGCTGAGCAGCTGCTTGGTTCCCACCAGTTTTGGCAAATAGCAAACAGAATCCGGAACAGAAGCGTGTGCTCCATCCCAACTATTATCAATGGACCTAAGGTAATCTCGTCATCATCAGACAAAGCCAAACTCTTTGTCAAGAACTTTGCAGCTAATTCCACCCTTTGCGACCAAGACCGCCAACCCCCAATATTTCCTCCTGTATCAGAAAACACGCTATGTGATATACGTATATCTGTACGTGATGTTGCGAAGCTAATCAAACCCCTTGATTCGAGTAAAGCAACTGGCCCTGATGGTATGGCAATTATAGTACTAAAAAAACTTCAACCTGAACTAGCGCCCATACTTACAAAACTGTTTAAACGTTGTCTTCAGGAGAATAGTTTCCCATCTCCCTGGAAAATCTCATCAGTATGCCCTGTATTTAAGAATTCAGGTGATCGCTCATCCCCCTCTCAGTACAGGCCAATAAGTCTCCTGTGCGTCATGAGTAAGTTGCTAGAATCTGTGTTAAATACAGAAGTAATCAAACATCTCAACAAAAATAACCTTCTTAGTGACACTCAATATAATTTCCGTTCTGCTAGATCTACAGCAGATGTCCTTACAGTTATATCGCATAGGATTAGCAAATCTCTCGACGGTGGCAATCTTTCTAGGGCAATTGCTCTTGACATATCTAAAGCCTTTGATAGGGTATGGCATAAAGGTTTACTTCATAAGATCGCTAGCTATGGTATAGCTGGAAAAGTCTTCTCAATTATTAAATCATTTCTTTCTGATAGGTTCATAAGAGTAGTAGTTGAGGGGCAAAAATCAGAAGCTCACAGTATTAATGCCGGTGTCCCTCAGGGATCTATCCTGGGCCCAACTCTTTTCCTGATCTACATTAATGATCTTCCAAATCATATCCTTACATCATTTGTAGACATTTATGCTGACGACACTACCATTTATGGTACCACATCTAAGACAGTAAACGGCCAAGTTCTCTCCAATTCTCTCTCCTCTGATCTTGAGCACGTAGTACAATGGGGAAAGGAGTGGCTGGTTACTTTTAATGCGTCTAAAACCAAGCTTCTCTCTTTACATCATCAACATTCTAATCCATATTTGTCATCAATTGAAATGAATGGCTCTCGTCTTCAGGACGAATCAAGTTTTGACAAGCTTCTGGGCTTGACCATTACTCCTGATCTTAAATGGAACACGTATATCAAATCTGTTGCCAAGGCCGCTGGAAAAATGGTGGGATCTTTCTATCGATCCAGTAGATATCTCACTGCTGATGCTATTCTCTATCTATATAAGAGCCAGGTACGTCCAAGGATGGAATACTGCTGCCACATCTGGGCAGGAGCTGCTAGAAAGGACTTGTCCTGCCTTGATAGAGTTCAAAATAGACTTCGAAGCCTCGTAGGAGATGTCATTTTCTCCTCCTTGCAACCTCTATCTCACAGAAAAGATGTTGCGAGTTTGTCTCTGATGTATCGTTACTTTCATGGAAAGTGTTCAACTGAGCTTCAATCTATGGCCCCTCCTCGCAACATTTCACAAGAAACACTCGTCTAGCTGTAAACACTATCAATAATTTCCCCCACTCTTTATCTGTGCCTAAACCTAAACGTAGATTCCATGAACAAAGCTTCTTTCTTAGAACTGCACGCCTGTGGAATTGTCTTCCATTTTCCTGCTTTCCGGCTGACTACAATATGGTTGTGTTTAAGTCTAAAGTAAATAAGTTCTTGATGAGCCGTTCCATATAAATTATTAAATTTACCAAATTTTCATTACTAATGATTACTATATTGACCAATTTCTACTGTACACTCTTTAACCCTTATCCTTGAGTGGCCTCTGGGCGTTGATAATGTGGTGATGCGTGTGTAAAAAAAAAAATAAATAATTATATAATGTATAATAATACAAATAAAATATGATTTAAATTAAATAAAATGGAAATGATGGTAATTCCAGATGAACAAACAAAAAGCAAAAAAATAAATATTAAAATAAAAAAAATGAATAAACATATTACACGAATAGATCTTTCTTCTTCTATCTTCTTATATTCTATCTATATAAATAAAATGAACTCATTTTTCCCCTCCGACTTTGATCTTAATAAG
The DNA here is from genome assembly GCF_053919585.1 of Euprymna scolopes. Lineage (NCBI taxonomy): Eukaryota > Metazoa > Mollusca > Cephalopoda > Sepiida > Sepiolidae > Euprymna > Euprymna scolopes. Next base: position 66,514,067 of record NC_136503.1, on the reverse strand, counting down.
AATAAAATCATAACATTACATTCAAATGTAATGCGTACAGACTGTATCACATCATCTGAGGTTTGCTATAGGCCTATTATCTCTACAATTCCTCGACAATGGTACATTCCTATAGTTTTTCCGGTGAGAGTCCACTGCCAAAATCGCTTAGATTCAATGGGAATTGCAATATCTTTTCTCTCTATTAGATTCCTCCTTTTCCCTCTCCCCATTTACACCGCAACGGATGCGTTCACAATGAACAGTACGAGGAAACACACCGGTTTGGAAGCATTATCTTTGACGTTTTTTAAATCTTTTTTCCCTGATTTATGCTTTCTGTTTTTTTTCATAATAAATTAGAAATATTTTTTTAACGCGATTACTATTATTGTTTCTTTTTGCTTTTTTTGTTAGTGTACGACGCAATCTGTGAGATTAACCGGCTTTTACTCCCGGTTTTAACAACTCTAACTATAAAATCTGACTATGACCTTTATTTATCAGTACTTTCAACTCTACATTCACTTTTACACAAAGATTACAACGCAACGATATCAGGAATTCACTTGCATTACACTTAAATTAAAATAAAAACAAATAAATTCATTTAGAATTCGAGTGTGATGTGACTACTGAAACTAAACCAAAATAAACTTCACTGTGGAATTGATATTTGACCTAATTCCCTTTTTAGTTAATTCATCACGTTTTTTTTTCGTTTGGCGCTATCGCCTTAATTATTCGGGTTCGAGCCTCACTCCTTCAAAATGTTTTGGAATTTTTCAAGCACACGGACACCGCCGGACCGTTCGTATTGCATCATATTCATTTTATGAATTGTTTTTTTACACGATTTTTTTAATAAGTTTTTACATTGTTTATTCTTATAAGATTAAAACAGCGTTATGACTCGGCTTTGTTTTCATTTTACCCCCCCCCCAACCACACAAGCCTCCTAAAATCAGGGCAACGCCGGGAAACACCGAATAACGCCTGCCACCCCCGCTTGTATATAAATAAATTAAAGTGTATAAAATGGCAGACATAATAAATAATAAAGAAACAACTAAGTAGAAATATTAAGTAAATTAAACACGTAGCGAAAATAGAAAGAGGCACAAAAGAAAATGAATTTATGAATTAAAACGGCATATTAAATAAAGTATCAGACATACTTAAAACAAGAGTATTCTAAAATTAATGATATTTTTATTCAGCCCGAATAGATCAAGTGAACTTCACACTCATTTGTGTGGTGAGTAAAATTATGCAATTATAACGTATGGGTTAATTTCTCTGTTACAGATAGTGACGGCATAAATATTTAGATAAGCCTCCTCTGTCATGGTGTCAGAAACAGAAGTTGGTCATTAAATTACAAGCAAACGTGAATTGAGTATGGTGCTGACTATGTACGAAACATCCAGAGCACTACATGTCTCTTGTTTTAATATAATTACTACCGTCTTTATAGCTTTTCAGTTTTTTTAATTAAAACTACTGTTTGAACGACGCTCGTCAGAAACACACTAAAAGTGCAGATATAATCAATGTTTTAATACTAAAGAAATACAGAATTGCATGCAGAAAATGAAAACTAATAAGCCGAAAATCTAAGGCTAAATTAACACGAAAAATGAAGGAAACATTCGCCGAAAAGCTATACGATACGAGAGAAAAATTAAAAACTATATTTTTCGGAAAGAGAACAAGAATATAGTTCAAGAATAAAATTTTAAACAAGATACAATGCGATAATTTAACACTTTAAAGATGAATAAATTTCATTGAGGCATGAGTCGAGGTTTAGAGTATGTATGTAGGCATACACCTAATATAAATCAGTAGGAAATCAATAGAAATTCAAACAGAACGAAAATTATAAATAAGAGAATAAATGCTACAAAAAGAAAAGAAAATATTAGAAAGCTTAAATGAAAAAATAGAGTAAAATATAATATTAAAGTAACTAAAAAATAACTTAAAATGAACGAATTAAAATACATAAAGATATAAGAAAAATAGGTGCTAATGCAGAGAGAGGTCTGGGAAATATTTTAATCGTATTTCCACGTTTAATTAAAGTTTTATGATAAGTTTTATTTTATTATTCAATTGTAAGATTAAAGTACAGAATGGGTACAAAGCACACTCCCCTCTCCATGGTAAGAATGGCTTTTTAAATAATAACGTTATTATTTCAACACGGATTACTCTCTGCGTGAGTGCTGAAAAATAAATAAAATTTACTTATGCAAATAAAAAATAAATAGTAAATTATAAGGAAAATGAGGTATAAGATATAGAAAAATAAGTAAAAGTTACTACGTAAATGCTTTATAAGAATAAATCAACCTAACAGAACACACGAAAAAACAACATCTTATATAGATTAAAAAGTAAAACGTAACAAGTATTCACAAATGCAAATCAACGACTTAAAAGAAGAACACAACGAAATGTTATTCGTTGCGATCATGGATTCAACGATTTGAAAGAATCACAGCGAATAATGTATAAAAATTCTTTTGTTCTCACCAATGAAAACCAATAAAGAACCGATATGCATGTGATTTGTGTCCAAAAAGAAACGCAGACGAAATTACGTATCTATACTTCTATTACGCTTTCTTACGTTCGGGTCTCTTGCAATGAAGCCTTTGTAATTACATTACTGAGAACAATATCGACGGATATAATGAGAACGTGCCTCAACCACGCTTTGAATAGATCGAAGATTGAGGATAATCGAACATATTGAATTGAAGATGAAAGAGAATATGTGAAAAACGGGTCGATTTGATAAATATATCGATTTCAACCAGGAAAAAATGTGTTAATGCACACGCAAGTGATGTAATATATTACTTGTTGATATTTGAGTTACATTGACTTATAGCTGACATAAACTTATCTAATAAGCCACATTGTTCTTATTCATATATTTCCCTACAAGGACATTCTTACAAGGTCGGTTTTCAAAATAGAGATCACCATCTCTCAAAAATGACCTAAGAACTGGGTTAAAGTTTTAAAATGTGTTAACTTTGATAGACGTATTATTCAGTAACGGATGAAGAACCAATAGCAAGTGTATTATTATCAGACACTTTATCCGTATGATCCTATACTAGTACACTTGCTCTGACTCGCAGACTCTTCAATGTTGTATGGTTAGATCTAAGTGTTACGTGCCTGTAGTTTGATGCGCATTTAATTGGATATAAGAGAATTAAAAGCTCTAAAAAAGACAATATCAAGAGACCGAAGGCGAATAGTCGGAGGACACCAGATACGATACGTGGTAAAATGTCGTGCGCATGCTGGAAATTATAAGGTGTGTTTTTTCCGAATTAGACCACAATCTAATTTCGGAAAAAAAATAAAATAGTTTAAATTACAAATCGTACTGGATTTAATAAAAAAAAATATCGTCGTCGTGAAATTGGGCGATTAAAATGCAATTTGAGTAAAATTTCTAAATTAGAACATTACGACTAAGAATAATTTGGAACACCCGGAAAACGTTCACTTTTCTGTTCTATTTTAGAACTCTTTAGAAACGGAAAAAAAGTATGTTCATTTTATAATTGTAATGCAATGTATTTTAATAGCAAGACTCTCTCTCTCTCTCTCTCTCTCTCTCTCTCTCTCTCTCTATATATATATATATATATATATATATATATATATATATATATATATATATATATATATATATATATATATATACGGCATGATCACGTTGACACACCGGTTCTCGTCAAATAACTGAAGTTAAGCCATATTAAGCCTGGCTAGTACCTGATGGGTGACCATTTGGGAATTCTAGACTCTGTATGTGCTTTCCGATTATCTCGGCATGTTTTTCCAGTTGTCCTGAACGTGCCCCTGGTATTCTACAATGTTGACTCAGGAGAGGTGTGGTTGTGATTGCGCATTTCTAGTCACAAAAATTTCACGCGGAGGCATTTTTAAATATATATATATATATATATATATATATATATATATATATGTGTGTGTGTGTGTATGTACGTGTGTGTGTTTATATATATATGTGTGTGTGTACGTGTGTGTGCGTTTATATATATATATATATATATATATATATATATATATATATATATGCATATATATATATTTATATATACATATATACTAGCACAAGTAACCGTCATTGACTGGGTTCAAAAACAGCCTACAGAAAATGGACTGCGATTGATGAAATTATGATAGGTTATGAAAAGAAGGGGGTTGTAAAGAGATAGGTTTTGAGACCCAAAAATTTTACCCTTAGCAAAATATGATGAAAGTAAAGATGATTTTCGCGAATATATATTTTTATATCAATTTGTTTCCGTTCTTAGCCAAGAGTGACCAACAAAATGATGTTTCCTTACAAAGAGAAAAGGTTATATCTATAATAATATAAATATACAAGAAATAAATGTTACCACCGTCAATAAAATTTACTTTTATGGTCGAAAAGCTCATTGATTTTTATTTTCAAGTCGTTTGTTTGTAAGTTTTGTTTTTTTTTAATTCACGAACCGGTTTTAAAAATAATCAAGATGACAGCGACTTTGAAATGGAGAGCCCTGTTTTCAATTTGAAGGAGGGGTACCTGAGCATTCTGTGTTAACAATTTTATGGAGTTCCGTCAACGTAAGGAATATTTATAAACATACTGTAATGTTTTCCGTTATTTTGTGCTGGAGGAATATTCGATTATGGTATGTGTAGTTTATATAAAAATTCATTTAAATAGTTATCACCTCAAATCTCGATTTAATTTCGGTTCGCTGAACTTATTTCAAGTAAAGAGCATTAAAAACTATTTCAAAACAAAAAAAAACATGAACTGAACTTTTATTTACTATGGTAACATTTATTCCTTATATATTTATTTTTTCGGGTTGTCGTTTGTTGGTTTTCTGCTAAACATTCTTACTAAATAATATCGACAGAATATCGAAAAACAAAGAAACAAAAACAGTTTTGAAAAATAATGAAGCTTTACTTACGTTAGTAAAATAATCTGAAACAGCAAAATGGGATATTAAAAAAAGGAAACACGTAATTACTTTAGTTTTTTTGAAGCAAGGAATCGATATAAATATTAATACGAAAGAAATGGCGCCATTTTCAAGCAGAACAGCTTGGTTTCAGTTTTACAGTATTGAATGGTGTAGTATTTCACCGTCGTATTAAGAATTGTACACTTGTAATGTAAAGAACACGCAGAAAGGTTGTAATCAACTGAATCCCTTCTAGTACACTGAAAAAAAAAAGCTTTACAGATATATAAATAAAAATAAAAAAGGTTATGTAAATGTTTTAAAAAAGACACGTAATCACGTTAGCAGGGGGTTCCTTCTCTTGACACAATAGCAAGTAACGTTCTTATTTTTTACTATTTATCTATTTATCTATTTTCGAAAGAGTGACACGTGCAAGTGGAGAAGGAAAAAAACAGAGGCATGCCAGATTTGTGTCCAGAATTGTCTAAAGTTTCGATTTTTTTTTTGCTTTCACTTTAATAAGAATGTGAATTTATAAGGTCAATTTAATCGATACAATTTCATTAAACTTTAAAAAGTATATAAAAACTAACGTCAATTAAGATTAAAGTTAAGGTGTCATTGTGGACACTCACCCCTTTTAACAAACCATTGTTAAACTGTGTGACATATTTACATTCCATGGAGTTCAGGCGCGAACGAACACCCAATAATTTTATTATACCATATTTCTTCAAACTGAAACATAATTATCAAAGTATACTTACGCAGATAGATATGAAAATTCTTTGTTAAAGTTTATGCCATATTTCCTTGGAGTACAGGCGCGAACGCAGACCCCACAATCTTATCATACCATCCCTATTTAAGTTAAAAAATACTTATCAAAGTGTTCTTATGCACATCTATATCAAAACCCCTTGTAAACGTTTTTTTATTGTTTATTTCCATACTTTGGGGGTCAGTCGCGTACGCAGACCCCGCAATTTTTATGAGCCACCGTTCTGCCAGATCAAACACACCCTTACCTGTTTCTCGATACATCTGCTATTATTATATGTAATTAGTATTTTAAAATAGTTAACCATATAGGAGCCTATTCTTGACCAGACACATACACACAGATGTTCAGCTTTATATATATATATATATATATATATATATATATATATATATATACTCGGGGTTATTTATATTCAAAAGTAATGGACTAATGAATTCAACAGGGTTGTTAGATAGTGCTCAATAAATAGAGCTGATAATACTTGTTTATTGTTATATAAACATGCTCACATCCCGCTGCTACAAATAGCCACTTGTTTTAATCAAACAACAGATATCATCAGGCAGCGACTTGACTATTAAAGAGTTCAATGAATAATGGTTATTCAATGAATAATGACTATTCATTGAACTTTTGAATAGTCAAGTCGCTGCATGATGATATCTGTTGTTTGATTGAAACAAGTGGCTATTTGTAGCAGCGGGATGTGAGCATGTTTATATAACAATAAACAAATATATATATATATATATAAATATATATATATATATATATATATATATATATATATATATATATATATATATATATATATATATATATATATATATATGAATACTAACATCAACGACGTTTGGACCGCTTCATGAGCGACGTTTTGAATGAGCGAATAGCTAAAGAAGCCTTAGAAACTAGCGAAACCTCAAGCATTTTCGATTTTTATTCAGAGCATCAGACATATATTTATCAATAGATAAATATAGTTATAAGTAATGTGTAACATCGCGTTTTATTGCCATCTTCCCAGCGTTGGGCATCCCGTGAATGTGAAAGTGAACATTTATTAGGAATAAAATTCTAATGCGTTCACCAATAGCCATATGGTAGATAGCGTAGTTCGGTTTCAGACTTAGGTTTCAGATTATAAAACAAATTGAAAAAAAACGGGGTTTCAGTTTTCATTTATAACGCTGTACTAAATTGAATAGGAATTTAGTGGCCACGATGAAAAAATGGGAAACTTTCTTATGTGGCCTGAACTTAGGTGTTCCATTTTTGGAGTAGCGGCCATTTCAAATATTTTTTTTGTTTGTTGTGTGATTTCCTTTGGTAATGTAATTTCCAAGCGAGACGGGAGATGCTTTCAAGCGAGATGACGTGATAGATTGTTTGGTGTAAGACAACATTTTATTTCAAAACTTTTTACAGTAAAGTTTTTTTATGGGGTCAACACAACTTTTTAAAAATTATTTTTTTTAGAAAATATGTAAAAAAATTTTATGAAAATCGTAATTTGTTAAATAAAAAGTACAGGAAAAAGACATTTTTGAAGAAAATGTAATTAAATTCTTTCTTTTTTACGGCTGTTCATTGCCGATCGAAGAACTTTCTAGAGATGAGGATATTTCCTTAGAAATTTTTACTTCTTTCGACTGTTAGCCGATCATCGACACAAAAGAGGGGGGGAGATAGGTTAAAGAAAATGGAAGGAGCTCTCCAACCGGTTGAATAAAAAAAATAGTTTCAAATTCGCCAAAAAGTGTTAATGTGAAAAGACTGGAGTTTAGGGGGCAAAATAATCGCGAACCCACTATCACCTAAAAGGAACTAAATTCCTGTAATCACGTTAGGGTAACATTAAAACAATGTAAACATTTTTTTTAATAATTTTAAACAATGAGCACCATTTTTAAAGAAAAACAATATTAATAAAAAATATATGTTAAGTTATCAGAACACATAAAGAAATTAACTTTATACAATATAAATTCAACTTTATAATTTTAAGCAATGTATTATTAAATCACATGAGTAGATATAAACGATACAAATTAATATTAAACACGCGCATTCTATTGCGATTTATTTTTTTACGTGTATTCTCTGTCACAAATATGGTAACCACTTTTAATATAAAAATATATTTATTATGTATCTATATTAATTGCGGAAAATTTAAATGCGATGTTCGTTTTCAGCATATCAGAAAACCTTTTAAAAGTCGTCATTTTAAAAGAAAATGTTTAGGTGGGAACCAAGTAAAAATGTACCGTTTAAAAATTATAAAAAAAATTCGGTAGTTATGTATTTTATGTACCGTGCTAAAATAATAACGTTATTGTTTCGAAAGCCATTCTTAACATGGGGAAGTGCTTCCACTTTAAAATTTAATAATAACGAAAAGATATGGTGAAACTTGAATTTAACCTGAAAAACTATTGTAAAATAGCGCGGTACCAAAAATACATAAACGGCAAACTTCTATTTACATTGTTTAAAATAAAAATTAAAAAATACAGAAAGTTTTTTTGATATGTTTATATTGGTGACATTTTTTTAAATGTATATATTGCTGAAAACTTTTTTAAAATTATATTTAAAATAAATAAAATGTGTTTATTCTTTTAAAATGGTTTAAAATTAAAAAAATAATAATTTTGTGTATATTGTTTAAAATAAAAGAAAAAGGTGTTTATTCGTTTTTAAATAAACAGAAAAATACTCTGCATCACTCACATACTAAACACATTACAATAAAAAAAAACAAAAGAAAACTTAATTTAACATTTCAACATTTGAACAACGCTAGGCTTAAACCGATGATTGCCGATCACGGTCGATCCATGCTTGACTGAAAGTGAATCACGGCGAATCTCACGCATGCGCATACAACGAAAATGTCGGCTACGGGAAATAAGCATTTTACATGTACATTTGCCGCTCTGTGTACACGACATACGTGTATGTAAACAAAGATATTACTAGCTATAAACCCTCCCTGGTGCATAAATATTATTTACTGAGAATTTCAGTGTTATATTACCAGTAATTATAGAGTTTACCTGTTAGATATTTACACACACATACATGTACTTTTTATTTATATACATTATATTTATAGTTCTGCTGTACGATAGACAGTAGGTATGTCTCACACAATATTTAGTGATTTTTATAGGTTCTCTCTTAAAATGGCAACCAATCACTTGTTTACATTGTTTTGTGTATGTAGATCTTATATCATACTTTGTGTGATAATAAAATGGCGCAAAGTAAAATGGTTTCGATTGGATTACTCAAGAAAATACTGATACTATATTTTTCTGAATCTTAGATATTTTCTTTAGTCTGGTATTATTTTATTGGCCCATACCATGAATATCACTTCGACATCTATTGAGCGAAAAATTAATATACACTATCACACGATATATAAACTATGATGGACCGGGCACATTGCCAAAATGGAAAACAACCTAATCCCAAAGATGATCTTCTTGCGAAGAACTGGAAAATGGAACCCGCAAGGTTGGAGGTAAGAAGCTTCGCTACAAACATGTAAAAAAGCAGTAGCTGAAGGCGATAAACATCATGTCAAGAGTTGGGAGAAACAAGCGAAAGAAAGGCGTAGCTTGCGGAACAGTTTCCACAAGGGGGGAAAATAAATATAAAGAAAGATTTGCAAGCCTTAGAACTGAAACCTTATCGACGACACAACCCTGTCACCAACATATGCGGGACCTGTGACAGGACGTTTCACAAAGAAAGGGGACTAATCTAACACCGAGGAATAAAGCACCGATGCCCCCACTAGTCATTGTAAAGACTGACAAACTGTATGATGGTGATGATGATGATGATGATGATGATGATGATGACGACGATGATTATGCTGCTGATGATGATGATGATGACGACGATGATTATGCTGCTGCTGCTGCTGATGATGATGATGATGATGATGATGATGATGATGGTGGTGGTGGTGGTGGTGGTGGTGGTGATGATGATGATGATGATGATGATGATGATGATGATGATGATGATGATGATGATGATGTAAACCGTTTAGGAAACAGGCTTGAAATAACACGGATTAATAAAATTACAAATAGTTTGAAAAATAAAATTGTCCCTCTCGTTTACATTCTATTTCCCTTCGTTCCAACATCTTATATTTCAGGTATAAACATTTAGGTTAGCCTTAATATTATTCAGCTTATACCGATAACTCATTTATAATAGAGACAACGTGACTTTTTTGGACCTTTAATTTTATGTTTTCGGCCAATCTGTTTTTAGAGCGGGAGTATGTACACTATTATTAATGAAGGTTTGTCTGTTTTTAACAAGAAGACATAAAATATTCACACAAGCTGAAACCATAAATTGCGCTGTTGTTATCCGCATACCTATGAGGATACAGAAAAATGACAAGCTTTCATTTGAACTTATTTCAAACCGATAATGTTTTCTGTTTTTGCCGGTTGAAAGTGTAATTTTTGCGGAAAGTTAGCTGTTGAGTTCTGTTTATTCCACTGACAATTTTTAACGATTATCGATGAATTTCAGGCAAGTTATTTATTGATGTTTGTCACGCATCGATTTAGCATGAAGGACATCGGTGTTGGATTGAGCCGGTTTATCGTATGTAATGTAAAACAACATATGGTATACAAAATACGTACTTTCATGTTTGAATTTTTATCTGTTTCCTTTCTCTATTGTTAGATCAACAAAATTGTGCCCTTGACTAAAGATCAGGCGTGGGTTTAGAATTTCAACGCGGATGTATTAGTTGCATCTAGTAATATATAAACCTGTTAAACGATGCTTATATTTATGCAACGTTGAATAAATCAATATAATTCCGGTTATCAATATATAAATATATATATATATATATATATATATATATATATATATATATTGGTGTATCTATGTATATGTATATATCAATGTATATATATGTGTATATATTGGTGTATATATGTATATGTATATATCAATGTATATATATGTATATATATATATATATATATATATATATATATATATATATATATATATATATATATATATATATGTGTGTATAAGGAATTAAAAAATATACCAGCGGTGGTTGACGTTATGTTTAAAGAAAAAATATCTTAATGATGAATTTCAATATATTACGAATGTTTTAAGAAAACTACAGTATCCATCCTATTTCATTTCTTACGCAAAGAAAAAAGCTACGAAAATACACTATAATATAAACACACAGAAAAATAAAACAGATACCTCACTATTAAACAGACATCTTTTCATTCCCACCCACACCAAAAATACAAAAATCTACGACACTCTTGATAGACTTGGTTTTCACCTGATACAAACAACTTCCTCAACCATAAAACAGACATTAAAAACTACCAAGCACTCTCCCAAAACCCTCACATCCGATGCCGGTATATATTCCATCCCATGTAACAACTGTCAACAAGCGTACATATGTGAAACACAACGAAAATTGAAATTAAGACTAAACGAGCACAGAAGAGATATAAGGAATGGTAACGCCCTAAATGCACTCTTTTGCCATTGTGCAGAACACGATCACTCATTTAATTTAGATCAAGCGAAAATTATTAAATACGTGATAGATAGAGCTAAAAGAAGACTTTTAGAATCAGCACTAATTTTGAATACTAATACTATTACGCAAAGAAAAGGCTTCTACCATTTAACCCCTAGCATAGGGAAAATAATAATCAAAGAGCAAGGTATCAGGGTGGATCCTGGCTAGCCTATTTTTTTTTTTTTTTTTTCTTTGAATGTTTCAGGAAAATGAGTAGTTTTTGCAGAAGAAGGAAAGAAAAAAAAATAAATAAATAAATAAATAATAATAATGTACATATTTATTTTAATGCATTTTAAAAGTTGTATATATAGACATCAAACAACCTTCCCATACGCACACATATTTCATCCTTTCCCAACATGGGTTGGATTTTAAAAAACTGTCTTTTTTCGCACGATCTATGACTTTTTCTTTTATCACATTTTTATCTCAATTATCCTGAAGATGTCCTTTGAGACAGGGACGAAACGTTGATTTTTTAATGATTTCATTCGGTTTTTTCTAATTTTTTCTTTAAACATATATATGTGTGTGTATATATGTTATATATATGTAATAATAGATATTTATTTTGTTTGAAATTTATATTAAAATTTACAAATATATTTCGAAGATACACTTCATCATCTGTATGTCTTTCCCTATTTTTTTTTTTTTTGCCCTGTTATGGTTGGAGCTTCGAATCAGTAGAAGTCCGTTTGTTGTTTTTACGGTAGTCTTTTCTAATATTGAAACGGAATTCACGTTAGGGTGTGTGCTCCTTGATAGAAGCGCTTGCTGAATTTAAATAAAAGGAGTTGGTATTAGATACGTTTGAATTAAAAAAAAACACGCATCATTGCAAAATAAGCAAATATTTATTTTGTTTGAAATTTATATTGAAATTTATAAATATATTTGGAAGATACACTTTATCATCGTAAACAGATGTTTATTTTGTTTGAAATTTATATAAATTCTAAACAAAATAAATATCTATTTATTTTGTGTTGGCTTCAAACTTATCTAATAGGTATTTATTTTATTCAAGCTCAACTAGCCATTCTATCAATGGCTATATATATATATATATATATATATACATATATATAATACCTACCTATTGAGCATTTTGAAGTAAATACTTAAAGCTTACGCATAAATCTATACTTTCGTATATTAATTTTATGTGAGTAAATTAAGTAGTTATATATATATACATGTATATATTATTTTATTAATCATTTGTTTTCATATATATATATATATATATATATATATATATATATATATATATATATATCAATGTTTAATCACTATCATGTGATCTTCATTGAAGGCATCTTTTCTCTATTTACCGTACAACGCAATTTTGTTACATATTAATTATATGCGTTCTCGTATATATTAGCTCGCTCCAAATGCTCTCATTTCTTAATATAGCAATGTTAAGCATTATAGTTCAAATCAGCTTTTTATCTTATCTGCCTCTAATTTTCACTTTCTACCACCAACTAACATCTATTCAGCAAATTCTCTTTCTTGTTTTTGTTTCTAATTTTAAGGTTTATTCCGATTGCATCGTTTTCTTATTTCCTTTATCATCAAACATTCAAACCTTTCTACTAATATTTCCCCCCCCTGACAATCTTTAATTTAACGGTATATAACACATTTTACTGTTTTTCATTCTAACTCCTTCAAATATCCTCCCATTCGATCAACTTTTCCATCGAATAAATTCTCTTTCAATGTTTGTCTATTTAGAAAAAAAAAGGAACACACAATCTTACATAATCTTAGGCGTATCAATTTTTCTAATTTTGTTCACGCACATTTTCTTTCTAAATATTTTTTTTCCTTATTTTGTAAGAGATTCCCATGTAAAAGCATTATCTTCGACGAAGCCATAAATGCTAAGCTCATCCGAGCCACTATCATTTCGACGTATTACGCGCATGCTTACTGAAAATCACTTATGTTAAATACAGTTGCTTCCTTACCAGAAATATGATACCCAAAAATGGTTAGATCCTCACAGTTTGCATTTATTCTTCTGCTTCATCGAATAGTTTAGTAAAGCAAACGAAATGTGAGAAATCAAAAGTGTATATAGATATGTATGTATATATATATATATTTATATAAAGATATTTACATATATACATTTATGTTTATACTAGAGTACTATTGAGCCGTTTGGTCAGTATGTTCATGAGCGTGACACTTGTGAGGTAAAGAAAATATACTTTTGGGATATAACAAAACATTTCTATGAAAGTATATTAAAATGAAAAAAGAATATAGACAGATTTCTATGAGTAATTATATTTACAAATGTTTATTTTGGAAAAACACACTTACAACCATTGAATTATAAGTTATTTGCCATACTTGTAGGTAAATTTGCACCGTACTGATACCATAACACTTCAAGTTAAATTCAAATTGTGATAAAATACGTTTTATTGTCGCGTAGATTATTTATTACGCAATAAAAGAAACATATTCTCTGGGATATGTATTTAGGTTGGTAGTGTAGAAAAAATGTGTAATAAGTGTTTTTAGAAAAGTGTATAAAAATGGGGAATAAATAAAAAATGAGAAAAGCGGTGGATAAATTGCCGTTGTAAAATTTTCTTATGGTTGTCAACGGGTGAATGTAGAGTTATTTGTAAGAAACTTGCGTTAAAATAACTTAAACGTAATACGGAAATGAACGATGGAAAACAAGCAGAAGGTATCAGCACTAGTTTATTTGGATAATTTAAAGGCGAAAAAAATGGCACACTGCAAACGTACACAGTAAAGCAATGCATTTATTTTCGCGTTGATTATTTAGTATAATATATATTGTATATGTGAAACAGGTCGATTATTATACGTATTATTTGTTATCACGTTTTGCGTTTGCTTCTCATATCTTGAAGTGCTTATTCAATAAATTATAGTTATTCGTTTTTCTAACTCTAATAAAAAGAAAGCTATAAAGCCTGTGTGGATTTTCTCATTCTAACTTTCGTCGATTAACGTGAAGACAATTTTAATTACTTGCACACCCACCTCCATAATAATCACGGGAAGTTTACCCCACCCCTTTACTCGACTACCCCCATCTATTCTAATAAAAAATCAAAGTATAAAGCCTGGGAGTATATTCTCATTAAAACAATCGGCAATAAAAATGAGGATAATCTTAGTCGTAACACACCGATTACTGCAATTTTAAAATGTATTCGCATATTACCCACCCACTCTAATAAAAAGGAAGGTATAAACCTGGGAGGATATGCTCATTAAAATAATCGTCAATCCATGTGGCGATAATCTCAAGTCGTAACCAACCTACCGAAATACCTTGAAAAGGACTGACGTCTTCACCTGAAGTATCCCCCTTTTTCTACCCGCTATCTTATAATGACTCTACTAAAAAGGAAGCTATCATGCATGGGAGAATATTATCATTAAAAAAAATCGTCAATTACCCACAATCATAATTTGACAAAGAACTGATGTGATCACGGAAAGTTTACCCCGTCTCTTTATTCGCCTATTCCTCATCTACTCTAATAAAAAGGAAGATTTAAAGCTTGGGAGGATACTTACATCAAACAATCGCCACTCCATGTGAGAATAATTACAAGTCGTAACACACTTTCCACCATAATTTAAATATGAATGCCCTCATCACCGGATGTTAGCTCCCCTCTGCTCGCCTATCCCCCAGCTACTCAAAAAAACGAAGGTATACATCCGGGAAAGATATTGTCATTTAAAAAATTGTCAATCTAAATGATGAAAATCCCAAGTCGTAACACACCTACTTACATAATTTAAAGATGAATGACGTCATTATAGTAAGTACCTATCTGTCTATTCGCCTACCCTCTATCCATCTAATAAAAAGGAAGCTATAAAGCCTGGGAGGATATTCACATTAAAATAATAGTCAATCCATGTGAGGATAAGCTCAATTACTAATACATCTATCAACATAATTTGAAGAGGAATAACGTCATCACAGGAAGTTTACCCCCACCTATTTACTCGCCTATCCCCCATGTACTTTAATAAAAAGGAATGTATAAAGCCTGGGATGATATTGTCATTAAAACAATCGTCAATCTAATTGAGGATAATTTCAATGAATAACACACCTACCACCTTAATTTACAAATGAATAACGTCATCACTGTAAGTATCCTTCTTTCCTCTCGACTATCTTCGTTCCAGTCCAATAAAAAGGAAGCTATAAAGTCTTGGAGAATATTCTCATTAAAACAATCGTCAATCCATGTGAGAATAAGCTCAAGTACCAAGACACGCACAACCATAACATAAAGAGACATGATGTTATCCCCGAATCGTCACCTCCGTCTACTCGCTTACTCCTCATCCACTCTAATAAAAACAGAATTATACAGCTGTGGACGATATTTTCATTTAAACAATCGCCAATTCATGTGAGGATAATCTCACGTCGTAACACACATATCACCATGATTTGAAAAGGAATGACGTCATTATCGGAAGATAACCACATCATTACTACCCTATCCCATGGTTACTCTAATAAAAACAATGTTCTTAGTAAAATGATACTCGCAAAAGCATGTATGAATGCGGGACGTAATTCGTTTCTCATTAATGAAAGTTTGCGATGATGATGAGGACGTCGGAGGACAAGCGTATTAATAATAGTCATAATAATTCTGATTTCGTTTATCAAAGTCCCTCTGGAAAGAGATAAGATTCATTTCCAGAGGATTTCCCTCAATCCAGGAGCTTCAAAGATCATGGGTTTTCATAAGGATGTTGGAGGTATCTACAATAGCAGAGGTCTGAAGACCGCCTAAAACATCGAGGATTTGTAGTTTTTTCAATTGTTCTTCCAGACGGATTGATACTAATCCTAGTGTACCAACCAGGACCGGGATTATTTGTGCTTAAACCCCGTGTATACGCCTCATCTCCAAGGCCAATGAAAAATAATTGCTCCACTTGTTCTTCTCCTTCTCTCTCATATTCCTGTCCTAGGGTACTGAAAAGCCCAGAATCTGCCATTTTTTTTAGACGTTTTCAATGACGACCAAATCACGACGATTATGTTTCAATTTATTTGTCGTTATGACACGTTTGTCCGACCATACATCTACCTTGCCACCCTCACTTGTTCTCACTTCATCAGGCACCTCCTCAAACCATTTTCCAGCACACTTAACCACAACCCTCTTACACACCTCCCAATATATCCGGAGTCCACTGCGATCATATCTTTTGCGGTACTCTCTCGGGCAAGTCCACTACACGCTGCTGAAAGGTGCGCAATTGATTCTGAGGTCTTACTACAAATCCAGCCCTCTGTAGCAACATCTTTTCCTAGAACCACTTTTTTGTAACAATCATGTTCCTAATGCCTGCTCTTGTGCTGCACAAACTTAGGTTTCTGTACTCTTAGCCAGATACCCAACTCAAAGCCATCGACATGAGCTGCCATCAGCCTCTTCTGCGATATCCTGGAAGAAACTTCCAGGCATTTTTCCTAGCCAGTTTGTCTGCCCTTTCTCTATCCACACGTTTCACACAATCAGCATTGGTCTTACATACCTCCACTTCATTGGCCACAAACTTAAGCATCAACTCCTCACTTCTAACCACATGCTCCTTTTACGACATCTCCTATGTTCTAACACAATCTTTTATACTTTTCAATCCTCTCCCACCGTCTTTCCTCCTTTGATACAGTCTTTCTACCCTACTTCGAATGTTAAATATACCAAACATTACTAAAACATTTCTTGGTTTGATATTCATGGCATGCAAATCCTTGTCAGACCATTCTAAAATTCCCGCACTGTATCTCAAAACACTGAGTGCCCATAAATCCATTGCTTTCATTAGGTTTCCTTCATAGAGTTTCGATTTACAATTAGTTTCACTCTTCTAAGATACGCCTTCCCGACTTTTTCCTGCATTTCCCTCTTCTCCAACACTCCCAAATACTTAAACCCTGTAACTTCTATTTCTTTCATGGTTTCTCCATTTGGCAGCACTATTTCATTTGAATGAAATTTTACTCCTCTTTTCATCACCAACACCGCTCATTTACTAATCCTAAACTCCATCCCAATGTCTTCTGAGTATTCCCCCACAAGTTTTACCAGTTTCTCTATTTCCCTTTTATTTCTTCGAATATTTTCAAATCATCCATTAGGAGTAGATGGTTGAGGCGTCTGCCACCAGATCCACAGTCATACCACAGTTTTTCTCTCTTCAAGAGGATGCTCGGTGGCATCATTATCATTACAACAAGAACTGGTGATAACGAATCTTCCAAAAATATTCCACGTATTATGTAAACCTGCCCCATCTACACTCTGTTTGCTGTCAGCACCGTTTCCCATGTAGCCATACTTGTCCCCAAAAGCCCTACCACCTTCATCATCAATAGTGTTTCACGTATCCATGAATGATGAACCATGTCATAAGCTTTTGTGTAATCGATCCATGCTGCGATGAGATTCCTCTTATTTTTTTTGCATCCTGCATTATTACTCAATCTATTAGTAGTTGCTCTCGGAATCCCCTCGAGCCTTTCCGACACCCCTTTTTTGTCAGGAAAAACACTATTACTCTCAAGATGTTAATAATAATAATAATAATAATAATAATAATAATAATAATAATAATTACAATAATAACAATAATAATAATAATAATAACAATAATAATAATAATAACAATAATAATAATAATAATAACAATAATAATAACAATAATAATAATAATAATAACAATAATAACAATAATAATAATAATAATAATAATAATAATAACAATAATAATAATAACAATAATAATAACAATAATAATAATAATAATAATAATAATAATAATAATAATAATTGGAAAGTGAAAGTAACAATAGCTTATGTTGACTAAATGTCTAAACTGATAAACCCATCTAAGCAAGAAGACCGGATGTCAAAATAGTAAACAAAAAGGAAAAGTTCTGCCAGATTATATATTTTGCCGTTCCCGTAGATCACGTAATAAATATCAGGGAAATTTGGAAGCGGAGCAAATACACAGAATGGGTATAAATTAAGCGGCTACAGATGTAAAACACAAAAGAACACCAAATGAACTCATGGAAACCTAGTGAAACTGTAAGGTGCACCCATGCGCCCAGTGTTCTGACTTTTTTATTTATTTTTTCGTATGTGTGTATGTCTCTATAAACAGGTACTACACCAAAATGGGATGCTGCCAACGAGAAATTAATGGTGTGTAGCAAATTCCTTTGCAAAGATTATGGGAAAAGGCGAAGATTACGGAAATGTAGGGAGACTTGTCACTCAAACACCAGATAAAACTAAAAGTTATTATCAAAGACAAATCATTGATGATGACTTGTGAGTAAATTATAATAAGTTTATGAAAATACACAAAGAACGAGTTAGACGCGTTGATAGACATAGAGAAAACGGGCGAGTATTTATCGGCAGCAGACTGAAAAACAGAAAAAGAAACAAAAGAGGCCCAAGATGGCGGCTGTTGTCTTTTAAAGCCTCCGGTCACGCGTAGATCTCTAGAATTCTTGTGTGGTATATGCAAATATGGTGTTCCCGAAACTTTATAAAAGGCAAGTCGGTGGGTGGAGTGGGAGAAGTGTTTAAGACACGCGTATAGATAACGTCGAAGTGTATCTCTTGTGAACAAGGAACTCTACTCGACTCCACTTGTGACGAGCGAACCTCTGATTGACGTTTTTTACCAAAAGGTTTTGTTGCTTTACGTTGGACAAAACTTCTGATACAAGCTATTTCGGCTGTATTCTTATCATGGCTCTGAGACAGGTTGACATCCGACTCATCCCCGACTCGTGTGGCGCAGCAACGGACGTTCCTATAGGAGAATGGCTACAGTTAACGTGTGAGTTGTGCGAGGTAACTAAGTGGGGGGGGCGAGTACTGCCGCTGCGGCTTAAGTGTGTTGCGCGTGAGACACATCGCCAACTCATGAAGGACCAACAGAGAGGAAATCAAGCATTGGTTTACGGCATTGGAAGAGTTCACCACCCGCTGGCTTCAGCCAGGGGAGACCGTGGATGAGTTTTTGACAGATTTGCAGCAGCTAGCACGTCTAATAGGCGAAATTCCACCAGAGTGTTGGATAAAGGGAGCCTTCGTGAATGGATTGCTATGTCATGCAAAGGGACTTTTGCGCGCCTCAACCCGAATGGGCAAGCTATCATTGAAAGAGCTGCTTGAGAGGGCTCGTGCCGTGCTAAGGGATTCCAGAGATGATGAGGTCGTCGCTGCGATGCAACCTCGAGATGCCGCATGTGCACCTACACTACTGCTTACAACTAGCAAGAACACCATAAGTGTTAACTGCTTCAATGCGGGGGCCCAAACTATATGGCCCATGATTGCCTTTCATCGCGGTCAACGATCCAGAAACCTAGTGGATCGCAGTGTCACAAATGCAAAAGCCGGGGACACATGGCTCGCACGTCTGGGAAACGGGCTAGGGAGGAAGTTACAGCGCCAGACCTCTCCCCAGATCGTCAATAAACAAGGCGCTACCTGCAGTGAGCGTATGAGTTAACGGGCGTGAGTGCTATGCGCTCGTGGACACGAGGTGCGCCCACACACTTGTGCGCAAAGAACGTTGTAACACTTGGAAAACGACAAAAATCCCGGTGCTGACTGTAGGCGGTAGCTCGTTGTCCTTGCGTAGAAGTTGTCATTCACATAAGCATCGCTAGCGAGTATGAAGCAGTCGTGCAAGCTCTGATTATTGACAACGAGCTACTTGAGTACGATTTCCTCTAAGGAATGGACGCAATTGTGCAGCTGAGTGGAATCGTGGAAGATGGAGCCAGGAACGTGACCTTCTCCCAACGCAAAGAGTGCGTTTGCACGTCACTCACCCTACATAATCCTGATGTTCGTGCAGAGCTCGACCAGTGCACGAAGTCCTGGACTTTGGCTTAGAAGTAGTCGGACGAACAACCGCTAAAGAATGTGTTCAATAGAGAGCCAGAGTACAAGATTCCCCTCGGAGTTCGCATAGAGTATGATAGGGAACTACACACAATAAATAGCCGGTTTTTTATCCTGAGAAAGAATTGAGGCCTCGAAAGCGTTTAATCCCACAAATAGCGGTCGTCCAGCCAAACAAATAAAGGTGAGGCCGGTGCTTGATTATAGGGAGTTAAACAAACAGGTAGACCTTTTTACGGCCCGCGCAGACGAGTGCGCAGATAAATTACGGGAATAGCGCCAAGCAAGTTCTAATGTGTGTGTTCTTGATCTTCGGAAGGCGTACCTTCAAGTGCAATTGTTTTCAGTCACTATGGCTATATCAGACAATTCTGGTTAAGACAAAGAGATACTGCTTAACCCATACATTCAGACTCAACATGGTACCATCAATTATGCAAACGATTGTTGACACCATTCTGGCTAAGGATGAGCCCATAAGGCAAGCAACATCTTCATATATTGAGGACGAAGGAAGGGGTTGTATCCGCGACGCGTGTAGAGGAGGATCTCTGCAACTTCGGACTTTTCAGTAAGGAGCCGAAGAGACTACAGGATGGCGCACGGGTGCTCCGTTTACAGGTCCGGGGAGAAGACGGCGTCCTGCATTGGAAACGAGGAAATGAATCCCAGACAGCCGCGCAATGTCACGTGAATGTTCTTGGTGCGGAAAATTGTATGGAGACCTCCCTGTGGGCGGCTAGCTTCGTGTTGCGGTGGCGTTCATAAAAAGGAGAGCGTCTGAGATACCCATTGGATGGGACGATGTTGTACAGGACACTCCTCTCAACACAATTCTGAAGGAAATCCTCACCAGAGTTCGAAAAGAAGGACCCTGCACGGGACTGATGGTGCTTCGACTGATTGTGTGAGTTGATGCGAACTCTCTTACCAAAATAATCCATGATTGGCCCTGGTGGAAGATGTCTGCTAGCTACGCCCAGCACGGGACTCCCAGCATATAAACCTGGCGGAGCTTGATGCTGTCATCAAGGGAATAAACTTGGCGATCCTCTGGAAGTCTACTACCCTACGGCTTTTTACAGATTCTGCCTGCGTCCACAAGTGGATTTCGGACACCCTTAATAGGAACTAAAGCTTCGAGCGATATGCTAATCGGACAGCGGGTCGATACCATCATGAGGATCAAAGAAGAATATGCGCTATCAATGGAAATCTCCTTGGTCCGATCCTACCCGAACAATGCCGATTGTTTAACAAGAGTACCCCGGAGATAGATTGGCACCACTAAAGAACCATCGAACCCATACAACCGGCCTCCGCCACAGCCGCGTGTTCGGCTCAGTTTGATCGAATCAAAGAAGTCCACCACCAAAATAGACATACAAGGATCAAGCGAATCTTGTATTTTGCTAAGTTGAATGACCCTGAAGTACGAAAAGTAGATGTTAAAAGAGTAGTTGAGAGCTGCGTGGCTTGCCAATCCATGGACCCGGATCCGTTCGCTGGGAAAAAGGAAAACTGGACGTAAAGAGCCAGAGGAGTCGGCTGGCGATAGATGTTACCCACCACAATGACGAGGATTACCTAACGCATATTGATTTATGGCCATCCGCCGGCAATATAAGGTAGCAGCCATCCATCAGCAAAATATCTTCCGGAGATATTAACTGATAATTGCACCGCTTTCACCAGTGAACAATTCAGAAGTTTGCCGATGGCTGCGGAGTACATCTGCGGTTCCGACGGGCCTTGATACTGAGCGGGAGTGGGATTATTGAGCATAATCACAGGACTGTCAAAACTATCGCCGCCAGAACGGGCTTTACGGTGTCTTTAGCAGTTTATTTATTTTACAACGTGACCCCAAATATGATGTATAACGCTCTACAGCGCCGGTCAGCATATTGTACAGATATGACGTTAGGGTGAAGAGCATAGAAACGCACCCAGTACCTGAGACGAAAGTAGAGGGAGGCTGGAAAAATGAGATGTCTGGATTAAGAAGCCGCGCGGGGAATGCACGGCTCAGTACGAACTTGGACGCATCACTGAAGTAATCAGCAAGCTATCAGTGTGTTTCGATGGTGTGCCCTGTCACATTAAGGACTTACGACCGACGGCACAATCGCGGCTACCCGTTTACAATGTGAGAGAATCTGAGCCCGAGTCAGGAGCCAGTAAGACATCGCTCTGGTTCACAGCAGCTCCCCCAGAATGTGACTCTGATATCAGTAGCGTCCAAACGGAAGCGGTATTCTTCAACATCCAGTCCGCGGACGAGAGCTTAAGCAAAGAGGGCTGCATCTTTCTCCTTCGAAGAAGCACCCGGCGACGGCGATCACGACCCCATTGTTATTTCTGTGATCATGAGATCAGGAGGGTGTGTGATAGACATAAAGAGGACCTACCCCAGAAACGGGCGAGAATCTCTCAGTAGCAAGCTGAAAGACATAAAAAGAAAAAGAAAATATGCACAAGATGGCGGCTGTTGTCTTTTAAAGCCTTCGGTTACGCGTAGATCTCTAGAAGTCTTGTGTGATATATGTAGATTGCGTGTTTTTTTTTACACAGTGATCACAACTTATCAAGGCCCGGAAGCCACTCAGGGATAAGGGTTATTGCAAG
Organism: Euprymna scolopes; assembly: GCF_053919585.1. Taxonomy (NCBI): domain Eukaryota; kingdom Metazoa; phylum Mollusca; class Cephalopoda; order Sepiida; family Sepiolidae; genus Euprymna; species Euprymna scolopes. Next base: position 66,491,036 of record NC_136503.1, on the reverse strand, counting down.
TACATTACGTTAGTGTGGAGATTTGATGAAGTGTTTACTTAATGGGGGCGGTTCATTAGGAATTTGTTAACATTGGACTTGAAGACATCCAAGTTGTAGTCCGGTCGGAAGCAGACAGACGGAACAGAGTTCCACAGGCGTGCATTTCTAAGAAAGAAGCTTTGTTCATGGAATCCACGTTTCGATTTAGGCACAGATAAAGAGTGGGGGAAATTTTTCACAGTGGATTCGGCTAGACGGGTGTTTTTCGTGAAGGATTGGCGAGGGGGGACCAGCGATTGGAGTTCAGACGAGCAACTGCCATGGAAATAACGATAAAACAAGGATACGCTCACCACGTCTCTTCTGTGGGAGAGAGGTTGCAGGGAAGAGAAAAGGGCATCCCCCACTAAGCCACGAAGTCTATTTTGTACTCTGTCAAGCAGGTATATCTGTTTTTAGCAGCTCCTGCCCAGATATGGCAACAGTATTCCATCCTTGGACGTACTTGGCTTTTATATAGATAGAGAATTGAATCAGTAGTGAGATATCTTTTGGAGCGGTAGAAGGATCCCACCATCTTTCCAGCGACCTTTGCAACAGACTTGATGTACGTGTTCCATGTCAGATAAGAAGTAAAGGTCAAACCCAGAAGCTTGTCAAAACACGGGGCCTTACCCAGACGAGAGCCATCCATCACAATTGATGCCAGATGGGGATCAGAGCGTTGATGATGTAAGGATAGGAGTTTGGTTTTGGATGCATTAAAGGTAACAATCCACGTCTTCCCCCACTGAACAACGCGCTCGAGATCAGACGAGAGAGAATCAGAGAGAACTTTGTCATTTAAAGCCTTTGATGTGTTGTCGTAGATGGTCGTGTCATCAGCATAGATGTCAACGAATGATTTAAGTATGTGTTAAGGGAGGTCATTGATGTAGATCAGGAAGAGAGTTGGGCCTAGGATTGACCCCTGAGGGACTCCGGGATTTATATTGCAAGCCTCCGATTTTTGTCCATCTACCACTACTCTTATGAGCCTATCGGAGAGAACTGATTTAATGATTGAGAAAACATTTCCAGTTATACCGTAGCTGGAAATCTTGTGAAGTAGACCCTTATACCATACCTTGTCGAAGGCCTTTGATATGTCCAGAGCAATTCCCCTAGAAAGGAAGTCTTTGTCAAGAGATTCACTAATCCTGTGGGATATGGTTAATTGTAGGTATGTTCCGTTTCATACCCTCTAAAAAGTTTCAGCAAAAACCTAACAGCCAGCCATGGTTCTCTCCAGTATGTGCTGCTGCCATTGCGCACAGAAATCACTTTTTCCACTGCTTCCAACGTAATAGATGTATGGAAACTAAAGCCGCTTTCAGGACTGCCAGCAACCATTGTAAGAAAGTAATAAAGAACGTAAGAGAGTTGTATGCTCAATCTGTTAAGTCCAAAGTAGCTGAGCAGCGGCTTGGTTCCCACCAGTTTTGGCAAATAGCAAACAGAATCCTGAACAGAAGCGTGTGCTCCATCCCAACTATTATCAATGGACCTGAGGTAATCTCGTCAGCATCAGACAAAGCCAAACTCTTTGTCAAGAACTTTCCAGTTAATTCTACCCTTTTCGACCAATGATGCCAACCTCCAATATTTTTTCCTGTATGAGAAAACACGCTATGTGATATACGTATATCGGTACGTAATGTTGCCAAACTAATCAAAAACCTTGATTCCAGTAAAGCAACTGGCCCGGACGGTATTCCAATTATAGTACTCAAAAGACCTCAACCTGAACTGGCGCCCATACTTACAAAACTGTTTAAACGTTGTCTTAAGGAGAATAGTTTCCCATCTCCCTTGGAAATTTGATCAGTATGCCCTGTATTTAAGAATTCAGGTGATCGCTTATCCCCCTCTCAGTACAGGCCAATAAGTCTCCTGTGCGTCATGAGTAAGTTACTAGAATCTGTGTTAAATACAGAAGTAATCAACCATCTCAACAAAAATAACCTTCTAAGTGACATTAATATGGTTTCCGTTCTGCTAGATCTACAGTAGATGTGCTTACAGTTATATTACATAGGATTAGCAAATCTCTCGACGGTGGCAATCTTTCTAGGGCAATTGCTCTTGACATATCTAAAGCCTTTGATAGGGTATGGCATAAAGGTTTACTTCATAAGATCGCTAGCTATGGTATAGCTGGAAAAGTCTTCTCAATTATTAAATCATTTCTCTCTGATAGGTTCATAAGAGTAGTAGTTGAGGGGACAAAATCAGAAGCTCACAGTATTAATGCCGGTGTCCCTCAGGGGTCCATCCTCTGCCCAACTCTTTTCCTAATCTACATTAATGATCTTCCAAATCACATCCTTACATCATTTGTAGACATTTATGCTGACGACACTATTATTTATGGTAGTACATCTAAGACAGTAAACGACCAATTTCTCTCCAATTCTCTCTCCTCTGATCTTGAGCACGTAGTACAATGGGGAAAGGAGTGGCTGGTTACTTTTAATGCATCTAAAACCAAGCTTCTCTCTTTACATCATCAACATTCTGATCCACATCTGGCATCAATTGCAATGAATGGCTTTCGTCTTCAGGAGGCCTCAAGTTTTGACAAGCTTCTGGGCTTGACCACTACTCCTGATCTTAAATGGAACACGTACATCAAATCTGTTGCCAAGGCCGTTGGAAATATGGTGGGATCTTTCTATGGATCCGGTAAATATCTCACTGCTGATGCAATTCTCTATCTATATAAGAGCCAGGTACGTCCAAGGATGGAATACTGTTGCCACATCTGGGCAGGAGCTGCTAGAAAGGACTTGTCCTGCCTTGATAGAGTTCTAAATAGACTTCGTAGCCTCGTAGGAGATGTCCTTTTCTCTGCCTTGCAACCTCTATCTCACAGAAGAGATGTTGCGAGTTTGTCTCTGATGTATCGTTATTTTCATGGAAAGTGTTCGACTGAGCTTCAATCTATGGTCCCCCCTCGCCAAACTTTCACAAGAAACACTCGTCTAGCTGTAAACACTATCAATAATTCCCCCACTCTTTATCTGTGCCTAAACCTAAATGTAGATTCCATGAACAGAGCTTCTTTCTTAGAACTGCACGCCTGTGGAATTGTCTTCCGTTTTCCTGCTTTCCGGCTGACTACAATATGGTTGTGTTCAAGTCTAACGTAAATAAGTACTTGGTGAGCCGTTCATTATAAGTTATCAAATTTACCAAATTTTCATTACTAATGATTACTATATTGTCCAATTTCTACTGTACACTCTTTAACCCTTATCCTTGAGATGCCTCTTGGCCTTGATAATGTGGTGATGCCTATGTAAAAATATATATATATATATATATATATATAACCGTAAGCATATCCTGTGGGATATAACCGTCAGCACATCTGCGGAAGATCTTGTAGAGCGGACCACTTAAGAAAGTAAGCGTTTACGCATATTATCGAATTTTTAATCATTAATTTGTTTGATTAAAAATTCGATATTATGCGTAAACGCTTACTTTCTTAAGTGGTCTTATGATTTTGCCAAGGCTTATATATATATCCACTTCAATAAAGACAACTATATCCAAATACTATCACGGCAATGGGTACCAAAATGGCACCGAAATATGGCACCCTTACACTGGCCTTCCTAGAAGAAACCCTTTATCAAAGGATAGAGCAAAAGTACGGGCACAATATAAAAACTCTTTTCATAAACTCTTGGAAAAGATTCCTAAACGACTACTTTATCCTCTGGAGAACCTCATGGAGGGATATCAAAGAACTCCACACTTTGCTACAAAATCTACACCCAAAAATAAACTTCACACTAGAAAAAAGCCCCACAGAACTACCTTTCCCAGACATCCTAGTAACAGTAAAAAACAACAACATGATCACAGACATCTACCACAAACCGACAGACACTCAACAATACCTCCACTTCAAAAGCCACCATCCTAAAAACTGTCTAAAATCAATACCCTACTCCCTAGCACGTAGAGTCTGCAACATAGAAACTGACAGACACCTCCGTTCAACTAGACTGAATGATCTGCAAATAACAATGCGGAAAACAGGATATCCACTACCACTAATACAGAAACGTATTGAACTGGCTGAAAAAATCCAATAGACCAACTAAGAACCCCAAAAGAACACAACAAAGAACAAATTTTAACATACGCCGCTACACACAACACAAACGACCCAGAACTATTCACACAGATAACAAAAAAAAAACATATACTCCTCAATCAGAACGACAAACTAAACGACATACTAAAAACAACAAAAATAATAAAAAGCAAACGCCAACCCAAAAACTTAAAACACATCCTAACTTCCTCAAAACTCGTACCACATACTACAAAAGGGGTTACAAAATGCAACAAACCGCGATGTGGAGTATGTGACATAATAATAGAAGGTAACACATACACATTCAAAACCCAACACAAACATTCAAAATAAAAAAGGATCTAAGTTGCACCTCCAGAAATCTAGTATATGCACTAAGATGCACAACATGCAACAAATCCTATATAGGCGCCACCAAAAATTTCAGCAATAGAGTGGCCTTACATAAGAGCAACATCAACATTGCAGATAACAGACACCTCTATGTTTCAGAACACGTACACAAATGTAGTGGAAACAGCTTTAAAATAATGCCAATCTTCCAAACAGACAAATTATTTTTATTTACTTACACAGGGGAAAAAAAACTTCATCACCAGATTCACTCCTGAACTGAACAGAGCCTAATATCATTACACAAAAACATGAAATGCAAGGTACACTCGCATGCACATCCATACACATACATATATACACACCCACACATTAATCAGAACCGACACATTAAAACACACACACGTGCACGCATACAACCACACACAGACATAACACCCCTATCTCTAATACAACACACTGAACAATACCAACCATACTTAACCTCGAAACCAACAACACTAGGAAACACCTAGAACCATAGTATACTATCTGTTCCAACACCTCGTTCCCTTCTCAGTCAGTGGAGGAAAAACCCCTCATGACTGAAACAACTATCATCCCTCCTATTATCTCCCTCCCATACCTATACCCCCTCCAATTGCCCCCTCTGGGGAACAAAATCTCCCCCACACCAGTAACCGATCCTGGGTCTGGCCATACCCACATGGGGAGACAAATAAATAGAAACATAAAAAAATCCCCCATTTTAAATACACCCCTCTTTCTAAACAAACATAATATAAGGAATACCCGAAAAGACTAAAACGAAAAATCACAATACTAAAATCCAAGAGTACAAAAAATAAATATCAAAATAGGATGAAAGCACCCCTACCCTTATTTTAGAAGAGCTGGGCACCCTCTCCTCACACATACACATTAGTAACGACCTCGGATCACAGTCACCTTCCCAAGGAAGAAAATAACCTCATAATACTATAAAACAGTATATACATTCTCAAACCAATAAAAGCAAGCACACACACGCACACACACACACACACACACACACACACACAAACACACACACACACACACACAGATACACACACACACACACCCTACCCACCCTAAAGGAAAAGAAAAAAAAACACTAACAGAAAGAGAGAGTGACTACAGCCAGGTCAGCGGCCTGGAAAAGTCCAATAAAAGAGTAATAAAAATTGAACATGCCAATGAATAATAAACACTTACCAGCCTCCACCCCTTGGAAACACTTCAAATTAAATACGAAAATTGTCATTTTTACATCTCCAATACATTTGAAAATAATTTCTGACGAGGACGCTTCACCGAACGTCTGAAACGCGCGTAAAAATGATATCAGTGACTTAAAAACATTATTACAATGATCCAAACATAATTCTCAATGAAAATCAAGACACAGAATAATAAAATAATGTTAAAAAAATACACATTGTTGGTGACTACTCCCTTATTTAAATATACATCCTTATTTGGTTGGAATTTCTTTAAACATATATATATATATAGCTTGGTTTTTTATGTATTGATGTCCATATTGAAAATCCCTCTTTCTATTTATTTATAAAATACAAATTTGTTATACATGGTTCGTGAAATTACATTCATCTGCAAAATACCCGCTGATTTTCATTTTTTTAAAACATTTATTTTAATTAATTCACCACGAGGCTTTTCGGTTTTCTGATAGGATGATCAAGTTTAGGAAACTATTACGTTTATTCATACAGATATGCTTCGTATATATATATATATATATATATATATATATATATATATATATATATATATATATATATATATATATATATAAAGCTGAACTTCTGTGTATGTCTCTGGCCACAATTAGGCTCCTATATGGTTGACTATTATAGAAAACTGATCACATATAATGATAGAAGATGTATCGAGACACAGGAATGGGTACGTTTGATGTGGCATGATGATAATTCATTAAAATCCTGGGGGGGGTGTACGTGCCTGGTCCACAAAGTATGGAAATTAAAAATTATAAAATAAGAAAAAAACGTTTGCAAGTTGTTTTTTTTATTTTTTATTCAATTTTCACCCCAAACAAGGCACAGTGCACTTTGAAGCAGAGGGCTCCTTTCAGGGACTTTATTAGCGGGGTCATTATGAAGGGAGATGAGTAGAAAGATGTTTGTTAACATTACACTTAAACTTCTGCATATCATTGCAATTGGGAAAGCAGAATCCCGGAAGGGAGTTCCAAAGGCCCACAGTTCTGGAGAAGAAACTATTGGAGTAAAAGGCTTTCTTGCACCTAGGGATCTCTACTGTAAAGGGATGAGATTTGGTAGTCTGTCGGGTTTGTCGGGGGTAGTTACGTCGTGGAGGTACAAGTGTTTGCAGTTTGCACCATTGAAGTATTTGTAGAACAGGCAAAGGGATGCAAAATTTCGTCGATGGGACAGAATGTACGTTATAATACTTTTGATAAGCATGTTTTAATTTGTATAGGGATGGTTTAATAAAAATGTGGGGTCTGCGTTCGCGCCTGGTCTCCATAGAATGGTGATAGGCACAAACTTTAATAAAGACTTTTCATATTCATCTGATAATTATGTTTCAGTTTGAAGAAATATGGTATAATAATATATGGTATAATAAAATTATGCGGTGTTCGTTCGCGCCTGACCTCCATAGAATTGAAATATGTCACAAAGTTTAACAAGGTGTTTTAATATAGATCCATAGAATATTGTGATAAGTGTTTCAGTGTGAACAGGTATGGTATAATAAATTATGGGGTTTATCTATTTTATTTTTACTTTCATCATATTTTGCTTTGGTTTTGATATCCCCAAATTCAGAGCTATCTCTTTACAACCCTTCCTTTTCATAACCTATCATACTTTCATAAATCAGAGTCCATTTCCTGTTGGCCGTTTTTGAACCCAGTCAACGACGGGTACTTTTGCTAGTATATATATATATATATATGTATATATATATATATATATATATATATATAATAGATAGATATACATCTATATAAACTTGACTGTCCGTCGGGCGGTCGGGTTTCGAGTCGATCCTGGCTTGCATTGGTTGCATGTCTAGTCGTATTGATGAACTATGATGCAGTGAAAGAGTACTGTATGTAGATCACAATAATACTCCTCATCTTGGGTTTAGCATATTGGGAGGTGATGCACAATGTACCTTTACCGTATTAAGCGATGCTCTTTGTGTAAAATAAATCATGCTGAGGTATTTGGACGATGTGAAAACATCGTTATATCACTGCCCGCACAGCAGCTGCCGATTGGCGTGATGGTTCAAAGTTTGACTGTCGTACGGGCGGTAGGGCTTCGATTCTGGCTTGAGGTAGGTGCCTGTCTAGTCTCACTAATGAGCGGTGATACAGCGAAAAAGTACTGAATGTGAATGGATATATATATTATTATTATTATTATTATTATTATTATTATTATTATTATTATTATTATTATTATTATATATCCGTAAGCTAGAACGTTATCATCTTAATTTCTACGCAATTATGCAAAATGTATAAATTATGCAGAAATTGAATTCAGCATGATATTGAAACGAAAGCAATCGTCTTAGAAGAAATAGGAATTGGATAAAAAATATTAATTAACGCTGGGTTTTAAATTGATATGCAAATAAGTCCCCCTTTATGTGCTCGCTTGCATGTCCATATCGCATATTTCAGAGTATATTAAGTATAAATATTAAACTCGCTTAATAAATGTTAATTAAGAAAGAATAAGGTTTTAATATCCGTTTCAGTGCAAGAACCAGTCCACTTTATAAACATATACATTGATATGCATGGTTTTAAATATCTTGAAGTGTATAAAGACCTCGTTATCAAATAAATAACTATATTACTTAAAAAAATAAACGCGATAATCATGAATGTATTTTTTCTTTGGCAAAACAATATTTGTTTTAATCCAGCAAACACTATCTTATCAGCGAAATAATGTAATTATCTGATCTGAATCATGATACGTGTTTTGCCCGCCGCTTATCACTCCATTCAATAGACGCGATAATCTTATTTCATTATCGACATTTCATAATTATCGCGCACTTTTACATAAAGCTTACGTGCGAAAGCACATTTTCATCTAAAGTCTAAATATTGTTGTTATGACAAGAGCATATTCTTTTAACTGTTCTCACTCGCAAGAGTGTATCAGTTGATATCTTATATATTTTTATATAGAGCAATATAGTTCTCGACTGATTAACTGTGTTTAACTGGGTCGGATATATTTTTTCTTTTTACATAGGTATCACCACGTATCAAGGCCCAGAGATCACTCGAGGATAATGGTTTAAGAGTGTACAGTAGAAATTGGACAAAAAAGTAACCGGTAGTAATAGAGATTCGGGAAATGTGTTAACTTATATGGAACGGCTCATCCAAAACTTGTTTACGTTAGACTTGAAGACAACCATATTGTAGACAATTCCATATAGGCGTGAAGTTCTAACACAGAGGCTTTGCTCATGGGATCTACTTTTAGGTTTAGGCACAGATAAATAGTGGGGGAAATTAGTGATATTGTTTTCTGCTAGACGGGTGTTTCAGTGAAAGCTCAGCTTAGTACTTGCCATGAAAATAACATTAAAGCAGAGACAAACTCGCAACATCTCTTCTCTGAGAAATAGGCTGAAGGGAAGAGAAAGGGACATCCCCCACAAGGCTACGAAGTCTATTTTGAACTCTATCAAGGTAGGATAAGTCCTTTCTAGCAGCTCCTGTCCAGATGTGGCAACAGTACTCAATCCTTGGACGTACCTGGCTCTTATAGGGATAGAGAATTGCATCAGCAGTGAGATATCTACTGGATCGATAGAAGGATTCCACCATTTTTCCAGCGGTCTTGGCAACGGATTTAATGTATGTGTTCCATTTAAAATCTGGAGTAAAGGTCAAGCTCTGAAGTTTGTCAAAACATGAGACCTCCCACAGACGAGAGCCATTCATTTCAATTGATACCAGATGGGGATCAGAGCGTTGATGATATAAAGATAAAAGCTTGGTTTTTGATGCCTTAAAAGTAACAAGCCAACTCTTTCCCCATTGTACCACTTGCTCAAGATCAGAGGGGAGAGAATCTGAGAGAACTTGGTCGTTTACGGTCTAAGATGTGCTACTAGATATAGTAGTGTCATAAGCATAGAGGTCTACGAATTATGCAGGGATATGATATGGAAGAACATTAATATAGGTCAGGAAGGGAATTGGGCCCACGATGGATCTCTGAGGGACTCCAGCATTAATATTAAGAGCTCCTAATTTCTGCCCATCAACCACTAGTCTTATGAACCTATCAGAGAGAAATGATTCAATAATTGAGAAGACATTTCCAGCTATATCGCAGCTGGATATCTTGTGAAGTAAACCTTTATGCCATACTCTATCAAAGATATATACTCAACAGTCAAAACAATGAAAAAATATTTTGCTGTCATAGCCCTATGTACAACTTAAGCTACATAAAACTATTAGTTATTTTGTTTAGCTTAGATTCCTTCCATAATACAACTGACAAAGTTTTAGGCAATATTATTATTTATTTAAAAAAAGAAGGTATTACAGCATACCGTTTTAGCCAGACCAAGGATCCGTAATATCCAGTCTGCTAGGGCATTTTAACCAATCCATGCACCTTATTACCAATGACTCTATTTTTGAATATGAAGACGATATTGTTAATTGAGTCAAAATCCTGCTGTTATCCTCTTCTGATCAACCGTAGGAGAATTTGAATAATATGACCACAAAAACGCGGTCAAAACACAACCACCTCTATTTCTGCTAAGCAAATTCTAAAATTGAACAAAAAATTAAAAAAAACTAAGAGCCGATTTGACCGACCAAGCAGCGACAGTTATAAGGCTGGTGCAGTTTCAATAAACAATGTGTCTCAGTCGGCTTTCTATTTCATGGAGGTCACATATTATCAAGCCCCGGAAGCCACTCGAGAATAAAGGTTATTGCGTGTACAGTAATCAATGGGATAGTATCGTAGTAATCATTAGTATTGGAGATTTTTTATGTTGGACTTGAAGACATCCAAGTTGTAGTCAGATGGGAAACAGGCAAACGGAAGAGAGTTCCACAGGCGTGCACTTCTAAGAAAGAAGCTTTGTTCATCGTTTTGATTAAGGCACAGATAAAGAGTGAGGAAAAAATATTGACAGTGGTTTCAGCTGGACGGGGGTTTATCATGAAAGATTGGCGAGGGAGGCAGAGATTCGAGCTCAGACGAGCATTTGCCATGGAAATTAACATGAAACAAACACAGGCTCGCAACGTCTCTTCTGTGGTAGAGAGGTTGCAGGGAAGAGAAAAGGGCATCCCCCAATCAGCCATGAAGTCTATTTTGTACTCTGGCATACGCTGTTTTTAGTAGCGCCTGCCCAGATGTGGCAGCAGTACTCCATCCTTGGAAGTACTTGGCTTTTATATAGGTAGAGAATTGTATCAGTGAGGAGATATCTTCTGGGGCGGTAGAAGGATTCAATTCCTTCAACATCGACCCTTCTCTCTCGGTTGGCCTTGTCACCTTTTTTTTTTATATAACTTCAGAATCTTTCAATCAGAAATGTCTGTGTCTTTTCAATAGGAGTTTCTCAAACATCATAATTTTATCGATTTCAATTCGTGTGATCTTTTTTTTTATTTTGAAGTATTTGACATTCCTTGAATAAATACTATTTTTGTAAATTGTTTTTTTTTGTTTTTGATATCTTTTTGCTTTTTTAGTTGATCATTGTTTTTCTTTTCAATTTAATCTGATATATTATGGTTGACATTGGTCTGCATATGTAAATTTCTATAGTATGATAATATATAATGTACATGTATATATACATATGTTATTGCATTTTGATGGATGGATTGTTGCTATTTTTCCTGATAAATTATGGGCAAAATAGATTCACTGATTGATATAATAATTAAGTTATTGTATTTATACTACGAAACGAATACTGTAAGGAATTGTAAATGACAGCTGAATTAAAGGACTAAATTTTAAGATGGTCAACCATTAACTTTGGAATACAGACTTTTGTCATTCATTACATTGTTCTGTAATTACATTGATTCTCTTAAGTATAAAGCATATTTCCATATGTATATATATATGTATATATATATATATATATGTACATATATTCATCGCAGTCATTTTGATCACTGTAAATCGACATGTAATGTGAGTTCTGTCGTTATAAATGTCTAATAATCCTTAAAAATTGTTGATTGACAGCATTCTACAGGGCGTGTTCATTGCAAATGGATATATATATATATATATATATATGTATATATATATATCGCGAAAATTGTTTAAGACACCTTTAAATATATATATATATATATATATATATATCGCGAAAATTGTTTAAGACACCTTTAAATATATATATATATATATATATATATATATATATATATATCGCAAAATCTGTTTAAGACACTTTTAAATATATATATATATATATATATATATATATATATATGTTTTTTAAAAATTTTTATTACCGTATATTTCTGTTAAGTTACATTATTGTTTCAGCTGCCCAGCCGTTTTTTTGGCGGCTGTAGCTCCCTCAGACTTTTACAGAAAAGTTCTTTATTATGGGATGAAAGAGTGAAATAGTGAATGAGGTAAGAGGAGAGAGCGAGGAGGACGGAAGAAACAAGTAACACCAAAAAAAAACTAAAATATAAATAAACAGAATCATATCATCCCCCGCCTCCAAACATAAGCGAACACCACACAGGTCAAGACATACCAACCAAGTGGTCATCTCACCAACGAGACGCTACAAACTTTAACATTAAGACTTGAATTTTAAAGTAACCCTCCTCCTCCTCCTACCCCCACATATTCCTTTCCCCTCCATGTATCTCTATGCCCTCAGCCACACCAGAAATAAACTTCCCAGACCCTCACCCACAAGTTCCTTAAACCCCAAAACTAAAGCATTACTGACATATCAAGCGCCCCCTCCCACCTCCCCCATAGTTCACTTCCTCTCTTTCTTCCGCCCTCCTCGCTTCCCCCCCCACCTCATTCACTCTTTCACTCTTTCATCCCATAATAATGAGCATTTGTGTTAAAGTCTGAGGAAGCTACAGACGACGAAAAAACGGCCGGGTAGCTGAAACAATAATGTAACTTAACAGAAATATACGGTAATAAAAAATAAAAACGCATATTTGCTCTACAACAGTATTGATCACTTTCTTCAGTTTTTATTGATTACCATTTCCATTAATATATATATATATATATATATATATATATATATATATATATATATATATATATATATATATATATAAGGTGCCTTAAACCATTTTCGCGATTGTTGTACAGGTAATTAATATTGCCCTTGACACTTCAAAATACAGTCTGCGATATGTACATATTATGATATTGATATATAGTTTTATGATTTCAGGTTAAAATCAATACTTACATCAGTAATGATAATACACACTTCTTAAGCATTATTACTACAGTATTATTATAATGAATTAAAAAAAAAGCAATCTGGAGGCTAGGGCACTTTAGAATAACGATAAAAAAATTCAGGTTCCTTATACTAAGAAATATCCATGTAATTTAAATCTTATCTTTCACACATATATATATATATATATATATATATATATATATATATATATATAGAAAAGGATACGAAAAGTATAAAAGCTTATAACTTTTCTTTATTCGTTTTCAATTGGTTTCAATATATATAACTACTTAATTTACTCACATAAATTTAATATACGACAGTAAAAATTTATATGAAAACTTTAAGAATTTACTTCAAAAGTGCTCAATATGTAGGTAGAGCTTGTTAGTAAGTTATAAAATATATATGGCGATTAAGCTACACTGAATATTCCACGTTTCATCCACTCTATGACTCTTCAGGCTTATGCGCATTAGCCTGAAGAATCCTAGACTGGATGATACGCGGTATATTCAGTGTTGCTTAATCGCCATATATATTTGTACCTATATATATATATATATATATATATATATATATATATATATATAGAGAGAGAGAGAGAGAGAGAGAGAGAGAGAGAGTGGGCATTACTATTGCTGGGTTGTAAATATTAAAATATCAGGAGTTTTTCGTGCGATTTACTATCAAATTTATTTGGCTCTAATTGTCAGGAAATTTGATAAATTCAATGTTTCTGTCTGATATTTTCTATATATACACTTGTATAAATATAAATGCAATATATACATATTAATATAAAAATATGTACATATATATATACACACACATTTGTAAACAGATACATACATTTTTATATATATACGTGTATATATATATATATATATATATATATATATATATTTAATTAAAAACACATACCGTCCAATGTACATATAGACACACATATAAATTTTTGCACATAATTTTCTACCTTAAAATTAACTCACACACACACACACATATATATATATATATATATATTATATATACATATTCATGTATATGTATAATCGCATAAATATGAAAAGAAATAGTCCGTATGTCTTTTATACATTCATATTATATCCGCAGAAAGGCACGCACACACACACATACACACACATATATATGTATAATTGAGTGAATCGATACATTAAACTCAAAAGATGTTCATACATATATACATATATATATATATATATATACATATACATATATATATGTGTGTGGGGGTGTATGTGTGTTATGAAGATACTGGGTCAGGTAAGGTATATGTCTAAGCATTTCTAAGATTATAAGTACCTCAATTTATCAATTAGAAAAAAAATCAATAATAGACGTTTGTAGACGCTGTGTAAACATAGAAACTTTCTACGAATGTTTTCGCAAAATATCGAAAATTTTATATGACAACACTGTTTATATTATATATAAAAACACTGTTTATACAAACATTGCTAATTAAGAGACACACGTGCTTGGTGAAAATTTTAGTGAGGTCTGATATGAATTTTGTTTATTTTTGTTGAAATGTTGTTTATTATCATTGTATTTAATGAATTTCTGAAAAGATGTGGGCGTTATATTACATTTGAGAATTTTTAATATTTACAGTTTGCATTATATAACTGCATTAAAGATGGCAATCTGTTACACTAATCAATAAATATACTTTGTATTCCGATATAAATTTGTCTTAAAATATCGGGCAATACATTCTAAATATTTTCTATATTATAATCGTCTTATTTTCTGTGTATGTCAATGTGTCTATTTCAATTTTTTTTAGAGATTACCGGATAGATTCGGCTTACTTTTTGTTGGTTGGTTGTTTTTTTTAGGGCATATCAGCCCTGTTCAGGTTATTTAATTCCGAATCCAAAGATTTTGAAGAAATTTTTTTCAATTGAATACGTTTGTTGTTTTAAAGTCGATTACAATGTAACCCATAGTATGGACCCTAACAGATACTACCACTCTGGGTCAGAGTGAACCTGGGAGAAATAGCAATTAAAGGATGGTTCCACACTCCCTAAAACCCGCAAGCTGGGGTCTCACCACTTGATAAAGTTTAAGGTTATATCCAGGACCCTTACTCTTTGTGTGCAGCGAACTATGTATTATATCATCCGTCGAGGAACAGTTGTGTAGTAATCGGCTTATTAGAGATTGTTATATACAATACTGCATTTGCACTAATAATTTTCTGGAAAGCCGCTGGGTCGATCTTGTTGAAATTTTGTATAAACCTTAGTTATTGTAATGATCATCGATACAAATATCATGTTGTGTGATGTATAATAGTATGGTTTAGTATAAATAGAATTTAACATTAAATAATACTTAAAGCATCTGATCATATTAACCAATAATTTAGCATATTGTTTTACACGTAATGCACAGCAAGATTATCTACTCATAATAATGGTTCTAGACATTACGTTTAGCATCATTACATTTAAATTCAATAATAAAAACAATATGTAACACTATCAGAACTTGACACAATAATTAATGAACTTTTACAATGATAACTTAATTATTTCGTTAAAATATATGTTATATAAAATATTCTCTTGGTAATATCGAGTATAATATTTTGATTGCAGAAATTCTTCTCTGGAAGAAAGTACCTATGTTTGCAACAACATGTCCCGCATACAAAATTATCATATCAAGACTATTAGCCACTCCTTCAAGTTTATATTAACAACTGCTACCCAAGATCGCGTGGAATGCGTGCAATGTTTGCATTGTTCAGCAGTGATATCATATACTAAACAAGGTTGATCGAAACTTTTTAAACACATATGTATCGATAACATGGCTACTGATGCATTCTTTCTAGTTCTAGACTTACGTAAAGAAAAGCTCTGGCTGCTTACAATTAGACGGGGCATTTGGTTGCCTTCACTCTCTACGAAGAAGAGGAAAGCATTAGAGAAAAATGTTGCTTCGCAATAACCTGCGAGCTACTACAACATCGATAGATGTTTCTGAATTTCTGAGATGAGGATTGGTAATTTGTATTTTTATCTATCGGACTACTGTCCTCATCTTGAGTATGATTTTTACATCGTTTTCGTCCATGTAACCTCCGACCTTCTTCAGGTGTATCTTGTCGAACTCAGTAATGTTTATGTCGAACTCGGGAATTCGGATCCTTTATTTTCTTCACAGAAGTAGCATGCTCTTGTTCCATCAGCCATGAGTCGATAGAGATCCTAAGTGATTCACAATTGTATTTTCGGTCGCCCAAACTGAGGATTGAACGTTCAAACTTCAGGAGAATATCACTTTTACAATTGATTTTTCCAAGTACTCTAACCTTGGTGAGTCATTGCCGAGTTCGACGAGATACACCTAAACAAGTGTGAGGATTACATCGACCGAAACGTTGTGAAAATCTCACTCAAGATGAGAACAGTACTCCGATGTATAATAATACGAACTTTAATAGATATCAAAAAGATCGTGGACTTGGCTGTCAGATGTCCAAGCACATCTGTAATTATCATATTTCAGCGATGGTTTGCCCCAGAAAATGGTGCATTACGTTTTTACAACATCGGAAGTTTCTTCGGCGAAAACACTACTGGACACATTTGTTAGAAGTGATGCACGTCGTGAGACAAAGTCATGGACTTCAATCGTCCCAGGGCCAGAAGTCATCAGCTTTTTCAATTATTAGCCAATGGCCTGGGACTTCTGTTCCACACCAACTCTTGATGTCTATCAAGGAAGAAATGCTTCTTCTGGCTGTAGGAATTTTGTAACGAAGCGAAAATGTTTCTAGGAAAGAATAAAAAATAACTTCTATATCCACTTTGAGAAGAAGACCGTGTTATGGTCGCTCCTCTACCTGGCTGATCTATCTGTCAACGAAATAAACCAATACGTGCAAGAATGTAATGTGAAAGTCCATACCATAACACAGAAATTGCAAACTGTTTGTGCAATGTCTGAAAGACATTAATTAAAGCTGGATCTAGACCATCATTCGGTTTTTAGACAAACACTAGGAGGTATTCTATTGACATTAATTTTCTATCAGTGGGCATATCGAACTTCTCTCCCATTTTTATGAAGAACCACTTGGTGTTCCATAACACAGATATCCGTTTAACACAAATTGAGCCTACTTAAGATAAGGCAACAGATTTGGCAGAATCCAATGTTTAAAATGCAATAAATTGGCCTTCAATAATAAAGAAATTCAATCCTAATTTGAATTGTCTGTTCAGGACGTCTATCTTCTATTGAGAAAGAATGTATCCTTAATGTTTACACTATTATTCCAATATATCTTAGCGAATGATCTTCCGATCTGGCGACAATGAAAATGAAGTCCCGAAGTAGAATGAATAATATGGAATCAGACTTGCCTTTCTGTGTATAAACCGGAGTTGGCCATAAGATGCCTTATTATCCGAGCTCAACAGCAAGCGTGTCATTGTCTGCAGACTTTTACATATGATTTTAAATTTTATAGTAATTACATAAACAACACACTCCAAAAGTTGCAGTTATTTGCAAACATGGGACAAAGAGCAATAAATACTCGGTAATAGGCCACCTGTAATGAACAGCTGAGAAGCACTGAGAAAAAAAAAAATGAGTTTTATTCTCATCTTCATTCCATAAATAACAACCAAACGTCATGAACGAGTTTGTAGTTAAAGTTACGAAATGTTCCATAACGAAGTGTTAAAATGAGAGTCCCACCCTTTCTATGAGGCTGAAATATCAGGGTTTAACCGTTTAAATAACGAAAAATACGTATTTTGTTTTCTAATTGATGAGACACTTCGCGTGCGGCTGCATATTGTCCTAACAGGAAACATTTCATCAACGTTTTATATATATACAAATTCCTGCAAAGATTTCAGTAACGCCTTAAATAAAAATACATTACAACTGTCTGATGTAAAATATAATTGTATATATATATAATAAATAACAAATGAAGACGAACAGTAAAAAATATACTAATATTAAGAAATTTAATAATAAAGATTTTACTCAAGTAACAGCTTTCTGTCTGTGGCTATTTCTATGTGTCCGTATGTGTATATGTATGTGTGTATCTCTCTCTATATAATTATATATATATATATATATATATATATATATATATATTTTTTTTTTACAAAGGCATCACCACATTATCAAGGCCCAGAGGCCACTCAAGGATAAGGGTTAAAGAGTGTACAGTAGAAGTTGGTCAATATAGTAATCATTAGTAATGAAAATTTGGTAAATTTAATAACTTATATGGAACGGCTCATCAAGAACTTATTTACTTAAGACTTGAACAAAACCATATTGTAGTCAGCCGGAAAGCAGGAAAACGGAAGACAATTCCACAGGCGTGCAGTTCTAAGAAAGAAGCTTTGTTCATGGAATCTACGTTTAGGTTTAGGCACAGATAAAGAGTGGGGGAAATTATTGATAGTGTTTACAGCTAGACGAGTGTTTCTTGTGAAAGTTTGGCGAGGGGGGACCATAGATTGAAGCTCAGTTGAACACTTTCCATGAAAATAACGATACATCAGAGACAAACTCGCAACATCTCTTCTGTGAGATAGAGGTTGCAAGGAGGAGAAAAGAACATCTCCTACGAGGCTACGAAGTCTATTTTGAACTCTATCAAGGCAGGACAAGTTCTTTCTAGCAGCTCCTGCCCAGATGTGGCAACAGTATTCCATCCTTGGACGTACCTGGCTCTTATATAGATAGAGAATAGCATCAGCAGTGAGATATCTACTGGATCGATAGAAAGATCCCACCATTTTTCCAGCGGCCTTGGCAACAGATTTGATATACGTGTTCCATTTAAGATCAGGAGTAATGGTCAAGCCCAGAAGCTTGTCAAAACTTGAGGCCTCCTGAAGACGAGAGCCATTCATTTCAATTGATGACAAATGTGGATTAGAATGTTGATGATGTAAAGAGAGAAGCTTGGTTTTAGATGCATTAAAAGTAACCAGCCACTCCTTTCCCCATTGTACTACGTGCTCAAGATCAGAGGAGAGAGAATTGGAGAGAACTTGCTCGTTTACTGTCTTAGATGTGGTACCATAAATGGTAGTGTCGTCAGCATAAATGTCTACAAATGATGTAAGGATATGATTTGGAAGATCATTAATGTAGATCAGGAAAAGAGTTGGGCCCAGGATGGATCCCTGAGGGACACCGGCATTAATATTGTGAGCTTCTGATTTTTGCCCCTCAACTACTACTCTTATGAATCTATCAGAAAGAAATGATTTAATAATTGAGAAGACTTTTCCAGCTATACCATATATATATATATATATATATATATATGCTCGTGTGTGCGGGTGAATGTGTGTGTGTGTGTTCGTATGGTTATATAAATATGTTAAAGTTTTTGTTTATGAGACATCACCAGAAAAACTACAATATAAGGGGGTTTCTGACTAATATTACATGATATGTAAGCAGTTTGTTTGCCTAAAGTGTGTAAAAGCTGCGTGTTTTATTGGGGGGGTTACGTTGAACTTCTATAGGGACCTTAAGGTTTGACATTCTATTAGTAAGCCTTAACTAATTCTACGTTTATCGGAGATTTACTGCTATTTTTACTATTCTAATATACTATCAGGGAACCTAACATAGCCCGGGATTAAATGAGAATAAAGCAATGTTTCAAATTCCCCTACATTTATTGTCAGTTTCCATTTAAAATTTCCCCTACATTTTTTGTCATACATTTGTATATAATTTATTGTCCTTAAGTTTTACATTTTCCTATCAAATCGATTGATTGTTTACTCTAGTGGAGGACTTAATAGGTTTACATCTGCATTACAAAGTAGGGAACCTATTGCTAATTTTATAAAAATTATTTTATATTATGACATGACATAAGGTGCTATCTGCAAACACCCTGCAATTGGTCTCTTAACAGAAAACCACTCATTTTGAACGCAACTTTGTCTTACAAAGCATCTACTGATAATCCTATATACCGAGCTTTTTTTTTTACACAGTGATCACCACTTATCAAGGCCCAGAAGCCACTCAGGGATAAGGGCTATTGCAAGTACATTACGTTAGTGTGGAGATTTGATGGAGTGTTTACTTAAGGGGGCGGTTCATAAGGAGTTTGTTAACATTAGACTTGAAGATACCCAAGTTGTAGTCCGGAGGGAAGCAGGCAGACGAAACAGAGTTCCACAGGCGTGCAGTTCTAAGAAAGAAGCTTTGTTCATGGAATCCGCGTTTTGATTTAGGCACAGATATAGAGTGGGGGAAATTTTTCACAGTGGATTCAGCTAGACGGGTGTTTTTCGTGAAAGATTGGCGAGGGGGGACCAGGGATTGGAGTTCAGACGAGCACCTGCCATGAAAATAACGATAAAACAAGGATAGGCTCGCAACGTCTCTTCTGTGAGAGAGGGGTTGCAGGGTAGAGAAAAAGGCATCCCCCACTAAGCCACGAAGTCTATTTTGTACTCTGTCAAGGCATGATAGGCTGTTTTTGGCAGCTCCTGCCCAGATATGGCAACAGTATTCCATCCTTGGACGTACTTGGCTTTTATATAGATAGAGAATTGCATCAGTAGTGAGATATCTTCTGGAGCGGTAGAAGGATCCCACCATCTTTCCAGCGACCTTGGCAACAGACTTGATGTACGTGTTCCATTTCAGATCAGGAGTAAAGGTCAAACCCAGAAGCTTGTCAAAACACGGGGCCTCACCCAGACGAGAGCCATCCATCACAATTGATGGCAGCTGGGGGTCAGAGCGTTGATGATGTAAGGATAGGAGTTTGGTTTTGGATGCATTAAAGGTAACTAGCCACATCTTCCCCCCACTGAACCACGCGCTCGAGATCAGAGGAGAGAGAATCAGAGAGAACTTTGTCATTTACAGCCTTTGATGTGTTGCTGCAGATGGTCGTGTCATCAGCATAGATGTCAACGAATGATTTAAGTATGTGTTTAGGGAGGTCATTGATGTAGATCAGGAAGAGAGTTGGGCCTAGGATTGACCCCTGAGGGACCCCAGCATTTATATTGCAGGCCTCCGATTTTTGTCCATCTACCACTACTCTTATAACCCTATCGGAGAGAAATGATTTAATGTTTGAGAAAACATTTCCAGTTATACCGTAGCGGGAAATCTTGTGAAATAGACCCTTATACCATACCTTGTCAAAGGCCTTTGATATGTCAAGAGCAACTGCCCTAGAAAGGAAGCCCTTGTCAAGAGATTCACTAATCCTGTGGGATATAACCGTCAGCACATCTGCGGTAGATCTTGCAGAGCGGAAACCATATTGTGTGTCACTAAGAAGGTTATTCCTGCTGAGGTGGTTGACTATTTCTCTATTTAATATTGATTCAAGCACTCATAACACAGACGAGACTTATTGGTCTGTACTGAGAGGGAGATGACTTATCACCTGACTTCTTAAATACAGGGCAAACTGATGAGGTCTTCCAGGGGGTCGGAAAGCACTTCTCCTTAAGGCAGCGCTTAAATAGTTTCGTAAGTATGGGAGCAAGTTCTGTGTGAAGCTTTTTTAACACTATAATTGGGATACCATCAGGGCCAGTTGCTTTACTGGAATCTAGGTTTTTATTAGCTTGGCGACCTCATGCACGGATATTTGTATGTTACCTTGCTTGGTCTGTGTTATAGGAGGAAATATGGGGAGTTGATGGCCTTCGTCGCATAGGGTAGAATTAGCTGCAAAGTTCTTTGCAAATAGTTTGGCCTTGTCTGAAACTGACGACATGACCTCTGGCCCATTGATAATGGTTGGGATAGAACGCACACTTCTGTCCAGGATCCTATTTGTTATTTGCCAAAACTGATGAGAATCAAGCCGCTGATCAGCTACCTTGAATTTAACAGACTGGGCATATAGCTCTCTTGCGTTTTTTATTACTCTTTTACAGTGGTTGCTGGCAGTCCTGAAAGCAGCTTTAGTCTCAGTGCATCTATTACGTTGGTAGCTATGGAAAAAGTGATTTCTGTGCGCGATAGCAGCAGCACATTCTGGGAAGAACCATGGCTGGCTTTTAGGTTTTTGTTGGAATTTTTTAGATTGTATGAATTGGTCAATGCCTACAATTAACCATTCGGTCAGATCTGATACTATAGAGGACACTTCCTTTTTAAACATGGAGTGCAGAGGTAAATCAGATATGAATGTTCGGAAGCTATCCCAGTCAGCCATAGAGTATCGGTATACAGTACGGTGGAGGGGTACGTCTGGGGGCTTCTTACATTTCGTTTTTATCTTAACTGATACGACGGAGTGGTCGGAGGATCCTAGAGGAGAATGAACGGTACATGAACATATCTCAGGGGAAGTTGAGAGAAAAAGGTCTAAGAGACTTGCATATTGATTGGGTGTACCGGGCACACGGGTGGGTTCGCGAACTATCTGAGTGAGGTCATAAGCAATGGCAAAATCATGACAAAACCTCCTCTCATCATCCGTCTTATTTGAATGGGTCAGCCATTCCACGTTATGGACGTTGAAGTCACCACAGATGTGAATGTTAGCCGAGGGATGTGAAGACAGTATGTGGTCTATTTTCTCAGATATGCTCTTAAAGATAGTAACTCCGCTGTTGTGGGGCCTATAGAGGGCAAATATAAATGCAGTCGTGTTAGCAAGTGCAACCCCGAAGCACATATAGGGTAAATTAGGATCTTCTCTAGAGATATCCCTGCCACATGGGAAGCCATCCTTAATGTAGGCACATATTCCATGCCCATGGCGATCTTGGGGGTCAGATATAGCTGTTAAATTGGAGTATCCATTAATTATGAACTCATCTAGGGAAGTGGTCGGCCCTATTCCAGTTTCACTTAGAAATAGTATGTCCGGTTTCGTCTCCTGTAATTGGGTTTCAACCTCTGGAAGGTTGGAACGTAGACCCCTGATATTGGAGAAGGAGACCTGGTAGTAGGGGTCTACGCTGGAAGATGGGGTTCTAGGTTTAATCGAGTTTTTATTCTGGAGATATTTCATGTTGAGGTTTTGGGATTTGTGGAATAGGTCAGCATACTTGGTTAGAGCAGTACAGAGAGGGAAAGTAAGAGAGAAAAACACAGGATTTTTTTTTATTTGTAGCACACGAAAAGGTAAAGCCGTAACAATTACCCACTAGTATGGCATCGAGAGGCCCCACCAGAGACTACTGCATGGTCCAGATCCACTCACCAAATGGCAATACAGCAGTCCCAGTACTTTGCGCCTGCTGATAGGACAGCCTCCTTAGTGGTTAATCCAAGGTTCGGGTCCCTGACTATCAGGCGGATAACGTCAGCCCAAACAAAACGTTTACCTCCAGCACCCTTACTAGTGACATGGCCACAAGGACAGACAGAGACAGAAGAATTTCCGACATCTCAGACTACTGGTCACCAAGTAGTACCGACCTTAAAGCAGCTTTTTCTTCACCCTTTGTCAGAAAAATCACTCATTGAATGAGGACTGAATGACAAAATAGGAGAAGCGAGAGTTACTGGAGCTGCCGATAACACATCCACTGTATTATCTACTCTCCATTAAAAAAAGGGGGGGAAGAGGGGGAATGGGTACAAGTGACTTATTTATATCTAAGTAGTAAGTCTGGTGCGAAGTTAATAATTCATGACACTTCTGGTGATAATCTCCCCTCCCACATTAATGGGTGGAACTTTGTCGTTATCTATCTAGTTTGAATCATTAAAGTTTCATCTTATAATTAATAAAAATCCAATAATTAACTATTATCAATTTGCAAAGTCTGCTAAATATTAATTTACATTAGAGTTTAAATAATTATTCAAGGTTTTAATTTAGGAGGTTCGTTTTCATGAGTGACTGTTTCTTTGCACTGTATTATATTTCGAATGTACTTGAACATAAGACTAACTATATAAGATAGTATGATTCGCCAGCATGAAGAAAGTATTTCCAATACAGGCAAGCTTGCAGTAATAGTATATATCAAGTATACTACTTAAATAAAGTCATAAGTTTATCTACTCTAGAGAATAATTTTCGGCATTTTTTTTCGTTAGTTGCCGGCATTTTGATTGTTTTCATCGTTCAGCTTTGAAGCAGGAGGGGGGGCGGATAAGACGGAATACAGACAAAAAGAAAGGAGAAATACAGACAAAATACATAAAACACGAAAAGTAAATTTAAAACAATGTAACAAAAGGATTAGTTTAGAAAAAATAAAAATAAAAATAAAAAATAAAAATACTTAACGTTTTTGCACTAGAGATTCCGCCAGCGGTTTTTTTTATCAACTGTTAGCTAGCATATTGCTTACTAGAGTGACAGGAGATTTCTATTTCCGGATGACTTGGTCGAGTGCCTATCTATAGAATAAAAGTCGTAACGTTTCTATGTGCAAACAATATCTAATTTACATTTTTTTTGGTTAAAAAAATATATATTCTAGCTTTTTTTTTTATAAAGTCCTAAGTTTATCTACTCTAGAGAATAATTTCCGGCATTTTTTTTTCGTTAGTTGCCGGCATTTTGATTGTTTTAATCGTTCAGCTTTGAAGCAGGAGGGGGGACGGATAAGACGGAATACAGACAAAAAGACAGGAGAAATACAGACAAAATACATAAAACACGAAAAGTAAATTTTAAAAAAATGTAACAAAACATTTAGGATTAGTTTAGAAAAAAAAATAAAAATAAAAAATAAAAATACTTAACGTTTTTGCACTAGAGATTCCGCCAGCGGTTTTTTTTATCAACTGTTAGCTAGCATATGGCTTACTAGAGTGACAGGAGATTTCTATTTCCGGATGACTTGGTCGAGTGCCTATCTATAGAATAAAAGTCGTAACGTTTCTATGTGTAAACAATATCTAATTTACATTTTTTTTTGTTAAAAAAAAAATATTCTAGCTTTTTTTTTTATAAAGTCCTAAGTTTATCTACTCTAGAGAATAATTTCCGGCATTTTTTTTTTTCGTTAGTTGCCGGCATTTTGATTGTTTTCATCGTTCAGCTTTGAAGCAGGAGGGGGGACGGATAAGACGGAATACAGACAAAAAGACAGGAGAAATACAGACAAAATACATAAAACACGAAAAGTAAATTTAAAACAATGTAACAAAACATTTAGGATTACTTTAGAAAAAAAATAAAAAATAAAAATAAAAATACTTAAGGTTTTTGCACTAGAGATTCCGCCAGCGGTTTTTTATCAACTGTTAGCTAGCATATGGCTTACTAGAGTGACAGGAGATTTCTATTTCCGGATGACTTGGTCGAGTGCCTATCTATAGAATAAAAGTCGTAACGTTTCTATGTGTAAACAATATCTAATTCACTATTTTTTTTTTGTTAAAAAAAATATTCTAGCTTTTTTTTTATAAAGTCCTAAGTTTATCTACTCTAGAGAATAATTTCCGGCATTTTTTTTTCGTTAGTTGCCGGCATTTTGATTGTTTTCATCGTTCAGCTTTGAAGATGGAGGGGGTACGGATAAGACGGAATACAGACAAAAAGACAGGAGAAATACAGACAAAATACATAAAACACGAAAAGTAAATTTAAAACAATGTAACAAAACATTTAGGATTAGTTTAGAAAAAAAAATAAAAATAAAAATAAAAAAGAAAAATACTTAACGTTTTTGCACTAGAGATTCCGCCAGCGGTTTTTTATCAACTGTTAGCTAGCATATGGCTTACTAGAGTGACAGGAGATTTCTATTTCCGGATGACTTGGTCGAGTGCCTATCTATAGAATAAAAGTCGTAACGTTTCTATGTGTAAACAATATCTAATTTACATTTTTTTTTGTTAAAAAAAATATTCTAGCTTTTTTTTTTATAAAGTCCTAAGTTTATCTACTCTAGAGAATAATTTCCGGCATTTTTTTTTCGTTAGTTGCCGGCATTTTGATTGTTTTCATCGTTCAGCTTTGAAGCAGGAGGGGGGACGGATAAGACGGAATACAGACAAAAAGACAGGAGAAATACAGACAAAATACATAAAACACGAAAAGTAAATTTAAAACAATGTAACAAAACATTTAGGATTAGTTTAGAAAAAAAAATAAAATAAAAAATAAAAATACTTAACGTTTTTGCACTAGAGATTCCGCCAGCGGTTTTTTTATCAACTGTTAGCTAGCATATGGCTTACTAGAGTTTTACAGAGTTTTATGCATATTTTAAAATTCACTTATGCATAAAAGTGTTTACTTTTATCCAAATTGAACTGTTCCATCTTTAATCGGCTTCTTTCGATTATCGATTTTTTATAATCATCAAAGACATTCTGGAGAAATGCTTCGGCAGAACACATTCATGCTCATAATCTGCAATTGTCACGACCCTTTCGAAATCTACTAAAACAGACAGACACACAAACAGAGTGCATTTTTATACATGAGTAGATGTACTCCCATTGTCAATAAGTAGAGGCTTATTTAGACTTGACTTCTTCATTTTCTTTTTTTTTTTTGTAAAGAAAACCGATGGCATCATGAAAATACTTAAGTAGCGGTTTTTAACTACCTTTTCCATTCAAATAAGCAACGCCAATCTGAATTAAAAAAAAAACCAAAACCTTCGGATTTATTTCATGTCACGTGGGTTTCTAGATTTTCTATTCTAATCTTCATTCTTTCTTTTTTTTCAGAAGAGAAATAAAAATGTATAAAATTAATCTAATCTCCACATTTTAAATTAAAGCATTTGCTGACTTGACTATCAATTTGTCTTGCTTACTGCAGATCGATAAATAGAAGCGTCAAAACTTATTATACGATAAAGACATCTGTCTACTTATATACTACTAATTCTTGTACATCACTCATCCATATTCCGACCAAATAAAGAATCAAATAACATTTATTTAGTTTCTTTTATGTTTTGTAACGGTATAGGTTTGCACCCTATTCATTTTTATTTCCTATGTTATATTTTTTTTATTATTTTACTCACTAGAAATAGGTTCTCTCTTCCCTTGGTCTTTCCTCTATGTGTGATCCTCCTAAGTTATTAGGTGTAGTGCAAGTTTATGTTGACACGAACAAACAAAAAAGGAGGTGAAAGGAAGAGACGCGGTTATTTTACTTACAATTATTTCAGTTTTCATGATTCCATGTGGGGTTACTTTGTGCTTTATGTGCAGTTTGTGTTTGTAGGTAATGCGTGTTAGTCTCCGCATTCAATGGTTTCTTCTAATATTTCTGCAGATTTCATAGTTGTTACCTGTTGTATATTCTTAGTCATTTCTCGGATGCAGTCTCCCCTATTTTTTCACAGTTTTTCGGTATTATTCCTAGTGCTCCTATTATTAGTGGTATTATCTTGATGTTCTTCATCTTTCGGATCCCTTTTAGCGCTCTTGTTGTTACCGTGTATTTTCCCTACTTCTACGCTCCCTTCCTTTGCAACGCTGGAAAGCAGAATCTACATTCTAACAAGAATTGTTTTCTTGTTTACTATTATGACATCTGGTCCTCTTGCTTAGAGTGTTTTATCCGCTTGTATATCTATGTCCCAACGGATCACTCTCTCGGTGATATCGCTTAGTAATTACAAGAGTTTTTTTTTTCTTTACTAGTCGATTGATAAAAATGGTGTCCATTTTGGCGCTTGTGCAACAGGTATATCGTTGTTGTCTATTCTAATTTTGAGTTTCAAATTGTACATTCTTTCTAATCCTTTTCGACTGGGTAGGTTTCGATCTACCAACAAAAGAAGAGATCACCCGCGCCATCAAGAAGATAAAAATGGCAAGTCAGCCGGCCCAGTTGGAATTCCAGCAGAAGCCCTCAAGGCAGATGTAGAAACAACAGCCGCCATACTACTACCGGTCTTTGAGAAGATCTGGGAACAGGAAGAGGAACCGACAGATTAGAGGGACGGACACATAATAAAGCTGCCCAAGAAAGGAGATCTAGGAATTGCGAGAACTATAGAGGCATCACTCCTTTGTCAGTACCAGGTAAGCTGTTCAACCGGATTCTGTTGGAGAGGATGAGAGATGCAGTGGATGTTAGGCTCAGGGATCACCATGCGAGCTTCAGGTGGGGCAGATCCTGTACAGACCAGATCGCTACACTGCGCATCATAGTTGAACAGTCACTGGAGTGGAATTCCTCGTTGTATATCAACTTCATGGACTTCCTCAAGGCTTTTGACAGCATACACCGCAACACCTTGTAGCAACTCCTCCAACATTATGGGAACCTAGAAAAGCTGACTAGATTTATCAGGGAGTCATACGAGGGAATGCCTTGCCAGGTTATACACGGGGACAGTTGACACGACGTTTCAGCATAATGACTGGCGTACGACAGGGATGCCTTCTATCGTCGTTCTTGTTTCTACTAGCTATTGACTGGGTGATGAGACAGACAACGGATGGCATTCAGTGGACCCTCTGGACTCAGCTGGATGACCTTGATTTCGCTGATGATCTTGCTCTTTCCCACAAGCAACAACAAATGCAGAGCAAGACCTCAAGCCTGGCCATCCATACTTCTCAAGTTGGTCTCCACACACACCGTAACATGACCAAGATCCTGAAAATCAACGCATGCAGCAAAAAGGCAGTGGAGTTTGGCAACACAAACTTGGAATAGGTTGAGACCTTTACATACCTTGGGAGTGTGATAAACCAGCAGGGAGGAAGAGATACACATATTAAGACCCGTATCGGAAAAGAAAGAGCATATTGCATAGCCCTTAAGAACCTCTGGCGATCCAACCTCATCACTTCTCGCACAAATTAAATTCCAACATCAAATCAGTATTACTGTATGGAGGAGAAACGTGAACAACAAAGACCACAATCGGAAGAGTGCAGGCTTTCATAAACTCATGCTTTCGAAGAATGCTAAGGATCCATTGACCAACTACGATCAGTAATGCAGATCTCTGGTAGAGAACTAACCAAGTATGAGCAGAAGAAGAGATCAGAAGAAGGAGATGGCAATGGATCGGACACACCCTGAGGAAACAACAAATGAATATCACACGCCAAGCCCTGACCTGGAACCCTCAGGGAAAGAGGAAAAGTGGCCGGCCAAAAAAAAACACCTGGAGAAGAAACCTGGAGGCAGACGCCAAGCTGACCGTCTACTCCTGGAGGGAGTTGGAGCAAATCGCCCAGGAGCGTGGACATTGGCGGGCAGTTTTGGATGCCCTATGCCCCACCAGGGGTTCCAGGCTTAAGTAAGTAAGTAAGTAAGGTTTCGACCTAGAATGTTTTTGTAGAACTTCTACGTGTACGTTTCCAGTAGGGGGAGTTCCTTGAGCAGTTTCTATATTTATCTTTCATTGTATTTCTATAATTTTCAGGTTGGATAGCCAGCTTTCTTGAGTCCAAAAATCCTGCACATATGACGGAAGATGTTAACGCGAGTGTATACAGACAGTGTTAAATTCCGTTGACATGGGCAGGTAACTTTTTCGAAAATTGGACGAAACGGCCCAAACCCCTTAGTTCGGGTGTTAGTGTAACTCGGTGTTGTTCGTTACGAACCATATATAGATAAAGGCAATCTAGGGACTGACACATTTTAGGGAGGAAAAATTAAATTCGAGGCATCCTTTCGAAAGTCTTATTGGTATATATATATATATATATATATATATATATATATATATATATATATATATATATATATACCAATAAGACTTTCGAAAGGATGCCTCGAATCGGTCAATTTAGCTCTTATGCGTAGATCATCGTATAACGATTTGATCACTGTCTGTCTGACGTAATGAACATTTAAATTAAAATTTTTAAAATTCAACGCTATTTCACATGATTAATGGTAGCCGAATGGATACGGCCTCCGCTAATCGAGCCAGAGATGTCTCGTGTCGCGGGGTTCGAATCGTTCGACTGGTAGTAATCGTGACACCCTGCACTGAAGAATCCCGAAAGGATGAAACACTAGTGTCTGTAGGTATTTAATTATTATAGTAAAAAAATAATTATATATATATATATATATATATATATATATAAACATTTAGAATTTTATTAAGAGTATAGATTTCGTTAATTGGAATAATTGTTAGTTTGTCATTCTTCTTCCACTTTGTTATGATTTGTACTTAAAGCAATTCAAAATCACAGTTACATATTCCTCTCATTGTTTTATGATCTCGATTCATCTATAGGAATGTAGTGTTTACGTGTTCGTCGCAATGTAAGTTAGATTTGGTTTGGCCTGGACCCAATATTGCGTGTATGCACTATATCCGATATTTTCCTTTTATCATGCGTCGCCTATAAACGCATTTAGAGTGACATTATTTTTTTTACTTAACACTTATGAATGCACTTTAACATATATCTATGAAAAACCTGTCTAGATGAGTGTGGACGTGCGTAATACGATGGAATAGGTTGACGATGATATATTAGGTTGCTTAATAATATACTATAAGAAATAGATATAACGGATTAACTTATCTGAGGTGTCTTGGTTCCCGTATTTAATTAATAATCTTGTCGATTGCCTTGCTGAACGAGTGTTTGTTATCGGAGTTAGTATATTTAGCTTTTGGCTTACCTTTCGACTGAAGCAGCCGGTATATGTCGATTAACTGTCCAAATATATTGTGGTAAGAAATAAACCTAGCTGTATTCAAATGAATGTTATCATTTGATTTTAGTTTCCTATGTAGGGATTCATTGAGAGAAGAATTAACAAGTGTTTGTGTGATGCGCATTAATCACCGTTATTTTTTATCTATAATTCGAGAACGTGTTCCATAAAGATGCTCACTCGTACTATACCATTTTGTACATAAGCTGGAATATAATTTTTAAAAATAAATATTTCGTATACAAGAATAATTTCATGAAATCAAAAGTAAGTAATGTACGGTGCAAGGTTACCCTGTTAGTATCTACACTGATATATCTATTTACACTTTTTATTTAGCCAGTTACACACACACACGCGCGCACATGCACACACACACACACACACATATATATATATATATATATATATATATATATATATATATATATATATATATAATTGTCCGGTTACAAACACACACACATACATATATATATATATATATATATATATATATATATAGAGAGAGAGAGAGAGAGAGAATTTTCGGGTTACACACACACACACGCACACACACACACACACATATATATATATAAATATATATGCATTTATATCAAGACAACTTTGTCTATGTGTGTACGTTCGTTTCTTATAGACTCCGAAACGGCGGTCCAGACTTTTTTTAATTCACAAAAATTTAGTGTATAATTCCGGGAGTGATCTTCGTTACGTTTTGTAATCGATAATCAAAGCCATCATTTTTATTTATCTATCATCGGTAAAGCCATTTTTACCACGTCGTCGCTTAGCAACAATGATGGAACAACGACCCGTGAAAACTGTACTGTAAGTCGATATCGTGTTTTTTCTTTTTTTTTTTGTTGCATACCGTGGTCTGTAGGATGAAACCCAGCACATAAGTTTCTTAATGTTTTTTTCTTGTAATCTGGAAACAAGTTGATAAAAAAAATAGTAGGTTCTCTAGAGTTCAACGTAGAATAACATATTTTAGACTAAGCTACTGCATGAATGCATGTGAAGCTTACTCCAGGCGATTTCACGGATGTCGATGAAAATAAATATTAGGAGTGTGAAATATTCGTTGATCATCATTCAATCCCGAGCAACGTTGGATCTCTCTGTTAGTATATATATATATATATATATATATATATATATATATATATATATATATATATATATATATATATATATATATATATATATATATATACTTGTTTACAAAGAGTATGCAATAATTTAATTTATGGACACGCAATTTACTTAGCCTCAAAGAATTCAACATCTACATGAGATCTGTGCACGATTCTTTTTGAGATTATATACATTTCACAGAAATAAAGTATTTTTGAAAAAACAGAAAAAGTAAGCATATGATTAAGACTTAAAATATAATGTAAGTAAGTATAACAGGCGAAATAACTATTCCGAAAAATCAATGATACATTTAGAATCTAACTAAACTGTATACTTCCGAAAGTTGTCGCTACAAATTCAAAAAGAAATAAACATAAAAGTATATCAAAGTAGCGTTTACTCTATTCCTCGTCCGTGTTAGATATCAGTCTGGTGTTTGCATAAACATGGCATTTTCCAAGAGCCTTTGATATATTGAGAGGATCTGTTTGATATCCATTCGAGTTTTCTATCAGCATATTGAAGACCCCATATATAAGTAGGTATTTTCAAGTGATCGGTGGACGTGTTGGCAAATCGCCTACTTCAGTTATTATATTTTGTCATCCTTCAAAGTTCGAATGTCAAACCAGACAATTTTTGACTAGAGCGTTTGTAGCAGACATCTTTAACCTTCGCAATGCACATTAATGTATGTGGTTATTTATTTAAATTAATTATTGAAGAAATAAAAACTTTATTTTTTATTCAGTTGCTTATATAGAACATGCATATGCATAATAAAGTAATTTATTAGTTCAACACTTCTACAGAATAATAATAATAATAATAATAATAATAATAATAATAATAATAATAATAATAATAATAATAATAATGACAACGTATATGAGTAGTAAGCATACGATAATTATGTTCGGAACATCGCTGCGCGTGTGGCAAATCGCCCACTTCAGTTCTAATATTTTGTCATCTTTCCAGGTTCAAATCTAAACCCAGGCATTTTTTTTACTTAAGCTTTTATAGCCGACATTTTGACTTTTGCAATACACATTAATGTATGTGGGTATATATTAAAATTTCGTTACCAATATATAATAAAAGCAACATTTTGATTCAGTTGCTTATATAGAACACTTATGTACGAAATAAAATAATGTATTAATTCAACAGACCCACAGAATACTAATATTAACTACAAGTTATATATAAAAGATAAAAAAAGGAAATGAAGTAAACGTCAGTCTGACCTTATTTTGTGAGAAAACATACGAGTGGCTAGTGAAAACATTACCCACTTGGAAGAAGTAACAATGCACTTGATTGGTTAGCTAGATAAGTATATACCACGTGTATATATCAACTCCACTGTAAACAAAATTCAATATATACATATATATGTATATATATATATATATTAATGTATATATATATATATATATATATATATATATATATATATATATATATATATATATATATATAATATGAAGCTAAACCCGTGTGTGTGTCTGGTCACGAATAGGCTCCTATATGGTTGACTATTATAGAAAACTGATCACGTATAATGATAGAAGATGTATCGAGACTCAGGAATGGATATTTTTGATCTGACATACTGATGATTCATTAAAATTGTGGGGGCTGCGTACGCGCCTGCTCCACAAAGTATGGAAAGAAAAAAATTAAAAAATTAAAAAAAAAACGTTTACAAGTGTTTTTGATCTAGATGTACATAATAATAATTTGATAAGTATGTTTTAACTTAAATAGGGATTGTATAATACAATTGTGGGGTCTGCGTTACGGCCTGGCCTATATAGAATAGAACTAGGCATATTTTAATAAATATTTTTCATATGTATCTGCGTAAGTATACTTTGATAATAATGTTTCAGTTTGAAGAAATATGATATAATAAATTATGGGGTGTTCCTTCGCGTCTGACCTCCATAGAATGAAAATATGTCACAAAGTTTAACAAGGTTTTTTATTTAATATAGATCCACAGAATATTGTGATAAGTGTTTCAGTGTGAACAGATATGGTATAATAAATTATGCAGTTTATCTATTTTATTTTTACTTTCATCATATTTTGTTTTGATTTTGATACCCCAAATTCGATACTATCTCTTTACAACCCTTCCTTTTCATAACCTATCATACTTTCATAAATCAGAGTCCATTTTATGTAGGCGGTTTGTTAACCCAGTCAAGGATGGGTACTTTTGTTAGTATATATATATATATATATATATATATATATATATATATATATATATATATATATATATATATATATATATATATACATCAATGCATATAACTTTTTAACGTTATATAAAACCTATTCAACGTTTAAAAAATATAGACGAAAAAACCCTTCGGATCCCTTTCGACAACAACTCATCAGAAGTAATTTGTTTGTATATCACAAAGATAAAAAAAAAAAATCCGACTAAAATTCTCATGCAAAAGTAAATACTCGGAGACATACTAGGAATAAAAACCGAATACCCACAGCTTTGTATACTCTTTCCAATTCACTAAACACCCCTTATTCTTTCTCCTGCATATATTCACTAAGCATCAGTAGTAATCTTTTATCCGAGCGCATATCTGAACAGCAAATTTATAACATTTCTTTGGTGCAGTTTTCCTCAGCATCAATTTTATAATATTTTTTAATAAGTGTTATTACGATGCAAAGGTGTTTAATATTAGGTCTGTTGAGCAAGAAAGTTTATATATTACAAGAATAAAACATACTTAACACAAAAAATATAAAACTAGAAGAAACAAATAATGTCTAATTGACAAGTGCTATTGACACAAAAATTGATGCTTAGAAAATAGATCTCAGTTATTAAAAAGACTTATAATCTCACAGTTTAAAGTGACTCAGCGGCAGTCTAATGGACGCATGTTACTCTTCGAATATGGTCTTGCACATTTTACTATAGTTTTTGTGCATATGATGTACGTAGCGGTATCATAACAATAAATGTTATTTTAACTTTTTCAGTCGCTTCATTTGCCTAGTTCGTAATAAATTTGCCACCCCATTTAAACACAAGGCTGTATAAACCATATAATGAAATTTATATGATCTTATTGTCTAATTATGATATATATCAATGGGCTGAGTTAATAATAAAGGGTGTATCGAAACTAAGAACTATATCCAAAACAATATAAAATTCACAACGATTTTGCAAAAATGTGCCAAATTCCGAGTGTATCTTTAGAATTTATCAAAACATACTAAGAATTATTTTTCTGCATTACCAAACTATTATAGCTTTTCGAAGTGTATATCGAGTCTCATATTAATTTCACTGTTCAAATTAACAAAATTTCATGTTAATAGAATTGAATTCGAGGTTTGGTGTAATATTAACATTTTAATATTTTTACCGGAAAAAAATAATCATTTTTTTTAAGTTTACAAGTTTTTCTACATTTTAATTGTCCTTTTCAATCTTGAGAAGTTATATAACATTCATGAAGTTACTCACGTGTACTACACCTTAAATACATTAGCTGATATAGAACTTTTTAATAATTTGAATATTTTGTCATTGTATCGTTTTTATAAGTTAACTTTTGCACAAATGGAACGCCCTCTTCTATAATGGAAATAATTTGATAAAGAACCGGACTTACACAGCTTAACATCTCACGTGCATTTGAGGACTGTTATTACAACACAATCGCATACATTAAAACTGATACAAGTCCTCAGTTGCACAATGCAATCTAGAATTATGTTAGAAAATTTGAGTAATACCTTAAGATTAAGATGTGCTCTTCTAGAATAAAGGTTTATGAAACCATTCTACTTCCAACTGGACATTCTCTGTGATTTGGCTGGCAAGTTTTTGCGCAGAATAAACGCCTCCACAATGATGCTATCAATCAGAGGCCGGCCTGCACAATGCAATTCGCTGCTATGAGTTTATATAGCTGTCTTTCTGGTGCTTCCATTCTATTTGTTTATACGCATCGGTGTCCGAATGAGTTCGTTAGAAACTAAATCAATTATTTGTATTAAAAATGCGGTGGATAATGCAATACTATCTTGTGTTGCTTTAACTATTAAAAATACAAAATTTTAACTGATTCATAACTACTTCTCTCTATCTGTATTTCTCTCTTGACATTTTCTAGTTTTATTTCACAACCTTTCACGCCATTTCTTATTTTCTCCGTCCAGCCGATTCCTCTATCGAATTTAATGCAGTGAAAAAAAAAACAAAGTCAATGGAAATTGCTGTAAAATCGACCCCCAAGAAAACCGACTACCTTCCTTCCTAAATAACTAAATTATTATTTAAAAACATTTCGTTATTAATTATTCAACTAACATCACAGTAACCTTGCCGTTGTTAATCATTTATTTTATTGTATAGTTTTATTTTCATCTTTTTTTTAGTTGGTTCACCACGTTTCGGTCAACTATTCCTCTGCGGTTCGTCAGGTGGTAACCGTGACGGAATAGGAACTCCGAATCTTCTAACTAGATTATCAGCAATTGATTCCATCTATAGTTGTTGTCGTCTCATCACATGTTGCCAGAGGAATAATTGACAGGAACGTCGTGAAACAACAACTAAAAAAATATTAATATAATAGTCCGCAATAATTAAATTAATAAATAATACTCATCCCAATAATGAATTCCAATTAAAATAATTACCGTTGTTAGTTTTATCATTTCTTTTTTACATTTATTTCGACATAAAACACATATATACACGGACAACCGCCTTTATATAATAGACAAGAGTGAATGCAAATGCGCAGTTATGCAACTTGTGTCATAATCATAATCTACATTGAAACATACACATCAACTGGTAATCGAAGAAGCCACTTTCAGTGGGGGACCTTTTTCTAATATAATCGCCAACTCCTTTCATGATGATTTTAGGATTGCGTCTTAATGTAAACTAAGAATCATCTGATTTTATTTAGAATATGTGAATTCTTGTAGTCATCTACAGACGTTGATGAGTCAATATCTCTTTCACACGCTAAAAAAAATCGAACTCCTTAAAAGTTGATATCAATCATTGGAATTTATTCTAATAACTATGATAGGAAATTATTCCAGCTTATGTGCTGGTGTCTATGGGAGTTTTTGTTTTAGATAATTGAAGTGAGAATTGACCAGTAACGAAGAAGTCATTACACTTTTATATAAGTGTAAAAATTACGTCTTTAGTGTCCCGACCAAAAAATGGTAACGTTCATCTGCGAGACATCATAAACGGTATAGAAAATTGCATCCAGTTATTAATGTGCAACAACAGACAACATAAGACATGATGTTCCAGAGATTTTAATGTTAGGATGTATAATGTGAATCATGTGTATTAATTTGATTTCGGTTTTAATCACAAGTATTATTTTACCAAGGTTAATAGTATTCTAAACTCCGACTGTTTTCGGGTGTATCTTTACGCTGCGGACAATCTTTCAGTCGAAGTCTGGCATGTATGAGACCCTTTAGAACATGTAACACAATTTCGGTTTAGTATGATCAGGTGAGAAAAAGTCGCAATAGTATTTTTGTGTTGACCGCACTGAAATTGAATTTTTAACATTTAAAAGAATGTCAGTTTTATCTAAATTTTGTTTAGCACTTTAACCTTTGCGAAACGCAATGTAGCGTGTGTTAATGGACACGTTTCTCTTATATTGATCGTCTGATACTTCGGTTACTTATGCAGTGCCTCAGCTACAACTGAATAAATCTCAGTTTTATTTTCTGATATGGTTCGAACAAAAATATTGGTATTTTAATTCGAATCAAATTATTTACAAATTGTATATAGTTTTATTGATAATTGATATTTTTTTAATATAAAATATAAGAACATTATAAAGTACAAAAGAAACAGCAACAAGCGTTGGAATAATTCCCTAAAATTTAAACAACTGAATAAACTAGTTTGGCTTCTACACACATTTATGGCATCAATATAAACATCATTTTATTTTTTTCGTCATAGCGAGAGAACGCAGGTATTATTTTCCCGCTTTTTTCTGCCCATTCGATATTCCATGGCGCCTTTTGGGAGCAACATAATTACCAAGGCGATGCAGCGATTGGTCTTTTTTTTCTAGCGCTCATGCATTTACCACCGTTAACGTAATAAAAACGAAGCCTGAATATATAAGTGAATAGAATTAAGTGAGCTGATTAAATAAATAAAACATAAAATAAATCTGCAAGAAGATAATATAATTCATAGATGCAAATTAACTCAACTCCAGGGACGCAGCGTGAGATTGCGACGAACGAGGGATAAGATGCAGATTTAGAAGTTTATCACGACGCCTCTCCAGAGAGAATTAATTCCTGCTAAGACTGGCATTTAGATCAACGCAAAATGCATTGCGATGCACTCCCCAACACACACACACACACACACATATATATATATATATATATATATATATATATATATATATATATATATGTGTGTGTGTGTGTGTGTGTGTGTGTGTATGCGTGCGTGCGTGCAGTGGTGTGTGCGTGCAGTGGTGTGTGCGTGTGTATCAACCTAAATGCAACATTTAATATTTCAATTTCGTGTCGCTGAATCCATATATATATATATATATATATATATATATATATATATATATATATATATATATATATATATATATTAGCGATGGGACGATTTTAACATTTTTCACGATTCCGATACAATTACGGATTCAGTTCTAAATTTCCGATTCCGATACGATTCCGAATACGATCTCGATTATTTTAGAATTAATAAATATTTAAGTAGAGATTTGTTGATTCTATTGTCAATTTTCAAATTTCAAGTAATTTTCGCCTACATTCTTTCTTCAAACGTTTTCCTTGTAATTGATAGATAATTGTTAGGCGACAACAGAGTTATTCTGTATCAGGTCATCGTTAGTGTACAACATGCTAATTTAAAGATGTCTTAAACAGTTTAAAATAGTCGATGATTGAAGCCAAAATGAGAACATGATATAAGAACAACATATTCAGCAACATCCCTAATATTATTACGAATAAAGTTTTAAATAATGTTACTATGTAGAAAACCATTTTAACATGGGGAGGGCGTGGGATTTTGTAACTTATCTGTACATTCTCTTTATATAATGAAGTGAAAATTTGTTTTAATTATAAAACAAATTTGTGGGTTATTAAATTGATTCACATTGCTGCAATAAATAACACAATCTAGATGCAAATAATAATAATAATAATAATAATAATAATAATAATAATAATAATAATAATAATAATAATAATAATAATAATAATAATAATAATAATAATAATGAAAATCATTAGATTAAACCTCTCAGCTAAATCCATTCCAAAAAAATTACTTTTATAATTGATTACGTGTAAAACTCTTATAAACTTGACGAAAAGGAAAACATTAATTTCTGTATTTAGAGGGAAAGATCAGATTCAAATATACATTCAACGTAAAATAGTCGGTAATTATTTTGGGGGGAAGCCAAGACATCAAAACGCCAGATTTCAATCCACCATATTGGTTTCCCAAAAAGTACGTCAAATTTTATTCGTCATTAAAGCAAATTTCTACAGAAAAAAATTATTTGTACATTTTTATCTAGCGATTAAATAGAACATTACCCATGAAAAATCACGAATATTATTTTCTTTTAATCCAACAATGGGACCAAAGTCGATGTTTTCCTTCTAAAACAAAAGTATTTTGTTATTTGTGTGGCATACACGGGATATATTTTTTTCTAAAGAATACAAATGAATAAAGTTTATTTTTACAAGAATCGGTATGTGTTTATGTAGTCAATAAACATAAAATTACGAATGAAAAACCAGGTTATTTCTTTTTCAAAATCTAACTTATATTTTAATACAACTAAAAAGAAAAAAACAGGATTCTCAGTTTTGGGGCGATTATATGTTAACAGCTTTTAAAAAATTAGTGGCTAAAATACAGTAACTACTAAACAACACGTTTTGTATAAAAAATTTAACGCAACAAAATCAAACCTTGTGGGTCAGACAATGTTTTAAGGATATGCAACTAATTTTATTTTGCTTATATATTCTTTCCAAGGTTTTGATACACTTGTAAGATTTTAAGCTATATTTTTCCTTTGCCAAAACAACAAAACATGCCAGGCGTAAGTTACTTCTACGCCTGCGCAAATATAGATTTATATACTTGACAATTTTATTTTTAAAGTTTTTTACGGGATTTATCCCATGCGGTAATAAAGAATGCTTAAGGGTTTTGTTTCAGATTTGATTCTAGCTGATGGCGCATGAGTCTTATTTAGTATATTTTCAAATTAGTTTTATTTGTGGATTAATATTATAACCAATCAAATTTTGCTCAATAATAGGAAAAATACGAATTGAGCATGAATAAAAAATATATTAAATTAATATATTATATTAATAAAATATATATGCGGACATTATGAATTCTTCAGTATACAGTTTTCCACAGCCTCACTTATAATCCAATTACACGTTATGGTCCCGCATTCTATGGAGGAGAAAAGTGAACTTTCTCTAATATATTTAACACAAGTAAATGTTTCTACAAAAATAACTGCATTGTTTCAAGTTGATCGTTTGATTATTGAGAAGTTGCTTGTTCTATACCGGTAAAAAGTAGGAAGATTACAAAAATCAATGAGGTTACTTTCCATTATGTGTCGAAATGTACTTCAATCCCTATCACAATCAAACACATGATATGTATATATTAGGAGTATTTATTGATCCATGTCTAATATTTATTGTGAATATTTTCTCAACAATCGAGGCTATTTGGATTTTAACAAACAGTTTCCGCGACATTTTCATGGACAAGCACACAACACACACACAGATATATATATATATATATATATATATATATATATATATATATATATATGCATATATATATATAAGATTTGTTTTAATTTTTAGCGATACAAACAAATTTAGAACGCTGTGATTGTACTTTTCCCGCTACCTAATAGTTCTATTTGTTATCCTAATATATATATATATATATATATATATATATATATATATATATATATATATATATATATATATATATATAATATTGTGATTCAATGAATTTCAAAAACTCTCATTGAAATTAAATGACGTGGTTGAGTTTCAAATTTGTTATTATCCTAAGCAAGACAAAGAATGGTTTAGAAAATTCATCTCTTTAACCTATAGGGTTGCGATGTCTACCATCTCATCAGAGGAGAGAAAATATTAGCAACTACTTATAAAGGTATGCACCCTATTTGCAAATGTTAGTGAGACATGGGAAGTCTAAGTCAAAATAATAAATTTATCAGAAGTCCTATAGCAGGAGGATTTGCAGAAAAAGTATATGAAAGTTTTTTTAGATCCAGCTTGCTTGGTAAAATCCCTGTTATGCGTTCTTTACATCCGTTTGGTAATAAGGTCCAAGTAATATATTGGGTAATCCGCATAGCTTTCATATCCTTTTTCTTAAAAAAATGGAAACAATTTAAAAATAATGTTGATTTATATATTTCGGCGAAGAGACTCGCACTTGTCAAGGTACTTTTTTTCTTACGACTTATGATGACACTTTTGGGGGAACCCGTTCGTTTACTTGTCGTTCAACAGTTTTTTTTTATTACATGTTCACCCCAAACAAGGCACATGCCACTTTAATGTAGGGGGCTACTATCAGGGGAAACATCTACTGGGGTACTATGTAGGGATTAGGGCAGCGAGATGTTGGTTCACATTGCACTTGAACTTATGCATGTCAGTACAGTTGGGGAAGCAGTGACCTGGAATGGAATTCCAAAGTCTAGCAGTTCTGGGGAAGAAACTACTGGAGTAGAAAGATCTTTTACATCTAGGGATCTCTACAGTGTGGGGGTGGGATTTTGTAGCTTGTCGGGTCTGTCGAGGGTGTTCACGTCGTGGGGGCACAAGTGCTTGCAGTTCTTCAGAGCATTCATCATTATAATACTTGTAGAACAGGCAGAGGGATGCAACGTTTCGACGATGGGACAGAGGCTGAAGTTTTGATGCCAGTTTAGGGCCTATCAGATTTGCGACTCTCTTTTGAACCCTGTCAAGGAGCGAGAGACTAGTAGCCGATGCACCGGCCCAAATATGACAGCAATACTCCATACATAGGCGAATGGTGGCCTTATAGAGGTACAGGATACTTTCGGGTGTTAGAAGTTTTCTAGCACGGTAGAGAGAGCCCACCTTCCTCGCAGCGGCCCTGGCAATGCTCTCGATGTAATTGTTCCAGCTCATGTTTCCTGTGAACGTTAGGCAAAGGAGCTTGAAAGACGTACTCTCAGCTAAAGAGTTGTTGGCCATTGCTATAGGTGGTAGAGAAGGTTTCTTGTAATTATTGAATGAAACCAGTTTTGT
The DNA here is from genome assembly GCF_053919585.1 of Euprymna scolopes. Lineage (NCBI taxonomy): Eukaryota > Metazoa > Mollusca > Cephalopoda > Sepiida > Sepiolidae > Euprymna > Euprymna scolopes. Next base: position 66,448,851 of record NC_136503.1, on the reverse strand, counting down.
CTTGGTGGCATTGAACGTTACCATCCGTTTTTGTCCCCATTCTACTACTGATTTGAGGTCATCCTCTAGTGTTTCTGCCATTACTTTAGATATATGTTCATTTGTTTTCCTGTCGTGCCTGCTATAGAGTGTGGTGTCATCAGCATATATACCCATCTCAGAGGCAATTTTGTCGGGGAGGTCATTTATGAATATCAGGAACAGCAGAGGACCAAGGATAGATCCCTGGGACACTCCCGCATTTATATTTATTGTTTAGACGTACGACCGTCGAGGACAACCTGGATTTTTCTCTTATCTAAGAAGGATTTAATTATGTTAAGTATTCTACCAGTGATACCGTAAGATCTAATCTTCCTGAGGAGACCCTCATGCCATACCCTGTCAAAAGCCTTCGATATATCTAGAGCTACCGCTCTGCCCTCTCCCGCTTTGTCCAGTGAATGGTATATGCGTTCAGAGATTACAGTGAGGATGTCTGCCGTGGAACGGGCTTGTCTAAATCCATATTGATGGTCGGTCAGAAGTTTAGCATCTGTAAGGTGCTGGACTAGAGCATGGTTAATTAAGGTCTCAAATATTTTGGCGAAAAGTGGGAGGAGGCTAATAGGGCGATAATTTAATGGGTCAGTTCTTTCGCCAGAATTCTTGAATACTGGTACCACAGAAGCAGTTGTCCAACAGCTCGGAAAGCAAGATTCATTAAGGCATTTGTTGTAGAGTTTGGAGAGAACTGGAGCTACTTCGGCTGAGCACTTTTTTAATAGCACAACTGGGATGAGGTCGGGTCCACATGCTTTGGAAGTGTCAAGGTTTTTTATGATAGCATGCACCTGAGCAGGGGTGATTTCCAGATCGTCTAGCGTGGCGTCTGTCCGCATAGGAAAGTCAGGTAGGGGGTGGTTTAGAGGGTCCAGTGTAGAGTTGGAGGTAAACCGACTGGCAAGCATGTTAGCCTTCTCGGTTGCTGAGCAAAGAACCTCGTGATTGTTGGTTAGTGGGGGAATTGTTGATTGCCCATTATTTACTACACTGTTGTAGAATTTCCAGAAGTCACGAGTTCCTAATTTTTGTGCTTCGATGCGTTTTTTAGTGGTTTCCGTAAATTCCCTCTTAGCTGTCGCTATTTCTTTCTTAACGTTACTTCTAGCTTCTATGTACTTTTGTCTGTTTGAACTGGACTTATGTCGGTTAAACCTGCGGAATGCATGCTGCCTTTGAGCAATGGCAGTTGCGCAAGTTGAAGTAAACCATTGGGGAGAGTGGGGCTTGCTATAGAATTTCCGCATGGGAACATGCGCTTCGATTGCAGTTTTGAACCATTCAGTGGTCTCAGTTGCACACTGTTCAGCAGGAAGATAAAAAATATTTCCCCATGGGGCGTCTCTGATAATATCTCTGATAGCTTCCCAGTCAGCCTTTTTATAATATCTCGTTGTTTTGAGCACTGGCTCTTCAGTTTTGGGTCTAGAGTTTAGGGCGATTTCAACCATTATTACCGCATGATCAGCGTTCCCAAGTGGGCTGTCGGCTTTCGTTACACAATCATCAGGAACTGTGGTCAAAAACAGATCTAATAGTGATGCGTGTTGCTCTTCCTGATCAGGGAAGCGGGTTGGGAAAGTAACAATTTGCGATAGGGAGTGAGATACAGAGAAGCTATGAGTTGCGCTGCCTGCTGCATCTGTATAAGTAGAGAATCCAAGCCAGTTTTTGTGATGGGCATTAAAGTCACCAAATACATGTACTTGGGCGCTAGTGTCGAAGGAGAGTGCTGTGTCTATGCTGTCAGATACTTTGTTTATTATGGTGCAGTCTTGGGTCGAGGGAGAGCGGTAGAGAAAGTAAAAGTAGCTAATGTTGTGTTGCATTATTAGTCTAAAGCACATAAAGGCTTGATCATCCGTTTCTAGGTTTGTTTCTCTAGTCAAGGGAAGGGTATTACGAATGTAAACTCCAAGTCCGTGCATATGTCTGTCAGAGTCCTTACGGCAGAGTGGGAGATATCCAGGCATGTTAAAGTAGTTAGAGGGGATGGAGGAGTGTAGGTTAGTCTCACTTAGTGCTAAGATATCCGGGGTATTTCTTAGGAGAAATGCTTCAACATCGGCTAAATTAGTTCTAAGCCCACGGATATTTGTGAATGCAAGCCTCAAGGGAGGAGGCAAGTTGGATTTGTTTGTCCCTAAGCCTGGTTTAAGCTTATTTTTAGATTGTACTGTCATCATGTTTTTTTAACGAGTTTCAGTTGGGTTAGGGGAAGCCGAACAGGAGGTTATGCAGAATATCACACATGCATCAGAATAGACCATCAGCTGACCCTCCATCAACTAGGACTGTGGCCTCAGGAAAGCTCACCGGGGATGAGTGCAGGGCCCCTTTCCATGCGCGCCATGGCACTGCAAACATCCCGATATTATTCAACTGTTGATGGAGCAGCCGCTCTAAGCGCTACCAAAGAGTTAGGGCTCCTGTACTACCAGTCGGAAACAGCAGCCAGTAACTGTCAATCCGGTACCCTCAACCCATCAGAGGAAGGTCAACCCACTCTAATTGCTCAGGCATATGTGGTACTCAAGCATTCTCAAGTGCCCAGCTCTAGGGGTGGGGTATGTCGGGAGTGGGGGAAACGGCGTTCATTGCCCTAGACAAGAAACAAGATCTACCAATGGGTGTTTCTGTCGAATCACTGTGATAGTATCTCTGCGCCTGACTAATAGGCAAAGAAGGAGTATGGAAGCCGGGCGATAGGCAGGACCTATCTACTCCTTAAGCAATTTAGGTATTGCAAACCGGTAATTTGTTTGAGTCACCAGCTCTAGGAAGGTTGTCATCCAAGACTGAAGAGGCCTCCCTCCTCTTTGGTTTAGTTTCAGAGTTTTCCTTCTCCTAGACGGATTATCTGGAAAGATCCACTGGGCCCGTCACCACTGAGAGGGTTTGCTTCGCGCCTGGGGTCTAATCCAGGTATTTCTGCGACCCTGCATGGTTAGTTAATGTTAATGGGTTAGTTTGTTGAGGTTATATCTGCTAAATAGTTACACTCCTCAAAGTGGATTATGGATATTGTTATTTCATTGTTAGTGGATAAAGGGGTTGAGTAGAGCTCATGCAGTGTAAGCAAATATGATTGTAAGGAGGCTTGTTAGGAGATAATGTGGTTTGAGGCTTTCACTTTTGTTTATATATATTTTTTATTATTTTTTTCCTTTTTTATTTTTATTTTTATTTATTTATTTATTTATTTTTTATTCTTTAGTGAGCTTAGGTCTAGTATAATATTAAAGTGTGAGTAGGTGTTAAGAATTGAACTACGAGTTGTGCCAAAACTATATTTTAGATGATACCAGGGCATGAGATGCGAGTGCAATATAGTACAGGTAAAAAAGTAAGTTTTGAGTCATGTGTAATTTGGTAAATAGATATATGGGCTGGTTTTAGTAGGTGCGAGTAAAGTTGGAGGTACAAGGTGAGTTTATATTATTGAGAGAAGATGTTTTCAGCTTTCAAGTAAAAGTTATGGACATTTAGCATAGCAAGGAGCATTGGTTCAGTTTCGTATTAGCGTTGCAAAGCTATCTAAGAGGAGACAGTTGTGTAATGCAGTGCGGTGTGCTTTGCTTCCGAGTACATACTTTGGCTGTTTAATACCAACTGGAATAGGAATGAACTCCAATGCATGTCTCGAGGGTAGAATTGTATAGATGTTTAGTGATAACTAAGCAGTTAGCATGTGAGAGTCAGGGGCTGGAAGTTAAAGATTCCAGTACAAAACGGAGTGAAATGTAGGAGATAAGTGGTGGTTTGGTGGGAAGGAGCAGATTGTTAGCCTTCAAGGGATAGGGGTTATTAATTTAAAAGAAACAGATCTACATTAGGATTTAGAGTGGCAGGTAATTTTTTTTTTGCGCATGCAGGCTAGACAGAGGTAATCGTCTTGGAGGAAAAATGTATATTGGGATTCCGTAGCTAGCAGTTAGGTGTTTGTTCCAGTTACAAGAACTAGTTCATGGTGGATCGGAATTCCGTATTTCGTATTTATAGGAAGACATTAAAGTAACGCACGGAGCATAGCATCCACTCAGGAAGAATAGCTCTAGTATCACAGCTAAGATACTGCATATTAAGGTAACGAATAGTAAAAGTTAAATTTAGTGGCACTTTTTTTTTGCACCTTACCATGGCTGTTACTATTAAGTATTGTACTTAAATAAGGTTCTTCTGTCATCTACATAAGCTAAATAGGGATTCCACCTCCGCATTACTACGTCGATGTGACATGGTAAAAAAGAAATTAGTCAGGAAATTGTTTTTAAAATAAGTGAATCAAGAAGGGTCAAGATGTCTGAGAAATTAGATAAAAATTACATCGAGAAAAAATAAATAAATAAATAAATAAAAACAAAATAAATAAATAAATAAATAAAATAAAATAAAATAGAAGGGTTAGATTTGTTTGGTTTAAAAAGGATAGAATAAAATATAAGAATAAGATAAAGTGTGCAAAGAAAATACAAAAAAATGTACTTAGCTAAAAATTAGATCTTCGGTGTGGTGGCAAATGGCTCTTCGACCACCATGCAAGTGCCGCTAAGGGAATTTTAACCTTACTGTGCCAGGTCATTGGAGTATGGGGGGACACCTTACATTTGTGGTCGTTAGTGAGCTTTCCCTTCTTTGAGGAGGAAAGGAAAGAAAACCAATATTCTGCTTATATATTTTGAATAGATCCTGAACTTCGTCACATTTAGATTTTACAACAGTAACTTGGCCAGGCATGAATTAAATTAAAAACTGGGCAATTAGGCTGAAAAAAAATATAGAAGCAAATACGCAATCTGAAATCAAGAAAAAATATACATGGCGTTTACTAACGAACACAATTTAAACAATTATTTGAAAGCGTTGGTACATTGAAGATCAAACAGAACACGTATATAAAATATGTTTTGATGACAAAAAAAAATAAACAAAAAAATGTTTTTCGATATTTCAGCAAAAAAAACTTTCCTTATAAAAATCTGTGTTTCTTCTTACGCCTCATGATGGTACTTTTTCTGCGTTTAGTTTTTCTTCAAAGTAATGGTGACAAGGTCGAGTTTCTTCGCCGAAATATATCGAAAATCATTAATTTTAAATTGTTTATTATTTCTTGTGGCCGATGGCTTCAAAACCTGTTCTACTTGTTTTCCTATTTTACAATCCTTTCAAACAGGTAATCAACCAATTATTATTTTAGTACACGCTATGTACAGTCTTAAACTATATAAAAAAACTAAACCGTTGGACAACAACTACGTTGACGTGTCCTGCCTAAAATACTATCATGAGTCGTAAAAACAAGAAAAAACAGATCCCGAGCGATCTTTTGCTGAAATATATCGATAATCATTACTTTTAAAATCGTTTATACCTTGAATGACTTCAAACACATTTTATAAACATGTTCTATTTGATTTTGCATTTACCAACGCTTTAAAAAATTAAACCAACCAATTATATATATATATTTATATATATATATATATATATATATATATATATAGATATATATATATATATAAAGCAGGCTCAGATGCAGATCGACCTACAAATCAACATAGGGAAGACTGAAGTGATGTATCTGCCCTCAGAAGATAACAACGCCCCTCAAGAGCCTTTAATAACCATCAACGGCGAGGTGCTAGAAGTTTGTAAAAACTTCAAATATCTTTAAAGCCCTCTAAACACTGGCGCCCATGGTGACAAGGAAATAAGCTGACGAATCCAAAGCTAGAAAAGCGGCTCTTGATAAGGACCAGCATCCGGCTGGACACAAAGTGCAGCGTCTACAAAGCTGTCGTCCTACCAGCATTGCTCTACTCAGCAGAGACCTACACTCTGTATAGAAAACGCATAAAGAGTCTGGAAGCCGTCTAGGGGAGACACCTGAGAAGTACCAGAAAGATTCATTAGAATGGCTGCTCATCAAACGGGGAGAGCAAACCTAGACAGCGTTGAAGCTACCCTTGCTATAATGAAACTACTATGGATGGACCAGGAACATTGCTACAATGGAAGACAAACGAATCCCGAAGATTATCTTCTACGGGGGAAACGGAACCCGCAATAGAAAAGGTCAGAAGCTTCGCTACAAAGATGTAACAAAGCGGTATCTGAAGGCGATGACCACGAATGTAGAGAGTTGGGAGGAACAAAGATTCGCTGGCAAAACAGTCTCCACAAAAAGAAGGAATAAATAGAGAGAAAGATTGGAGAAGCCTTAAAGCTGGGACGCTATGGACATCATGACTCCGACTACCACTTATGTGGTGCCTGTAACCGAACGTTTCACATAGAAAGAGGACTGCGCATACAGGAAAGGATAAAGCACCGATGCCTCGACCTGTTTTCATCAAGACTGACGGACTGCATGATCATATATATATATATATATATATATATATATATATATATATATATATATATATATATATATATATATATATTAATATATCAATATATATATATGTGTGTGAGTCGCCTCTTATTTTTATGGGACGTATTTTTATTTATTTACTTTTTTATTTTAGTGCATAAAATGGAAACCATTGGCATGCATATTTCTAGCTTCCAACCGTCATCAGCATAGGTAATATAAGGATCGAATTATGACAACAACGTCCGCTACTTATCGGTTCAACAAAATAACATAAAACAAATAAGAACGTTTCGGAACTTAAAACAAGAACAACAATTTTTATATACAAATATAATAATAAAAAAAAGTCGTGCATTCAAGTAGCGATCGTAGCTCATTGATAGGATACCACACTGTAGAAGCTGCTTATGTATTATATTTAATAGACATAATAAGAAATGTATATTCCTGTCTGTGTTTGTCGGCTCAAATTGGTTCATATGATATATATATATATATATATATATATATATATATATATATATATATATATATAGGGGGGGATCGTGTGTGTGTGTGTGCGTTATGATGACATATATTACAAAATAGCACATGTAGTTACGGATAAAGTAAGGGTAAATAAAATCATGTATAAGGGGCATATATAAAAGACTCTCTGAGTATCGCTGGATAGTATTTTTTGTATATGTGGGTGTGTGTGTGTGTGTGTTTGTGTGTGTATGTGCCATTTAACCCTTACAGTTGTTCCAAATGTCCTTTTGATCCTTTAATTTTTTGATGATTTAATATTCTATAGATATATGCACATTGTCATCGATTGATAGCGCTTTCATCATATCGTCGCTGTAGTGTGTGGTCAGATTTAGAAGCTGATAAATTAAACTCAGTCAAACATCTTGCTAATACGATTTTCATTATTGGAATCCTTTTGTGGTAATTTATTTATTTATTCGTGGACTATTATCCTCATCCTCTAGTTGTTGCACTACAATGTTTCGGCGAACTATTCCTCTTAGCTTCGTCAGGTAGTGAACTGCGAAGGGATGGTAAGGCTGGGTCTCTTAATTGTATCCCCAGTAATTACTGACTTCCATAGTAGTTGTCGTCACACCATGCCTTTGTCAAACTAAGCCTCTGATCAGCTTTGGGGGCGATTGAATTAGCTATACGAGTAATTTATATATGTATTTATATATTTGTTTGGAGGTTATTATACTCATCCTTAATTGTTGTCTCAGAACTTTTCGCCCAACTATTCACCTGGCCTTTGTCAGGTGGTAAATATATAAAGTACTCACTTCAAAAAGATTCCATGATGAAAAAAGTAATATATTAATCGGTTAGCACCCAAGGGTAGAAAACAAGATAAGAACGAAAAAAACATGGATATATAAGATAAAAAAACATCATCCTTGCTCGCTCTTCGGTGCCCCTGGCGTAGTTGATAGAGACGTTGAATCTCCACGGTTCCAGATAAGCATGGTTTGAAGATAGCGGTTTCAATCTTAACTAAAGAGCCCAGAGGCTTGGTTGGCCAAACACATGGTTAAAAGACGACAGCTATGGAAGGCAGTAATTACTGAAGAGACTCAGTGTTCCCAGAGAATTAGTTGTCCGAAACGCTGTGAAAAACAAATAGAGGATGACGATAATTTCTTTCAAATAAATGAATAAATAAATATTATGCAAATGCGTTGTCGCTGTGCAATATAAGAATTGTAATTTCATTTGTATTCTTCAATACTGACTACTAAAAAAAAAGCTCTTTTAACTTTTACTACAAAACTTTCATTAATTGTACTAATAGTACAGTTATGGGTACATCGGCGTACTGTACATACACGTTAAAGGATATGAAGTGTGACAAATAGTTTAAAGGGCACGTTATTAAGCACATTTTTATCTCCTTTCTTCTTTGATAAATGATGTAATCAAGTGTTGACGTTATTTATTGAATTCAGTTACTCTTCATCGCTAAACGTTAATATATCTTAACGCAATTAGTAACACCATCCACCATTGTACATTTCATAGCTGTTGTAAAAGATAGTATCAGACATCAATTATGTATCTATCTCTGCCAATGCAGGAATAAAAAGTTACTTATACCCTCAGTAATCGAATGTATCTATGTTTCTATATTTCTTTTTTCTATGTCGCTCTATTTGTCTATGTATCTGACTGCCTGTCCATCACTCTCTCTCTCTCTCTCTCGCTGTATTCCTTTTATCCATTACAATTGTTTCATATAAATATTTGGACAAATTTAAATATTATATCAGTAAAAAATATTTCAAGTATAGCTACTCTTCAGACAATAAAACACAAATATTCATAATCTATGTGTATAATTAGTTGGACGAACCTCCTTACCATTATTTTATTTTAATTTTTACTCTTTCGATTGAGTTTGAATTGTGTAATTATAAAACTTTCGTATTTCTACTTTTTATATGCCACTTCAATAATTCTTCTTATATTCACTTAATCTTTTAATGCGTATTGAATTTGTGTAATTATTTTCCCCGCATTTATTTATTTTATTGATTTATTTCCAAAATCTTCATCTACACATTCGAATTCTAGTGTCTATTTATAGGTGCATTATTATTTTTCCAATCTTCCGTAGTTTCCGTACAAATATTTACGAGATGCTTGTTGATTTTTCATTCATATATTATTTCTTAAGAATAAACTATAATTAAAGGGTTTATTTAAATAATATTATAATAACAAGTAATAATACTTGTTATTATAATATTATTTAAATTTTAAATTACCTTTTCAAGTCTTATATTTATTTTGTTTTCAATTCATAAAATGTAATCACTACCTTCCACCTTAAACAACATTAATGCCGCTACTACCAGACAATTCAAGATAGTGGAAGCTTTCAGTGTATCCATTGCAACCAATGCATGTATTTTTTTTTTGGAGCCTAGCATAGCTAGCACTAGCAACCGCAATTCTACGCAAGTACACGTGTCCTCCTAGTTATAGACCTTTATTATCACTACAATACAAACAAGTACAATATTCTGTCAGACAAAATACAATACTGCTGAAAAAAACGATTATTTTTTTTTGGAGAATATACATTTTTTTTCAATATTTTGATTCTTATTTTATAATTCGTATTTTTCCGTTTCTACTAAATAGAAATATTTGTGTACATTAATCGTTTTGTTCAATAGCGATTCCTGGAATTTTTGTTCTAATTCTTTAAATTCTTTTTGGAATCGTGTTCTACTTAGTTTTCTCCAAATTATTTTCTTAATCGAAGCTGTTGTTCTTGCCTATGCTTTTTAATATCTAATTTTATAATCGTATACCTCTATTTTGCATAACTTCAAATGTTAAGTGATGAGAAAATGCTTGAAGTAAAAGTACAATGTTTTAATCATTAGGTAAATACTTTATATATATATATATATATATATATATATATATATATATATATATATATATATATTACTATAAGAATTAAATACCTACATACACTAGTGTTTCATACTTTCGGGAATCTTCAGTGCAGGGTGTCACGATTAATACCAGTCGAACGATTCGAACCCCGCAACACGAGACATCTCTGGCTTGATTAGCGAAGACCTAATCCATTCGGCTACCATTAACCGCATGAAATAACGTCGAATTTAAACATCTTAATTTAAAATGTTCATTTACGTCAGTCAGAGAGTGATCTAATCGTTATACGATGATCTATGCATAAGAGCTAAATTGACCGACTTTAATTAAACTGAAAGTGCTCAACGATAAGAAACGAATTTCTTAAAGGAGCTTTCATAATTATTTTTTACTATAATAATAAAATACCTACAGACACTAGTGCTTCATTATCCTTTCGTGAATCTTCAGTGCAGGGTGTCACGATTAATACTAGTCGCACTATTATATATATATATATATATATATATATATATATATATATATATATATGTGTGTGTGTGTGTGTGTGTGTGTGTGTGAGTGGGCGTGTGTGTGGGTGTATCATGTTCATAAGAAAGTTCTCGCGGTTTTTAACTTCAAAACTCAGATGAAATTATCTCGGCTCAAACAATCATGTTTTATCGCAATAAGCAGCATCAGAATAAAAAAACGTTTGCCAATACAACGCTGGTGAATTTATACCAGTAACGTAAAATTCTTGCGTTCCTGTAGCGCTACAGTCGGTAAACACTTTTTTATATCGCTTAGATTGTTTAAGCATTTCTAACGCAGAAAGTAGTTGAAATGCCTGCAAAAGGGGTAGTCAGTAGGTGAGAGGTCTGGAGAGTACGGAGGTTGAGGTACATTTTGTAGCCTGATTCATTCCACTTTTGCGGGGTTGGTCTAACAACATGTTGTCGTGGAGTAGAACTGGGTATTTTCTGTTGACTAAAACTGGGTGTTGTCAACATTCTGATAAATATCATTCATTTGTTGACAGTACTTGTCTGCCTAATGGTTTCGCCTGCATTCAAGAAAACTGTTATAGATTAGAATGGTCGCAGACCACAAAACAGTCAGCATGACATTCTTTCAGTGCAGTCTAGCTTTGGGAAGTATCGTGAGGTTTCATCGGTATCTAACCACTGAGCTGAGCGTCGCCAGTTATCGTAAAGGACCCAGATTCTATCGCAAATCACAAACCACGGGTCGTTCTCGCGGTTTAAAAGAAAGGGAAGACGGCACTTCCCTGTTTCCCACCTGATTACAACTTGGACGTATTTAAGTCTAACAAACAAACTCCTGACAAACCGCCCCCTTTAAGTAAGACACTCTATCAAACCCCCCAAGACTAATGATTACTACAATACTATCTCATTGATTATGTACACGCAATAACCCTTATCCCTGCGTGGTCTTCGGGCCTTGATAAGTGGTGACCCCCATGTAAAAAAAAACTCCATACCAGCGCTTTTTTATTGTTGTTTACTTCGTGGCATGTCTATTTATGTTTATTTTTTTGTCTTTTTAACCTTTTTCAAGTTTTTGATAATCATCAACCATGTTACGTCTAATTCAGAAGCAAGTTATCGATCAGTTGTGCATGGATTGACTTCAACTAAGGATCTTAATTGATCGTTGTAACCATCCAATAGCCGATCACTACGTTCACATTACAGACTCTCGTCGCCGCTACGTAATTTCTTAAACGGCCATTGTACCGTACGTTTGGCAGTGGATTCTAGGCCAAACGCTTCGTTGATATCACAAGCTGTTTCTGCAGCTGTTTTGGCTCAGCCTGAATTGAATAAGAAAATTGTGCGAATTTTTCTATCTTATCATCAACATTCTGGAAGGAAGACATAATTGATCTAACACTAGTCTAATTTAAACAAAGTCTGAGCAAAAACCGATTTTAAAAGTGATATATAAAGTTACGGTAATATAACGAAAAGTATTAGAAAATACATCAAAATCTAAATACGTATTAAAAGTTGATTTTATTTAGCAGGATTTATTTTCTGTAAACTAATTAATTGTTTGTTAATATTATTCTGCTATTTAAGCTAAGAATTCTTTAGATTAAATAAGACTATTTTGATTCGTTAAACTAGATAGCCAACTTAATATTCATTACTCCTGCTTTTTGCTGAATAATAGACTATGTAAGGATAGTGTTTGATTTGCATAACGTGATAGTGTCTATTTACTCTCAAAAGGACACACATTGTATAATTGCGAGGTATATGCCGGATTTAGAAAATGCGTAGGTATTTAGGGTTTATAGAAACAACCCGAATTTTAGAAAAAAAAATAGAAAGACTAATGATAATAAAAATATCACTAAGTAATGACCTGATCTAATAAGCTAAAGAAGTGTAATATTTAGCTTAAAGTTGAGAGAAAAGAACATGTATCGCAGATAAACTGAAAATGCTATTACAGTCTGTATTACATGTGTTGTAAAAAAATAAATAAATTCAGAACATAATTGTAAATTTGATTCAGAAATACGGATGTTGTGTTAATAGTAAAACCATTTATTTCTCAACTAATAAAATTGAAAGGCCACGGAAATAGCAGCCGTAACATTAAAACAAACCGTCTTCTGCGCCTTGAAAAGTTATCTTTTTTATATTGTCTTCAGCATTCCTAATGCATGACACTTTAAAGATATGAATGTTTAAATTGAGTCATATTAAAATTGGCGTGTCCAATTCCTGTCCGACACGTTCATGCGGAATAAAAAAATTAGAGGCGCTACTTATTGAATGCTTCTCGTATCTAAGCCCGTCCGTTATGTTCGCGTAAATTTAAATTAAATAACACACGGTGAGCTCAGAGTGTACGATATCAATAACTATTATGAAATCAAAGGTTCGGTGTGGTAAAAGACAACATATCTGACATTTTTAAAAAAATCAATAAAAAAATCACATCGTTGCCATCCTTTCCACACCCAGACACAGACACAGACAGACAGACACACACACACACACAAACACACACACACACACACACACATATATATATATATATATATATATATATATATATATATATATATATATATATATATATATAAAACTGAACGTCAGTGTGTGTGCCGGGTCACGAATAGGCTCCCATATGGTTGACTATTGTAGAAAAATGATCACATATAATGATAGAAGACGTATCGACGCACAGGAATGGATATGTTTGATCTGGCACAATGATGGTTCATTAAAATTGTGGGGTCTGCGTACGCGCCTGGTCCACAAAGTATGGAAATACAAAAATTTAAAATAACAAAAACGTTTACAAGTGTTCTGATATAGATCTACATAATAATATTTTGATAAGTATGTTTTAACTTAAATAGGGATAGTATAATAAAATTGTGGGGTCTGCGTTTGCGCCTGGCCTTCATAGAATATAAATAGGCACAAACCTCAGTAAAGAACTTTCATATTTATCTGCGTAAGTATACTTTGATAATTATGTTTCAGTTTGAAGAAATATTGTATAATAAAATTATGGGGTGTTCGTTCGCGCCTGCCCTCCATAAAATGGAAATATATCACAAAGTTAAACAATTTTTTTTGTTTTAATATAGACGAACAGAATATTGGGATACGTGTTTCAGTGTGAACAGGTATGGTATAATAAATTATGGGGCTTATCTATTTTATTTTTACTTTAATCATGTTTTGCTTGAGTTTTGATACCCCCAAATTCTAAGATATCTCTTTACAACCCTTCCTTTTCATAGCCTATTATACTTTCATAAATCAGAGTCCATTTTTTGTAGGCTGTTTTTGAACCCAGTCAACGACGGGAACTTTAACTAGTATATATATATATATATATATATATATATATATATATATATATATATATATATATATATATATATATATATATATATGCGACTGTATAGTTGTTGAGAACTTCATTATATAGTAACCTTTGCCGGAGAAAGAAATATGACTCATACTTTCTCTTACAAATGCATCACTTGCAAGCAAAACAACTATCAATTTCAAATACGCGAAAGATCAAATGCCCTAATGTCTGCGCCTAGTATTCGAATTAAAGAAACATTGAGAAGTAAAACCTAAACACGAATAACATAAAGCGAAACACTTACAAACTGGCTCAATTTTTAAAATTGATGACCAAATAATAAGATAAACAAGAGGCTGTGTATTCTAAAATTCACTTTGTTCCAAATTAACGTACTTTCCGACTGCAAACAATAAAATACACTAGTTATCTGATATATATGTTGTTTAAATATAAGAGTACAAAAGGACATTTTGTCCGTATATTAAATATTAGCCAAATATTTTTTGAGGAAACGTTATTAAATTCTTAAGCAGGGGTAGGAGCCCTGTACATGGCGATTGAGAGAGAATATACAACAAATAATACTAAGCGTTATGTTATAGGCCGACAATAATTCATAACATCATTGAGAATGTTCACATCAGTTGACAGCTTCAATATATGTCTACAGAAGCGTAAATGTTTTTACGCCCTGTCGACAGTAAAAGCGGGTTTAGCATATTAAAACAAACTTGTCAAGTAAAACATTAATCATTTTTAGCTTATCAATCCCAGCAAATTCTTCTACTACAATGTTTTGCAGATTTAAAACAAAAAACGTTTGTTTGGTTTATTTTACGTCCGAGAGAAAATGTAATTGTTTGTGCCATCTAAAACAGTTGTACAGAAGTAGTCCTAAGTCTTGGAAAATTGATAACATCCGGTTTCTCAGAGTACAAACGTTTTCTTCCATATTAATTGTCACTGATTAATTTCATTTATGTGGCAGATATTAACACACATGGAAAATAGTTTAATATAGCATCATTTTGCGAGATCCAGCCTCAACACCTGTGCAAAACAATTACAACTAAAAATCGTCTACTGATAATAACTGTTAAACTTTTCACCACTTCTTTTTTCTGCATTAATCTAAACGCAGACTTTGTGAACAAAGTTTTTATAGTGTCCCAAACTGGTTTGACGGATTTGTAGGTAAAAAATGTCAATTAAATAAAGAACATATTTATTTATTGGCTTTTCAAATGTATGTAGAATGGCATTTTATTCTCATTAGGTTTAAACTCATATCTGTTTTTTTTTTCCATTTTATGTTACCTTTATGAATTGGACTGACTGGACTTCTTTTCTTCCATGCGATTATTTACTTGTGAGGATATTTGAAATAAAAAAATATTAAGTCATCGCTCTCGGTCCCTTGAACAATTAAATGAGGTTTTTGTTCTGAAATTTCTTCTATTCAACCAGAAATGTTTCCATCAAGTTATTGCGAACTTTCGAAAACGTTTACAATCCTGTGTTAGCAATGATGGGAATCATTCGGCCGATTTAACATTTGTTTGTTTGGTTGGTTGTTTTTGTTTTACGGCATATCAACCCTTTTAAGGTTATTTAATGGCAAATGCAGTGATTTTGAAGAACAGATTTTTTTTTTAATAGAGTATATTTGTTTTTATTTTGTTTGTTTTTTTAAGTCGGTTTCTATTTAACCCATAGTTGGGACCATAACAAGTACTACCAGTCCGGGTCAGAGTGGACTTGGGGGCAATGGCAATAAAAGGGTGCCTCCACAATCCTGAAAGCCCACAAGCTGGGGCCTTACAATCGGATATAGTTTAAGGTCATATCAAGGACTCGATTTAATATTTAAGCCTGTGTGAAATAAAGTACAATCCTATGTATATTTAAAAAATATAATAAATATCTTTTTATCTAATTGTTATTTAATTTTATTGACTAACAAATGTGTCGCATCATTTTAGGATACGCTTTATATAATGGGAGCGCACTTGTGGAACTCTAAATCGCCGTTACGTTTTCCAACTGAATAAAACACAATCGGCTTGAAGCTATTGTATACAATATCGAATTGAGTCCTTCACTTGAATAATCACATTCTTACCAAATTCAACAAGTTCCAATCATTTCGTTGTTGAGTCACATACCAGTATATCCTCGAATAGCCTTCAGGTCTTTATAAATGAGGATTTTCTTCTAAAAGTATTTAAAACGTGGCCTTATATTCGGCGCTGTGGCGGGAAACTACTGCAGTTGCTTTAACAACTAATACATTTAAGGATATCGACTTTTTTTCTTAGCCCCTCTTACAGGCCGGAATAATATATTCATTGAAATAAATAATTCTGAAACAGTTGCAACATGTAGTTACATTGAGAATAAATTTCAATTTTCTTGAAAAAATGATGTTATGTATGCAATGTATTCCCTTAAGCGGTTGCGTATGGAATATATATGATTTTATTTTCCGTCATAGTCGCAAGATTTTAGACAGGGAGAAACAAAGATTTCTTGGCGAAGTCTTACATCATTCAGCAGATACATGCTTCAATTATGGAATGAAATAAACTCACACACACACACACTCACACATATATATGTATAAAAATATTCTCTATTCTCTCTCTTCTCTTTCTCTCTCTCTATATATATATGTGCATATATATATATATATATATATATATATATATAAATATATATAAGAGCAAATAGTTAATAAAACATGCTAAAAATACTTTGAAAAAGAGTTAAAACACATTTAATCTGAAAAGGATACACTAAATAAGAGGATAGTCCTTAATCCGCGGAGTTTCGAAGAAATACTTTCCTTCTCATCAGAGGGTAGGAATTAGCAAAATGCGAGATCGGATTTTGAATACACAAATATTTGATGAAACTGCAAATAAGTCAAAGCTCTTACTTGATAACAAAAAGTGAAGCAAAAAGGTGATCTCACGTGAATGGATAGTCAAGTGAAAGGTAAATTATCCAATGACAGTAAAGTCCAAATTTATATATATATATATATATATATATATATATATATATATATATATATATATATAATTTCTTGCAACAATAATTGCGAAATCCTCAATTCCTTCACTTATGCTTACTAAATTATTAAACACTAATATATATATATATATATATAATTTTTTTCAATTTTTCATTTTTAACTATGAATTTATCTATCGATTTATCGCCTTTATATATGTGTATATATATATATATATATATATATATATATATATATATATATTTATAAAAATGGGGTAAGAAATTCCAACGAGAGAAAGATGTATATTTAAATAAAGGAGTAGTCACAAACAATGTGTATTTTTTAACATTATTTTATTATTCCGTGTTTTTTTTGTTTTTGTTTTCAGCGCTTCATTCCGGATATGTGGTTCCTTAAGATGTTCTAAATGTTCTTTTATTTTTTTAGGAGTTCTATAATTTCGTCGATGTTGGTAAGTATCTTATCCTGTTGGTGGGATACCATGATGCTTATTCTGTCCATCTTTTCATTCAGTTTTAGAATTTCATCCTCGAGATGTTTGTTTTCCATGTGTTGTTTGGGATTCTGGTGTATCCTCTACCGGTGTTTTACGTGTTGGTGGCATTCTCTCGTTGTAGTTAGATATATTTATATAAAATGGGTTAAGAAATTCCAACGAAAGAAAGATGTATATTTCAATAAGGGAGTAGTCACAAACAATGTGTATTTTTTAACATTATTTTGTTATTCCGTGTCTTGGTTTTTCATTGAGAATTATGTCTGGATAATTGTAATAATGTTTTTCAGTCATTGAAATAGTTTTTACGCGCGTTTCAGACGTTCTGTGATGCGTCCTCGTCAGAAATTATTTTCAAATGTGTTGGAGATGTAAAAATGGCGATTTTCGTAGTTAATTTGAAGTTTTTCCAAGAGGTGGAGGCTTGTAAGTGTTTATTATTCATTGACATGCTCAATTTTTATTGCTCTTTTATTGGGCTTGTGAGGGAGACCTGGCTGTAGTCGCTATCTCTTTCTCCTAATGTTTTTTTCTTTTCCTTAAGGGTGGGGTAGGGGGTGTATGTGTGTGTGTTTGTGTGTATGTGCGCGTGTGTGTGCGTGTGTGCATGTGTGTGTTTGCTTTTATTGGTTTGGGAATGTGTATATTGTTTTATTAATTTTGGGGTTATTTGCTTCCTTAGGAAGGCGGCTGTGATCCGAGGTCGTAATGTGTATGTGTAGGGAGGGGAGACTAGCTCTTGAGAAATAGGGGTAGTGGTGCTTTCATTCTATATTGATATTTATTTTTTGGATTCTTTGATTTTAGTATTGTGATTTTTCGCTTTAGTCATTTCGGGTATTCCTTATATTGTGTTTGTTTAAAAAGAGGGGTGTATTTAAAATAGGGGATTTTTTAATGTTTCTATTTATTTGTCTCCCCATGTGGGTATGGCCAGACCAAGGATCGGTTCCTGGTGTGGGGAAGATTTTGTTCTCCATAGGGGGGCATTGGAGGGGGTATAGGTATGGGAGGGGATGATAGAAAGGATGATAAGTGTTTCAGTCATGAGGGGGTTCTTTTCCACTGACTGAGGAGGGAGCGAAGTGTTGGAACAGATATATACTATGGTTCTAGGTGTTTCCTAGTGTAGTTGGTTTCGAGGTTAAGTAGGGTTGGTGTTGTTCAGTGTGTTGTATTAGAGATAGGGGTGTTATGTCTGTGTGTGGTTGTATGCGCGCACGTGTGTGTGTTTTAATGTGTCGATTCTGCTTTATGTGTAGGGGTGTATATGTGTATGTGTATGGGTGTGCATGCGTGTGTATCTTGCATTTCATGTTTTTATGCGATGGTATTAGGTTCTGTTCAGTTCAGGAGTGAATCTGGTGATGAAGTTTTTTTCCTGTGTAAGTAAATAAAAGTAATTGCCTGTTTGAAAGATTGGCATTATTTTGAAGCTGTTTCCACTGCATGTGTGTACGTGTTTTGAAACATAGCGGTGTCTGTTATCTGCAATTTTGATGTTCCTCTTATGTAAGGCCACTCTATTGCTGAAATTTTTTGTGACGCCTATGTAGGCTTTGTTGCATGTTGTGCATCTTGGTGCATATACTACATTTTTGGAGGTGCAACTTAGATCCTTTTTTATTTTTAATGTTTGTGCTGGGTTTTTGAATGTGTATGTGTTA
Organism: Euprymna scolopes; assembly: GCF_053919585.1. Classification (NCBI taxonomy): domain Eukaryota; kingdom Metazoa; phylum Mollusca; class Cephalopoda; order Sepiida; family Sepiolidae; genus Euprymna; species Euprymna scolopes. The sequence goes on along the minus strand of NC_136503.1, from coordinate 66,429,949 downwards.
CCTTCCATTATTGTGTCACATACTCCACATCGCGGTTTGTTGCATTTTGTAACTCCTTTTGTAGTATGTGGGACGAGTTTTGAGGAGGTTACGATGTGTTTTAAGTTTTTGGGTTGGCGTTTTCTTTTTATTATTTTTATTGTTTTTACTATGTTGTAAAGTTTGTCGTTCTGATTGAGGAGGATAAGGTTTTTTGTTATGTGTGTGAATCGTTCTGGGTTTTTTGTGTTGTGTGTAGAGACGTATGCTAAATTTTGTTCTTTGTTGTGTTCTTTTGGGGTTCTTAGTTGGTCTATTGGAGTTTTTTCATCCAGTTCAACACTTTCTGTATTAGTGGTAGTGGGTATCCTCTTTTTCGCAGTGTTATTTGTAGTTAATTCAGTCTAGTTAAACGGAGGTGTCTGTCTGTTACTATGGTGCAGACTCTGCGTGTTAGGCTATTGATTTTAGACAGTTTTTAGGATGGTAGCTTTTTATGCCATCAAAATACAAAAATCGGAATACATAAGCACCCTAATCCCCAACGACCTCACATTCAGACCCATAGTAGCAGGACCATCATGCCCAACAAGCAGAATTAGCAACATAATAGATATACTATTACAGCCCTTCACCAATCTAGTCAGAAGTTATATAAGAGATAACACACACTTCCTAAGCTCCCTACCACAAACAGTAGACGATGGGGCTATACTAGCCACATTCGATGTTAGCAGCCTATATAGCAATATCCCACACAATTTAGGAAAAGAAGCTATCGCATAATGGATCGACAAACATACACAGACTTTACACCCCAGATTCAATAAACAATTCGTGATTGATAGCATCGACATATTCTTCAATAACAACTCCTTCCAATTCAATAAATACAACTACATCCAAATACTAGGCACAGCAATGGGTACCAAAAATATAACCGACATATTCCACCCTTACACTCGCCTTCCTAGAATAGACCCATTATTAAAGGATAGAGCAAAAGTACGGGCACAATATAAAAACACTCTTAATAAAATCTTGTAAAAGATACCTAGATTACTGCTTTATCCTCTGGAGAACCGCATGGGGGGATATCAAAGAACTCCACACTTTGCTACAAAATCTACACCCAAAAATAAACTTCACACGAGAACAAAGCCCCACAGAACTACCTTTCCTAGACATCCTAGTAACAATAAAAAAACAACAACATAATCACAGACATCTACCACAAACCCACAAACACTCAACAATACCTCCACTTCTAAATCCACCATCCTAAAAAACTGGCTAAAATAAATACCCTACTCCCTAGCACGTAGTGTCTGCACCATAGTTACAGGCAGACACCTTCGTTCAACTAGACTGAATGAACTACAAATAACACTGCGGAAAAGAGGATACCCACTACCATTACCGTTTCTCCTGTTTGTGTTCGTATCAGATGGCCCAACTAAGGGAAATTGACTAACATTTTAAATACTAGCCTAGGCCGAACACTGTTTCTAAGAGACCATAATATAAAGATGAATATAATAATAATAGTAAGATTAATAATATATATATATATGTATATATATATATATATATATATATATATATATATATATATATAATTGAAATAGAATGTTTCGAATTTCTAATATTCATATATAGATAATAACAACGCAAATTTGGTAAAAATAGCTCGGTAGTCCAATATTAAATTTTTCCAGCTAAATGAAATTCTACGACCCATATATAACTAACCAGTATTTCTGTTCTAAATAAATAGAAAGAAAAAAGCCATCTATATATTAATACGATAACCTATGGGTTCATTTGTGTGTCACGCTTACATCCGGATCGTTTAATTGGTATGCACATCTATTGCTTGGCATAAATAATTTTACCAAGAATTCTTCATAAGTTTTTGTTACGGTTTCGAATGCCCCTAAAATCATCTATTTTTTTCATAAATAATTTTATCCAGATTTCTTCATAAGTTTTTGTTTCGGTTTCGATTAATGCTGAAGGAGCTCAAGTTATATATATATATATATATATATATATACACATATATATATATATATATAAATGTAAATGTTGGTTCGTTCGTAATTAATTGTCTAAAAAACAACTGGACGGATGGCTTCCACGTTTTGGTATAATATGTTTACTATATCCATGTGTGTTTTTATATATTTCTTTTTAATTATAACATTATACTTAATTTTTCTATGATAAATAGGTGTTTTTCTTTGTACCGAGAGGTATTTTTTTTATTTAGGGACAATTATTTATTACCGCTTCCTGTCACGTGACCAGTGTTACAATTTAGCGGTTTTCCTGCTAGATCTGGAGATTTCGTTTGCAATCTAGCGGGGAATTCTAGAAAATCTGGAGATAACCCACACACCCGCATTAGATTAATAAAAAATAAAGAAAACCCGAAAAGCGATTGAAAATACTTTAAAACATAAAATAAACTCATTCATGTAAGTAAAAAAAGTAGCATTTATTGCCTTTGGTAACAATTATTTATTGATTATTTGTTTTGTTTTTCACCTTTTTTTCAACTAACCATTCTTAAATCTCACTATAAAATCGATTTTTCCAAGTACATTTTAGGTGGGGGGCATTCCAACCTCCAAAGGGGTTTGTATTACTGTACACATAGATTCGAAAAAGTTGTAAAAAAACAAATATACAACAAATAAATGTTATCAAAGGCAATATAAGTTACTTTTCTGCGAAACTGGATATATTTTTCGTGTTTTTATTCAATGTAACATATTTATTCAGCTCGAAAAACATACAGTGTTTACCGATGTATTTGAAAATTCAAGATGGCGTCTCACGGCCTCTTTTACACCGTAAGTTTGGAAAAAGGTGTTATAAAAAAAAAAACTATACAAAATACTAGTAAAAACTCGCCGAATATATATCAACCTATGTCACGGTAACACATATTGAGCGAGTTTTTAACAGTATTTTATCCGTTTTTTTTTTATTTATAACATCTTTTTCCAAACTTACCGTGTTAAAGAGAGAATCAGACTCCATCTTGAATGTTCCAATACATCGGTAAACACTGTATGGTTGTCGAGCCGAATAAACATGTTACATTGAATAAAAACACGAAAAATTTATCCAGTTAGGTAGAAAAGTAACTTATCTTGCCTTTGATAACATTTATTTGTTTTTTGACAACTTTTTCAAATCTGTGTGTACAGTAATACAAACCCCAACATTGCATCACTAAAAAAAAACCCACAGGCTTAATGTAAAGAGAATGTGTTTACAATATCGGTAAATTTTCAATGGGTTTACTTACATGATAATTGATAATTTAACCATGTGATTGAACTTTAATTTAAATTAACCACACGCGATCGCAAAATAAATGCCGACGCTCAAAGTGTATACACATTTTGACTCCTCCCTTTACTTAAAAATTCACAAAAAAATCAAGAAATTAACAAATTTTAATGAAAATTGCAGTATTTTTAAAGTAATGCTTGCAGAATATAATAAACTAATTATTTTTACTTAACTCTTAGTGTAAATGTTTTATTTTGTTTAAACAAAAAATACCTTTACTAAAGTTATGGTTTTCAGTAGTAAATAAAAAACGCAAGAATTTATTTTTGCTTTTTTAAAAGCATCGTAATTTGTAACAATAAAAAATAATTTTTACAGTAACATTACGAAAAACAGCCCTTACAATCCGTATTAATGTATTCGATATAACTCGAAGAAAAATGAATTCTAGCATACTATTCAGGAAATTAAAGATTCAATTTAATTACTATTTCAGTCACCTAAATTATTTAGGGGAAATGAGTTTATGAATTTAAAGCCAAACCTAAATATTTTTTTGTAAATATCCAGATACGCTACTACAGAACACCGACCACTCTAATTTGTTTGCGCGCCCCAACATCACATCCGCCCCCCCCGCTCGCACCCCCAATGTACAAATTATAATCTTCGGAAAATGTTAAATGGTGTTCTAATTGGTAAATGTCGGTTCGTTACTTACGGAAAATTTGATAATTCGATGTTCCAGGTAAAAAAAAAACAGATAAATTACCCCCCCCCTACTCCAACTTTGTGTGCTTTCCTTTTCTTATTTTATTTCTTTTTCAGCTAATTTTAAATTTTCCGCCCAAAAAGCGGTATGATGTATTTTTGAAAATTAGAAAATTCTATGCCCTGGAAAAAAAATCCCCTCCCCCAACGTAGTTTGCTTGGTGAAGCCGTCGTTTATGCTACAGCGTGAATATGCGTAGCATAAACGGAAGCTGCAAAATGGTGGAAAGAAGTTCGTGGGTTCAGGGGTAAATACCATGCAAACGGTAAATTTGCCCCAAGTTTGACATTCAGATTCGTTGTCAGCGACCTCAATTACATATAAAAAACAAATTAGAGTGGTCGGTGTTCTGTAGTAGCGTATCTGGATATTTACCTTATTTTTTCTTGCTTAAAAAAATAGCATTAATACAGTAAGTTAGGTAAACTGACTTTTTCGTTTAAAAATGGAATTTTTTATTAACTTTTCTTTTTTAAATTTTTTTTTTAATAAATACTTTGTGTTTTATATACATAAAGTACAATTGTTGAATGTTACTGTTTTGATTATATTCGTTTGGGGGGGCACAATTAAAAAATTAAGAAAGATTAAAATGAAGCGAAATTTAAGTTTCCCTTCCATTTTTACAACAACCGTAAAACAGTGCATACTCAGCAAGTTTTATCGCATATTGAAACACTAAATAAACATTTTATTTTTTTGCATAATTAATGATGGAAGTATTTTTCTGTTTATTTTCTTAACATCTGTTAAAAAAAAATAATTTGTACATTCTCTTGAAAAAAAGAATCAGACTTTTCTCTACTTTCACACGTGTTCCATTTTAACAAATTGAGCCACAGCAACGCGTGGCCGGGTACAGCTAGTATATATATATATATATATATATATATATATATATATATATATATATATATATATATATATATATATATATATTCACAAGTTTTTATTTCGGTTTCGCTTCAACCTAATGCATCCAAGGCATATTGATACATTTTTTATTTTTGAAATCGCAGCTTTATAACATATAAACATCGATAGAACATTAACGCTATAATAATATATACCAGGTCTGTAAGAATTAAACTATCATATTTAAGCGTACTTTAAGACCGGGCTTTTCCGGTTGTTTGTGCTAACTTAGAAATATACTTTTGCAGTTTTAACAAAAAATCTAAAATAATATCAGAGCCTCTCCCTTCAAATAGAGAATGCCAACATCTATATATTACATATGCACGATTTTCCTGTGGAATTTTCACTGGTTCTGCTAGTTAGTATGAATACTATTACACAGCAAAACAACAAATTAATAGGAGTATAGATAATAGTGATGCGCCAAAACATTGCTTTTGTTTTTGTTGTAAATAAGCATAAAAAAGTTTTTCTGTTGTATATATTAATATATATATATATATACATATATATATACATGCATATATATACATATATATATATGTATATGTGTGTATATATATATGTATATATATATACATATATATAATTAGAACACCATTTTATTGAACTCTTAAATATGATTAGGAGTACTGAATATATATAAATATGTATAATAACTGTGTATTTACAAAATAATTTGCTTTGTAAACTTAACTTATAATTTATTTATATTATATATATATATATATATATATATATATATATATATATATATAAATATATACATGCATACATAAGCTGCATATCTTCACACTTTATTCAACTCCACAATTTGTCCACCTTGTAATCTTCCCTCGTCATATCTTAGCGAAGAACGTGCATTTTGGTAACTATCTCTTCATGGATTTTAACGTTACTGTAAGCGCCTCCTAATAATTTCAGTTAACCATCCAAACGATATATTCTACCCTGTTACTTCTCATGCAAGAATTATAGATTCTATATATGCAGATGATTTGGATTTACAAATTTTCGAATGGACATTCCTTAATTTGGATGTACCGAAAATCATATCAGATCTACGCTTACCATTATTGCTGTAGGATTCGTTACATTTCTATTATGAAACTCCATGCTTGACTCCAAGTTTATTATTTATTGTCAAATCAGACGGGAAAACTAAGTTCATTATATATATATATATATATATATATATATATATATATATATATATATATATATAAAATGAACTTAGTTTTCCCGTCTGATTTGACTTCAATAGGATTAAGAATCTAGACATTTTATGACGACGTACTATGCACAAACTGTATCACGATATCTGAGGTGGGGTATAGGCATATTAGCTATCCACTAACTCGCAGATCGGAGCTTCCTATATTATATCTAGTGAGAGGTCACTGCCAACACCCTTTACGATCAATGGAAGTAATAATGTCATCTCTCTCTAAAAAAAACATACATCCACCGCCACTCATTTAAACCGTCCGTTGCAACCAAGGACGAACGCCGGTTTATGTTTTAATAAAACCTGAACTGCTATTAAGGTTAAAAGCACCACGTTAACTTTTACGTTGGTTAAAAATAAAAACAAACACAAACCAAACAACTTTACATTTCCTTACAGTGCATTAAAGCTTATGATACTCAATTCGGTTTTATTTAGCATTCTTCGGAAATTACAACATCGTTTTCTCGAATTATTTTTTGGAGGGGGGGAGTTCCAGGTATCTTTCCTCTGTTTTTCGTTTTCCCGATCTTTCTCTTTCTCAAACTTATTTCTTCTCTCTCTCTCTCCGTGTTTCCTCTCTTTTTCGGAAACTTCACCACTGTTTCTTTTCATTTTCATTTATTGATTTATGTATTTTTATTTTATAAACTATCCCCTGTTTCTGTTTCTACGAACTTTACATTTTGTTTATTTCTTTCTTCACTTTTTCCGTTTTCCTCTTCCTTTCGCAAGTTTTACATCGTTTCATTCTTTGTAATACAGCCAGACTTTTTAACACTAAAAAACAACCACAAATACATTACCTGGCTTATTTATACGTTGTTCACATTTATACACTAGGAAATATAAATGCATTTCTTACACGTTTTCCACATTCTTACAATAATACACACAAATTACAAACCCATTCTTTCCAGTTTGTTTTAATGTATTTCTTTATTTTTTCTGGAAACCATATATTACATGATTTTCGTAAGATTTAATTTCGCTCCGTTCTATTTTTCTGATTTACATTTTTTCCTATCTTCCTCGAAAGTTTGACATCGGTTATTTTTATTTATTTATTTTCGTTTTATTTGGTTTCGTCTAGTTCGATTTCTCTTTTTACTGTTTACGTTCTTACGAGCTGTCTGGTAAGTTTGACAGCGTTCTTTTCTTTTTTTTCTTTATCTTCCCACATTTACATATTACTTTTCCGGCCAAATTAATTATCCCATCGTAATTATCGCATTTTGTAATCTACAATATCAATTTTACACCGAAAACCGCGCTTAATTTTTCGTGGGTTACATTTTTACACTAGAACAAATATATCGATTACTTTTTTCACAGTTTCACTTTTTCATTTTTTTATAAACCATACATTATATCGTTTCCGTTTTATTTCGTTTTGTTTCGTTCCCTAATATTTTTGTCTGCTTTCCGCTTGTTGACAGTGAGACATCGTTATTTCTTCCATTTTCTTTGTACAATTTACTAATTCATTTCAGTTTCATTTCGTTACTTTACGTTCGATTCTTCTTGTTCTGTTTACATTTTTCCGAGCTTTCTGGAATGTTTTACACCGTTCTTTTCTTTTAATTTTTTGGTGGGGGGCACAGTTTCCAATTTTTTTTTTGAGGTTAATACTAACAGTTATACATTTATTTTCCGGTCCAAATAATTATACCAACGTGATTATCGGATTTAAGAAATGTAAAATATCAAAATTTCAGGAAAATCGATTTGGAACACATCAAACCATGACTGATTTCATGCTGACTTTCTTCTATTAATATAAGGAGGTTTTGCTGAAAGAAAAAAAAACATTTTAAAACATTGTTATTTACAATGATATTCTTAATATTTTCAGGGGATCTCTCTTAACAAATATATTCAACATCAAATTCTTAACAAATATATTCAACATCAAATAAGATTTTCTCATCGCTCATACGATCCCGAGAAATGCCGTGTAGCCCCGCTAGCCTCTCTCTCTCTCTCTCTCTCTCTCTATATATATATATATATATATATATATATATATATATATAACTACTTCATTTACTCACATAAATTAATATACGAATGTATAAATGTATGTGTAAACTTTAAGTATTTACTGCAATATTCTCAATACGTAGGTAGAGCTAGTAAGTTAAAATATATATATGGATTAAGCTACACTAAATATCTCACGTTTCATCCACTCTAGGATGCTTCAGGCAGAAGCCAGCCTGAAGCATCCTAGAGTGGATGAAACGTGGAATATTCAGCGTAGTTTAAACGCCATATATATTTCATAACTTACTATATATATATATATATATATATATATATATATATATATATATATATATATATATATATATATATAACCACAATACAAACATGTCGCAGAAAACTATGTCTTATATGTAAGACATCGTGGTATTCGTCATTCTAGTTGTATGTACTCCGACAATGATTAAAACCAAAGCTTGAGAAACAAAATCTGCATTTCCAATACTGATTGGCTCGACAGATAATCCCGAGATTACGACAATCCTGGTATTTATATGCTTCTGCCTCGCCTCATATAGGTGAGTGTCCTATTTTCAATTGTCTATGCCAACTCAGTATCGATGTTCCCGCCGTAACATTCAACTCCTCCTTAACCGCCAGATCGACTGACATTTTAATTCCATTGCTTTTATGCGAAACGTCAATCCCGCCAGACGTCAGATAATTTGATTGTTTGTTGTACATGGCATGTTTTAGGTGATATCTTCGTTTTTATTTTCGTTTTTTTTTAATGCCAGTTTAAGTTCTCACGTTTTAATTACTTTTGTGTTTTATTTCATTTTTTTGTTGTTTACATCATTGTTTGCTGCTTAAAATTTATGCAACAAAAACAATTTAAAAACAGGAATCAAATAAACAAAACTATATAAAAACGGATAATCGCAATGTCAGTAAATTGCATTATTTTAATACACGTGTTCACCAATAAAACTTCTGAATCTTTGCTATACAGCATTTACATGTATATCATTTTCTTATCTGATTATATTTCTTATTGAGTATATTATCACACTGTTTCGGTTGATGTAACCCCAGATCTTCAAGTTCGTTTTTGTGAAATGGCGAATATTTATTTCGAACTCGGAAATCTGTGCAGTATTAGTGCACTTATTTCGGAATTCAATAGACATATTACCGAGTTCGAAAAACGTACGTAAATAAAGTCGAAAGCCGCATTAGCCTAGCATTATGAAAATGAAAATAGAAAATGTTCAAGGTAATCTAATTAATTACAATTATTTCAAGGAAATATTATTCTACGTAAAGCACAATATTTAAACAAAAAATGGTATTGGAAAATGAAAAAAAAACACACTGAAAAGTGTATTGAAAAATGTAATTTTGATTAATGTTATATATATGCATATATATATATATATATATATATATATATATATATATATATGAAAGTGATGTCTGCCTGTGCGTGTGTCTGTGTACATTACTCTACACAATAACTATGTCAATTTTCAGTCTACAAATTCGAAATTTAATATACAGCATATGGGGATTTGGGAAAATATTTCTAATTCTTTTTCAGCCGCGGTACAGGTTCGAGTCTGCCTTTCTACTACCATTTTTTTTTTGCTCGACACACACCTCTAAACACCCGGCCAACGCCGCCCACCCATACTAGTATATATATATATATATATATATATATATATATATATATATATATATATATATATATATATATGTGTGTGTGTGTGTGTGTGTGTGTGTGTGTGTGTGTATTTTTTTCTCTTGGTTAGGATCAAAGTGAAATGTCTTTTTAATAAGGCACTTTATCGTTTATGTTAACAGTAATCGGTGATAAGTGATACTAAGTACATATTGTGTCTCCTCATGTCCAATTGCGGGATGATAATTTTAATGAGGCTTGATTCTGCCCAACTATATTTGCATCTTACTTTACATTTCGCAAGAAGTTACTACATAAAAAAAAAACATTCATGCAAGTGCAAAATTACGATTGACCGACTCAAACTGACATGGTTTTACGCAAAATATGGTATTATTTTATATATATATATATATATATATATATATATATACATATATATACATACATATATATATATACATACTTATATATACATACATATCTATATATACGTATATATATACATACATATATATACATATATATACATACATATATATACATACATATATATACATATACATACATATATACATACATATATATACATATACATATATATATATATACATATACATACATATATATACATATACATGTATATACATATACATACATACATATATATATGTATACACCCTGGGCGATCAATAAGTAATGACCCTGACCCACTTCCAGTTGTCTAATCTAGCTGAAATTTTGCATGTCCAATGATTTATATCTCTACAAGTTATGTGGCAAATTACAGTTCTAAACTAATCGTGGTTTCTGTTTTACAGGTATATTTTGGTTAACTAAGTTGCTTCTGTTTTTAAACGTCTCTTTATTCATCTATTTATTTAGTTCTTGAAACTTTATGGACATTAATAAAATTATTTCAAATATAGTTAATGACGCATCTTCCCCATCATAATTAAACGTATGCATTTCTTTTGGCTACAACGCATTTTCATATGTATTTCATTATTAATTATAATATTACACCCTGTTTGACTTCCGCACCTTTATGTTCGGTAAGCCCTAAGTAAAAAAATAAATTGTGCTTAACGAGGATGATGGTGGCAAAGTAATTCATATTTATGGCTTAATAACTAGGAGTGGTTAGTTCGAATCTATGTTGAACCCTGAAGCACTTTTACTATCAAACGCTCCACCTTGTCGGAACAAAGTAATTATAATTTATCTCATAATGAGGTTGTATCTTTCACGACTAGTTACTTTCTTTCTCTTTTCTCTTTTCTTGTGCGTGTAGATATCACTGCGCACTAACACGCATCTATCCGTATGTATGCGAAGGATGAAATAGTAAAACCCGTTATATTTTTTTTGTATTACTCTTTCACCCCAACCAGGCGCATTGCCACTTTGGTGTAGGGGGCTACTATCAGAGGCAGCAACTAGTGGGGCACTATGTTGGGATTTGGGCAGCAAGATGTCGGTTCACTTTGCACTTGAACTTCTGCATGTCAGTACAGTTGGGGAAGCAGGAATGGAATTCCAGTGTCTAGCGGTTCGTAGGAAAAAAATACGGGAGTAGAAAGATCTTTTGCATCTATGGATCTCTACAGTGTGGGGTGGAATTTAGCTGCCTGTCGAGTTTGTCGAGGGCGTCTACGTCGTGGGGGTACAAGTGTGTGCAGTTCGTCAGAGCATTCACCATTAAAGTCCTTGTAGAACAGGCAGAGAGATGCAACGTTTCGTCGATGGGACAGAGGCTGAAGCTTAGATGCCAGTTCAGGGCCTATCAGATTGGCGACTCTTTTTTTAACCTTGTCTAGGAGAAAGAGACTAGTAGCAGATGCACCAGCCCAAATGTGACATCAATACTCCATACATGGGCGAATGGTGGCCTTGTAGAGGTACAGGATACTTTCAGGCGTCAGTAGTTTTCTAGCACGGTAGAGAGAGCCTACCTTTTTCGCAGCGGCCCTGGCAATGTTTTCAATATAATTGTTCCAACTCTTGTTTCCTGTGAACGTTAGGCCAAGGAGTTTGAAAGATGTACTCTCGGACAGGGAGTCACTGCCCATTGCTATTGGTGGCAGAGAAGGTTTCTTGTAATTATTGAAGTAAACCAGTTTAGTCTTGGCAGCATTGAAAGTGACCATCCATTTATGTCCCAATTCCACTACAGATTAGAGGTCATCCTCTAGTGTTTACCATTTCTTTAGATATGTGTTCATTTGTTTTCCTGTTATGCCTGTTATAGAGTGTAGTGTCATGAAAGGATATATTGAGCGTAACTGGCATAGAATATTTAATGTAGTGCACTTTCACTGTTCGATATTTACAACATTTAATCTGCTATTTCACCTATTTAAACTGGGTCGTTGTGTTCTAAATATTCAATATCACACGTGGATCTGAAGAAATATGCCACGCAAATCGTCCTCACATGATTAACACATCTTAAGACCCGATTCGGTGTTTTCAATAAAAAATATTAATCTCTTACAAAATGATATTTCTTCGTAGGTAGCATATATATCGTAGGTAGCATATATTTACAGTCAGGTCAGGTCATATGCTACTGGTACCATGTAACCCAGTACTACCTGCCTCATTAGGCAACTAAACTGGTTCCCCCACCAGACTTGTTTGGTGAGGAGGGCGGCTAGTCTCCCTGAAGGATTAAAAACAAGACCTTCCAAAAGGCGAATGAACTCTTTTCTGGGTCAACGGCCAACTGGCACCGTGTATATTTGTGTGTGTGTGTGTGTATTGGGGTAGAGAGGGCTCCCGTAAGCCGTGGTGAAGGCAACCTTTCTAGGAGAAGCACATCTCCGATATAAAAAACCATAAAGCGGGAGACCTGTACCAGCATTAAGCTGGTCTGCAGATTAATTTGTTGCTGGCTATCTTGCTCTTGCTTGTTGCTGGATCTCAACATTTTGAACTGAGAGAGAGACTTAGCTTGTGTACAAAGCAAAGACTCTGTAACATCATATTCGTATAGATACTCCCTCAGACATTTGGGCTCATGGATTTTAAATGTCTGAGGGAGTGACACTCGTCTGACAAGACGTTGCAATCATCATATATATATATATATATATATATATATATATATATATGGCTTGGGAAAGATGCTAGTCTAACGGCACTGATGAGTTGTGATACACCGAAACAGGACTGTATGTCGATGACTACGAATATTTTTTAAGCCCCCTCTTTGGGTAGAGCACTGTCGTAAATTTTCTCACCCACTACTTAATTGGCTGAAAAATGCTAAGCTCGTTGTTTGTTTGTTTACAAACAGGCGATTTGAGCACTGTAAATGTGGTGGCGAATATCTATTTAAATAGACATTCCGACGAGTTATTTGCTGGTTTCGCTTCTGTGGTCGAGTGGGAGAACTGCCACTGTCAAAAAAACGATTTTTGGTTCAATCCTTGGCTTGGGAGAGATGCACTAATGAGTTGTGATACAACGAAACAGGACTGTATGTCGATGACTATGAATATATATATATATATATATATATATATATATATATATATATATATATATATATATACATGCATGTATGTATACTTATCTATACTCCTATACAGTTGGGATATTGTATATTGGTATTCCTATTAAAACTTCCTTTTCTATTTATTCTAATAAAATTAAATTTATCTGAAAAAATACAACTTTGTCATATATGGATCATTGAATTGCATTTATCTGCAAAGGATATAGATATTATGCATTGTTCTTTAAACATTCAGGTTAATCAATAAGTAAATCGTAAGCAAAAGGTTTTGGTCTCGATCCTCGGTCGTGGCGCAGGAGTTATTTCTTTTTTATTTTAATTACTAGTTCTGTTACTATATAGCGGGTCCCTTATGATATAATTATAACTAAGAAATATGCATTAATCAAAATATCATATTTAAGCGAATTTTACGACCGGCCAATATCGAGCGATCTGCTATTATAATTATAAAATTCCGTAGTCTTTTCTTGCTCTCTTGATTGCTTGTATCTTCTCTTAGACAATCAATCAAGGTTATTTTTTATAAACGGGATGAGAATTATATATATATATATATGTATATATGTATATATATATATATATATATATATATATATATATATACTAGCATGGGGTCCCAGCGTTGTCCGGGTGTTTGTATGTGTATGTTGAGCAAAAAAAAAAAAAAAAGAAGTAGTAGGTAGGCAGGCTCGAATCCGTACCGCAGAGGAGGAAAAGAACGGGGTAAAACTTAACGTTTATGCTGTTACGACTACCGCCAAACCGGAAGCGACATTTTTTTAAAATTAAGGATAGCCAATCTAAAGGATAGGATAACTTTCAAAAATATCGACGAAAAAAGTGACTCCCCCCTGTAAGAAAAGTGCCTAGTTGAAGGGGAAGATATTAATGTTTTTAGCCAATTTTTCGATATTTGTCGTATGAACGATCGAACTTTTGAACGATACAAATCTTGGTAAAATCGGTCGCCTGTATTGAAAGTTTAAGGCAGACATGCAAACAGACATACAGTCATTTATATATTGGTAACTAAAAATTTTCGACCCAAACTGATTAAAAAGCATGCCCTATCTTTGAATACCCTTTATGTAAAATTTCAAATATTTAGACCAGAAAGTGTCTGAGTAATTTGGAGGAGACCTCAGAGGTCCATTTTTTTTACTTTGACCCCTATTATGACCCCTTAAAATGTATTATTTTGGGCTCAAATCAAGTTGTTAGATCAATGTCCTAGGAACCTATATCTAAAATTTCAAGTACGTAGACCCAAAATTGTCGGAGGAGTTTGGTAGAATTCTCTAAGGACACATCGTTAAACTTTGACCCCTTAATCGCCAATTTTCTGGCCCAAAACCGATCACATCTATTTTCCCAAATCTCATCAACCTGTATATCAAATTTCGAGTCTATAGACTAAAAATTGACAAAGTTATTGCGTAGGGAAATGTACACAGACACACATACACACTGATACACAGACACTTTCACTTTATATATATATATATATATATATATATATATATATATATATATATATATATATATATATATGAGAAAAGTCACGGATTAGAAATCAAATAAATATTTTTGGTAGATATTACATTGGGGTAATACTTTCAGGACAAAACTTTACCAAAAACGTAAAGCTCAATATATAAAAATAGAGCAGTATATAAGTTTAATGATTAAAGTTTACTTCTGTAGATTAAAATATATATAAATATATCAAATATATAAAATATTTACAAATATATAAACTATATACACATATATTTAAGTAAAGGATTTATAGTTTGAAGCAAATTATATATGGATAAAAATTATATTTATTTCCTTAATCCATGGATTTTCAGAAAGTGCTAATATCATCAGCGCAAACGAAATGCAATTAACAAAATGTTCAGCTATGAATAAACAAATATTTTGCTCTAGAGCAAATATATTTAAAATGTTATTTAAAAGTTATTTTAATGGTGCTTGAAAGTTATAGGAAAAGGATAGCATACAACCTGGGCAGTCTAATATAATAATGTGTTCAATAGTTTCCGGGATATTACAGCCAGGTCGGACGACTAGTGACCCAAGGGGGGAATCAGAGGTGATCGAGTAAAGAGGTATATCCAGAATATTTTGTTTCCCATACCGTGGTTTCCAAGGGCAGATGAGATGGTCGTCCTCTTTGGCGATATGAAGATCCGTTGATAGAAGAAATCAAGAGTCCTTGGGGATGCGGACATATTGCATGAAATGATGAGTCAATGTTCAATCCCATTGTGTATATTTCCGTCTATAATGACAGTACGTATATGGATGTGTAAATATACGTTGATTAAAATATGCAAATTTTGAATGCAGGAATCCCCGGATTAAGCTGGTCTTGGATTGGTAAATATTCACAAAAATATGTTTCCAGTCTGATATCCACAAGTATTGGCTTCTAATATGGACTAATTTTTCTGATTTTTTGAGAAGCGTTATACTTGATGAGAAGAATCGAAAATTAAGAAGTTTACATTTTTATTTTAGCTGATTGATCCCAAATCGTAGTAGACTATATATATATATATATATATATATATATATATATATATATATATATATATAGTAATTTATAAAAAATATATGGCGATTAAGCTACACTGAATATTCTGCGTTTCATCCAACTATAGGATTCGGCAGGCTTATGCGCGAATTCTGTCGTTGCTTCTTGTTTTTATATATGTTGAGGATTTGTAGTTGGCCAATCAGCTTTCTAGTATCCACCGCGCCCCTCCCTATCAGCCAATGGGCATGCATTTTATCAAACAAAGAATATTCAGTGTAGCTTAATCGCCATATATATTTTATAAATTACTAACTAGCTCTACCTACGTATTGAGCACTTTTGAAGTAAATACTTAAAGTTTACACATAAATCTATATTTTCGTATATTAAATTTATGTGAATAAATGAAGTAGTTATATATATATATATATATATATATGTATATATACACTATTTCTATATATAAATATCATAACGCTCTCAACGAAGTTCACTACACTCTAGTCATAGCGACACTTGAACAATGTCAACTCGGATAACAGTATTCTTATGTTCGATGATGCTACGAGGTTTTGCAGAGAACTATGATAACACTTAAGTTAGAAGTCAAATCAGATCGAATCCTCAAGACCTGCCGAACAACTGGTTGCTATAGGTGTCGCTTAATCAGGTTTCCACAATCGCATTATAATTGTATGGTGCACAGTTATGCTCAAAATACAAAACATTTTCTTTGATCTCATGTTATAAGAACCACCACTGCTGTTGTCACATGGAAAATAAAATAGGCTCCGTCTCCCTCTAAAACAAACGCGGCCCACAACCGGTCTCTTTCTCTCTCCCCCCTTTCTCTCTATCTCTCTCTTTATATATATATATATATATATATATATATATATATGTATATATATATATATAATATATATATGCGTGTGTGTGTCCGTGTGTGTGTAGGTGTGTGTATAAAGTGTGCATATATATATATATATATATATATATAATGTGCACGTATATGTGTGTGTATACAAAGTGTATACATATATATATATACATACATCAATACAAAGTCTTGTCAGACGAGTGCCACTCCCTCTGACACTGAAAGTCCATGCGCCCGAAAATGAGTTATTTATTCCTGCCGACGAATTCACACGCAAACGCAGACATGCCACTGAACAGTCTTTAGTATACATACATATATATATATATATATATATATATATATATACACGCACGCATACATACATATATACCCATACATAGACATACACACAAATATATCACACACATATATACATATACACAATACGTAATACGCACACATGCACATACATATACATACATACACACGTGCAGACATACACAAGACTGTCATTGGCATACATTCATATAAATATATACACACATACGTACATATATACACATACACACATACATATCTGTAAGCATACGCACATATATACCTATATAGATACACAATGCATAATACACATACATACATATACATACACACATGCATACATACACATATACATACATATACATCCACATATACACACATATAAAAATACATACACACATATACATACCCCGTACACGTACATACACGTACACACACGTACACATGCACATATATACATACCCTTACCTACATATACATACACATACATATATATGCATTCATACACATACACACGTACATGCACATATACACATGCACATATACATGCACACATACACATACATATATACATGCACACATACACATACATATATATGCATACATACACATACACACATGCATTCATACACATACATATATAAATTGAGGAGGTGAGGTTTATGAGAATGAAGGACAGACCACGTTTGTCCAAGATCCAAGCAGCTGGAAGAGCAAAGACTGTTATAGCCAAAGTTAACATCGCTCTCAAGAGGCTAATTCCAACAACAGTAATGCTCACAGAACTCAACCATATCACATATGTAGCTGGCCTCTATATTGACAGAAAAATTAACATTCGAACATTCAATCACAATCATCGAATAGGGCCCAGAGTCTCTAGACAAACAGCTCACTGGAAGACCAAGCTGCAAAAACAACTGAACCTCTGCAGGAAAGAACTAAGCCAAATAAAACAGTTCCTTGCAAATCTCTCGATACAGAGTCGACTTAAGACCACCATCAAAAAACTCTGTACCAAATACCACCATGAGAAAATTGAGGGATTACATAATAGAGCTAGGGAGTTGGAAGGAAAAATTCCAGCACTTTCCCATAGAATTAATAACCAGGAGAACAAGATAAACTCCCAGATTCAAAATAGGCAGTTTAAAACAAACCAAAGGACTTTTTACAGGCAGCTGACAAGGGACACCATTACTGTAGATAGTCCACCTGCAAAGGAAGCCCTGGAAAACTACTGGAGACCTCTATTTGAAACAGAAGGTAAATATAATCAAGAGGCCCAGTGGATTGAAACCAAGCCTCAGATGCCAGAACCAGTCATAACTCCTGGTATGATAACAAGAAAACTGGCACAATTATCCAACCACAAAGCACCTGGCATCGACAATGTCCAAAACTTTTTGCAGAAGCAATTGACTGCACTCCACCCCCACTACAGTGATTGCTTCAGCAGGATGCTAAGAGATGAAGAAGCAACACCACCCTGGCTGACATAGGGGGACACCAGCCTCATACCCAAGACCAAGGAGACACAACGGCCAAATAAATACAGGCCAATATGCTGCCTTATAACTACCTACAAGCTTTTCACTGGTCTGATAGCCGATGGTATATATGACCATCTATCTTCTGGGACCTACCTTGAAAAAGAGCAGACAGGGTTCAGAAGAAAATGCCTCGGTACACAAGACCAGCTATAAATCAACAAGACCGTCCTAGAAGACCGTAGGAAGAGACACAAAAACCTGAGCATGGCATGGATTGATTACCAGAAGGCATTTGACAGTGTGCCACACTCATGGCTACTTCGGTGTCTTGAGTTATACAAAGTCCACCCGGTAATTAGAAAAACAATGGCTGCTCACCTTCAGATGTGGAAAACTACAATATCATTAAATCACAATGGAGGAAAAACCATCATCCCTGAAGTAAAAATCAAAAGGGTAATATTCCAAGGTGATAGCTTATCTCCCTTACTCTTATGTATGGCAATAGACCCACTAAGCAAGCTCCTGAATAAAAATCAGAGCGCCTACAATTTGAGTCAGGGACGCCATCGAGATCCAAGCAAGAGAATAAACCATCTGCTCTTCATGGATGACCTTAAGCTGTATGCTAGCTCTGACACCGATCTGCACCACCTTCTGCAGGTAGTAAACACATTCTCCAGTGACATCGGAATGACGTTTGGCCTGGGCAAATGTGCCAAATGTACACTCAGAGCTGGGAAGAAGACCCACACAGAAAATATGCAGCTTAATGAAAACATCGACATCGGGGATCTAGAAGAGCATTAGCCTTACAAGTACCTTGGCATTGAGGAAAACGAGAACATACAACATGCCAAGATGAGGGAGAAGATTAGTAAAGAATATGTACGCCGGGTGAGGAAAATATGCAAAACCCAGCTCACCAATAAAAATAAAATTACTGCCATAAACCAGTTTGCTATGCCAGTAATAACATACAGCTTTGGTATCATTGACTGGCCACAAAAATACATCAACCGGCTAGATGTAAAGACACGGAAGCTACTAACGCTTCATAAAATAATATATAGAAATCAGTGTCTACCAAGGCTGTATGTGCCCAGGGGAGAAGGAGGTCTGGGACTCTCAGAGATTAATCATCAATATAGGGCAACTATTGTGAGCACCGGTCAGTATCTGAGAAGCTCCCAGAATGACACCCTCTCAATAGTATATGAACATCAAGAGACAAGAGCCAGCAGAACAACATCAGTCACCTAGCTAGCCAGACATTTTGGTCAGAGCTGTCTCTCAGATGAGGACGAAACACCAAACAATTGTGCCACAGAAATAGCAAGAAAGAGCCGGCAGAAATATGCCGATACCTTTCAACAGATGAACCTTAAAGAATGGAAACAACATCAGCGTGCAAAGTATTTTCTGGGAGAACTTTCTCGGGAATACATAGATAAAGAATGTTCTTTGGACTGGCTCAAAAGAGGACTCTCCACCACGATCAGGAAAGGGTCATAATGGCTGCCCAAGACCAGGGATTAATGACCAATGCATTCAAGAAGATGGCAGGGATCGGTAATGCCAATAAATGCAGATTCTGCCACACAGAATTGGAAAGTGTTGGTCATCTGATATCAAGTTGCAAAGTTCTTCTAGGGGACGGCTACAATACAGCGAGACATGATGGAGTATGCAAGTACCTCCACTGGATCATCTGTAAAAATTAAACATCCAGTGTAGCAGCAAGTCCTGGGAACATCAACCTGAAAAAACAGTTGGAAATGATTTATATACCATACATTACGACCATGTAATCCCTACAGCCACCTACCTTGAAAATGCTGCTGTGAAACCTGACATAGTTATATGGAATAAGTCAGAGAGAGTTGCAACCTTGATTGAAGTGAGTGTTCCTAATTATGGCGGTCTTAATAGAGCTGAAAGAGAGAAACAGACCAAATACCAAGGTCTCATGTATGATATGAAAAGAAACTGGAACCTAAAGGGGATATCGATCATACCAGTTATCATAGGTGCCACAGGACTTAGGAACAAGAACCTGAAGTCCTACCTAACTAATATTCCTGGTGAACTAAGTGCAAAAGAGATTCAGACAATTGCACTTAAGGGAACAGCGAGGATACTAAAAAAAGCTCTCGGTTGGTTTCAATAAAAAAGCGGGGCTATGTTGGCAGCTGGTTTGGCTGCCCTATACCCGGCATTACAATCTTCAAAGGAATAAAAATAAAAAATAAAAAATACATATGTGCATATATAGACATAAACACATATATGCATATATACACATACATACATACAGACGTATATATATATGTATATACATACACACACATATATACACACATGCACATATACATAGCTATACACATAGATATACATGTACACAGATTTACATATATAAACATACATACACATATACATACATATGTGCATAGATACGTATAATGATGGCGGATCAATTATAACATGCTTCCAGCATTTCAGGCTTACACGCGCCACAGCGTTTTCATCGCCACGAGACTATTTCATTATAGACAAATGCCTGTGAAAGTATCTATACAAAGATGATGTTACAGAGTTTTCGCCTTGTATGACAGCTAAATCTCTCTCTCGGTTCAAAATGTTGACATCCAACAACAAGCAAGGGCAAGATAGCCAGCGACAAGTCAAACTGCAGACCAACTTAATGCGGGTCTGGTCTCATGCTTATGGTTCTTTTAAATCAGAGATTTGCTTTTTCTAGAGGGATTGCCTTCACCACGGCTTACAGGAGCCCTTTCCACCCTCCACACACATGGAAATAAACACATGCATATATATACAGATATACGCCAACATACACATGTACATATATATACAGATGTACAAACATACACACGTAGAAGCACACATATACGCATATACATACACCTGCATATACATAGTACACATACATATATATGTAAAATACACATGAAGGAACATCATTCCAAAAGTTATAAACACTCAATGATCAGGTCGACGGTGATGGTGATGGGCATGATTAAATGAGTTTGACATATAAAAAACTATCCAATACAAACAGTGTTGGTACTAGTGCACACACCGATTCATGCTGAAACAACAACGCTACCATACAAGAAGCCATTCTCAATATGTGGCGCGGAGGGCGTTTCGTACCTACTCTGCACGCCAACCCCACAATTGAACAAAAAACATATCATAAAACTTCAATCAAACTTAGAAATACGATTAAAAGAAATACATACATACATACATACATACATACATACATACATACATACATACACGCATATTTACATATAATGATACATTCCTGTTATTTCATTTAGCAGCGGGATTGATATTTTAAATCTCTGCATGGAACTAGGCGTTTGATCGTACAGATTCTTTTGACCGCATTAGTGATGATAAGGTACGGATTACCACATAATATTTTTGAATGCCTCTCAATGTGTGCGCGCACACGAGGGTTACATACATTGGAAGACAGGAGTAATCTGACCTTTTACCTACAAACAGCACTTTGATAGACCTAAATAATCAGAACCTTCGTACTTACCATGTCCAGCGTTGCTTATCATTCGTTTATCTATAGGGGAACCGTTGTGTCAATTTGATGGTGATGTAAGGATTTCTCACTCGTCTTAACCTCACTATTTAAAGTGACATTTTATTGAACAAAGCTTGTGTATCCAAATGTTGCAGAATTCTAAGCTATTTTACTTATTTTTGACAAATCGTTTGGATTTATGTTTATTTTTAAATCTGAACATAATGAGAATTACTTATACTTTGCATGGCCATTATTAAATCACAGGAGAATTTAATAAAAGCACAAAGACATATTTTGAATTTTCTCTATTAAAGTTTTGACTGTTTCATTAAACTGCATCGGTTAATTATTTTTATAACACAATTTTGACAATAGAATATAACTTACAGATGTCGAAGACAATTGCTCCAATTATTTAGTTTTTATCTTGAGTGTTATTTTAAGTATGTTTCCTCTGATGCACCACCCGAATTTCAGATGTGTGTTGGCCAAAGAATAAATGCAATACACTGGCATCTAAAAAAAAGACAGAGAGAGAGATAGAGATAGAGAGAGAGAGAGAGAGAGAGAGAGAGAGAGAGAGACAACGTACATAGAAAAAAGCGTGGTAGGAGGAACACATGTTTCAATATGTATTATAAATAGACTTTCGTGACACATTTAATAGAAAAAAGTTTATATATCATCATTATAGAGTAGAAATGGATTTCAAATATTTTCCAAATGAAAAAAAGGTCACGAAAGGCATCATTATTACGAACGATTTAAAACAATGACTTTTAAAGGCCGCATCGGAACTAATCTTTTTTTTCTTCGTGTGTTATAATCTTTTTCTAAAGTAAATAGTTTACATTTAATAATATTATATATATATATATACATATATGTATTTATATATATATATATATATATATATATATATTGATCTGTCTTTCAATATATATATATATATATATATATATATATATATATATATATATATATATATATACAGTCCTGGTCAAAATCATAAGACCACTTAAGAAAGTAAGCGTTTACGCATAATATCGAATTTTTAATCAAACAACTTGTTGAAACCATTGCTAAAAGGGAAAATGTGATGAAAAAAATGAAATCTGCTCCATTTGAGGCCTTAAACCTGATCTAATGATTATTTAAAAAAAAAACATTTTCACCTTGTCAAAATGATAAGACCACTTTAATAAAATCGGCTAGTTTTGACAAAATCAATACGAAAATCTTTCTATGTTACTAAAAGCAACTTGTTAGTGGATAAAAAAAACATCTTACTAAATTATAAAAGGCAAAAGGGAAACCATTATCAGAGTTTGAGAGAGGAAGGATCTTTGAGCTTAATAGGGGGGGATTCTCCCATAGATACATTGCAATCGAAGTGAATCATAGCAAAACGGTCATCACAGATTTTTTAAGAAATCCAGATCAATATGATCACAAAAAGAGTCCAGGTCGACCAAAAAAAAAACATAATAATAATAAAACGGCATCACTGGATCGCCGTATCAGAAGAAGTTTTAAAAAACAACTCCAGTATGAGCGCAAGTCGATTGAAGATACCAACTGCAGTAGAATGTAGTCCTAAAACCAGCAGAAGGCATCTGAAAATGAAGGTGTTCAATCATTTAAAGCGACTGCAGAAACCACGGCTTTTTGAACAGCACAGAACTAACCGACTTAAATATGCCGCCAAATACCAGATGAAGAGAAGTGGGAAAATGTAATTTTCTCCGATGAGAAAAAGTTTAATCTAGATAGTCCAGATGGATTTCAACACTATTGGCATGATATAAATTTGCCCCAAAGAGATCTTTTCAACTCAGAATAGTTATTGCACACAGAAACCATCACTATTTTCATTGCTTACGGCGTATTAAAGGACTGAGACTAAAGCTGGTTTTAGGACTCCAAGCAACCACTGTAAAAAAATAATAATAAGTGACGCGAGTTAGTTGTATGCTCAGTCTATCAAGTCAAAAATAGCTGAAAAAGGGGCTTATCCCACCAGTTCCAGTTTTGGAAAATAACAAACAGGTTCCTGAATAGAAGCGTGTGTTCTATCTACACCATCATGAATTGACTTGATGAAATCTCGTCAGCATCAGACAAAGCTAAATATTTTGCCAATAACTTTGATGCTAATTCTACCCTATGCGATTAGGGCCGCAAACCCACACGTATTTTCCCCTTTATCTGAACGCACGCTGTGTGAGATAAAAATATATGTCGTGACTTTGTCATATATTTCAAAAACCTTGATTTTAGTGAAGCAATTTATGCTAAAGGGCATTCCAATTATAGAGTAGAAATGCTCCAAGAAAAACAAACTCCTATACTTACAGAGCTATTTAAGCGTTGTCTTAAAGAGAATTGCTTCACGACACCCTGGAAACCTCACCACTTTGACCCCTTTTAAAAATAGCGGCGATCGGTCATCACATTAGAACAGACCAATCAATATCCTGCGCCATGAGCAAGTTCCTGGAATCTGAATCAAATAATAAACCGCAAAAATAATCTCCTCAGTAACATGGAATATGGTTGTCTGTTTTGCTTCTTCTCCAACGAAGTTTCAAAAGTTATAATTTATAAGAGGGTCGAATCTCTCGACAGAAGCTTCCATTCTAAGGCAATTGCTCTTGACATATCAAAAGCCTTTGAAAGGATATGAGAGCCGGTTATACTCATAAAATCTCCAGCTAGGGTATAGCTGGAAATGCCCTTTTACGTACTTTCTCTTTGGTAGGTTCCTAAGAGTGGAGGTTAATAGGCAAAAATCAGAAGCTCACGGTATTAATGCTGGAATCCCTCAGGGGTCCATCCTGGACACACCTCTTTGCGCGATCTCCATAAATAATCTTCTTATTCACATCCTATGATTATTCATAAATAGTTATGCTTAGGACACTACCATATATAGCAACACTGCAAAAGTTGCACACGACCAAGGTCTCTCTGATGCTCTCTCTTCTGATTTAGAGCACGTGGGTCAATGAGGAAAGAAGTGACTGGTTAATTTTTATTTATCTAACACCAAGCTTCTATTTTTACATCATCAACGTTCTGGTCCCCGCCTGGCATCAATTAAAATGAATGTCTCTCGTCTTGGGTAGGTTCAATGATTTGACAAGCTTCTGGGCCTGAACCTTAGTCCTGCTCTTACATGGAACACATGTCTCAAATTCGTTGCTAAGGATGCCGTACAAATCGTAGGAGCATCCTACGGTTACAGTAGATATCTAACTGCTGATGCAATTCTCTACCTGTATAAGAACCAAGTAAAACCAAAGATTGAGTAATGTCGTTACATCTGGGCTGGAGGTACTTGAAGCATTTTTTCTTGCCTTGACCAAGTTCAAAATAGTATTCGTAGCCAAGTGGGGAAACACCTTTTCTCTTCCTTGCAACCTCTTTTTCACAGAAGATTTTATACGAGTATGTGTTTGTTTTATCGTTTTTATATGGCAAGTTCTCGATTGAGCACCAATCTATGAGCTCCCTTGTCTGATTTTCACGAAAAAAATATTGTCTAGCTAAAACCGCTATCAATAATTCTCCCCACTCTTTATATGTGCCTAAACCTACACGTATATTCTATGAACATAGCTTCTTACTTAGAACAATATGGCCGTCTTCAAGTCAAACTGAACAAGTTCTTGATGAGCCGTCCCCTTAAGTAATACAATTAACCAAATGCCCACTACTTACAATTACTATAATATTGAATACTGTAGAGTCATTAATCCTTAT
Organism: Euprymna scolopes; assembly: GCF_053919585.1. Taxonomy (NCBI): domain Eukaryota; kingdom Metazoa; phylum Mollusca; class Cephalopoda; order Sepiida; family Sepiolidae; genus Euprymna; species Euprymna scolopes. Next base: position 66,403,993 of record NC_136503.1, on the reverse strand, counting down.
TCTTGAGTGGTCTCCAGGTTTTGATAAGTTATAAAATATAAATTGTAGCCTCAGTTTCAAGCATTAAAAATCTAATGCGAGTATACATAGCACTGTGTGTAATATGCCGTGGTATAAAAAAATACGTTCGTTTATATCCACCTGTGAATTTCCTATACCATGGAAACTTCGTTTCTTCTAAAAGCCAGTTAAGCCATAGTGTGGCCAAAAATGTCATAAGGTGGAAGACAAATGTCTTATAATTAGGGCCGGGATGAGAACATATTCGTTTCATAGTTTTAACTCTGCAGTGTGTATCCGTTGATATACGCTTTTACATAGAGTGATGCGTTCTCAGTCGATTAGCTGTATACTCGAGAGTCAAAACAATGATAAGAATAATCTGTTGTCATAGCCCTAATTATAAGCAAAGTCGCATCATGCGAGTGTTGGCTTATTGTATTTAACATAATTGAAGCAAAAATTATTCACTTTATTTGACGCCGATTCTTTTTTTACTGGTAACATTCTGTAGATAAATTATAATATCTTATAAGCGTCTAAATATCAGCGAAAATATACGATGGATTATTTGATTTTAATGACAATGTATTGATGCTAATAATTAAGTAAATAATAAGTAGTAGTGGGAATATACTTTTTCTTTTATAACACCATATTAAATAATAAATCTGTGTATTTTCATTTGACTACAGAACGGATCAACATTTCCCATATATATGGGTTTAGATACAAGTGTTTGCGTACTGCATCATCGCGTTTAAGACACCTTTTGTCCTAGATCACGGAAGTAAACTGGGTGGACCCTGACCCGTACACGATCGCTGGTTATTTATATTTACAGCCTGGTGCTGTACAGGATTATGTCATGACCATGATATACCTTTAGAGTAACGTAATACACATTTTTACACACGTGGCCCACGCGTTATAACGTGTGTAAAAATGTGTACTACATTACTCTACGCAGACAACATTTAAAAAGAGCATAAGCCAATTAATAGCTTGACTCATTTTTCTTTTAACAATGTCATTTATTTCCGGTACTTTCCCCATTTTATAATGTGACCATCTTCTTAAAAATGCTTTTTATAGGATTTATCTACAGTGACGTCATTGCGCTGTTTGTATACATTTTCGCACGTGCGCCCGGGCTCTCTTACATGCCAACTGCTTGTTAATTCGATATCGTCCACTGATCATGAGGATGTAAGCAGCGTAGCTCCCCCAAGAATAATACCACACACAGTATTACTGTTTCGTGTGTTATTGTGACCTTCTTAAATAAGTCGTATCTACGTCTACAGTTTAAATCCCGTCTTTCCGTGAGTCTCACTCGGTGACGACCCAGAAAATGGCGAGTGAGCTTAGTCACTGAGAAAAGCAAGTGACAAAACAGACGAGAGCGAGCAGCAGACACCAAATTGTAATAAAATAAAAAATGGAAAAGGAATACTTGCACTTTCAACAACAAGTCTTTGTTTTTGTGACAAAAAAATAAACAAAATGCTTTTCTTCAACCGGCAGAAATTACTATCAATAAAAAATAGCCGTTCCCCATAAAACCTCATGTTGTACCCGTCCAAGGTATAACCCGTACCCTCACTATAAATGTAAAACATATTTTTTTATAAACAGCAAAAAAAAGCGTATTTTCAACAACAAAAAATGTTCGTAGAAAATTCATTAAAACGTCGTAGTCTGCTAAAAAAACACACACAAAAAGAATATTAACTTTTATTTGGAAAAAAATTGTTAACAAATACGAAAAACGTACACTAAATTTTACGAAAAATATGTATCCCTATAATTTTTATTATAGGGATACATATTTTTCGTAAAATTTCTGTTTTCAAAGAGAAAGTGTACGTTTATGGATAGTATGGATTTTTTTTTTACTTCAAAGAAATATTTTTTTTTAATGAAAAAAGGCATATTTTCATTTAAGTAATTCGAAAAAAAAAGAACTTTCATACAAAAAAAAAACACAATCAGAAAATAATTAATCCCTAATTCAAAGAAGCAAAACATTCATCACAAAAGAAGCGGTTGACAATACAAAAATAAAACAGTAAATTTTATGAAATCATTTCAGTATGTTGTTTATATATATATATATATATATATATATATATATATATATATATATATATATATATATATAGTCATGTGTGTATGTACTTAAGTTCGCACGGTGCAATACGGCGGTTTTCGTCGTCCGCTAGGCATCGCCGAGTGAAGCTCACGAAAAAATGGAATTAAACTGCAGAATTACCAGAACATAAATTACTGAGAATTGGAATGTAAGGGGTAAATTGAGAAAAAACTCTGCGATTCGTCATGTTTACTGAGTAGCACAAAACTTGCTATCCCTTTACGCCTTTAATTTAAATAAGAATAAATGTTCTACGTTGCAATTTAACTATATGAGACAAGTTGTATTATTTTTTATTGTGTCTTGAAACTAACCTCTTTATATAATTTAATTTTCACATGTTGCAGTGTAATTTCATAGTCAAATCATTTGATGGTATGCCACTTAAAAACGCAATATATTTAACAATTAACTGATGTATATTGTAGTTCTGTCTTTAAATAGTGTCAACCCTTTTCATGTTCAGATAATCTCGTATTTCATAATTGGCTTTTATCTTTGAATAATTAAAAACTGACATTTTTATTACTAAAATAAATTCCACGTTTGGTTGTTTGTGTGTCATGGAAATTTATATTTTAATAGTTTAAACGATTTATCATATTTTAATAAGGACTATTCTCCATTAAATAACTCCATTCCTACAGTAATAATCGCTTATAACCTCAACTAAATATCTGCAATATAAATAGAATTAGAAAGAGAAATCCATGTAAAAAATAGATTATCATAAGGAAAGAAAGAATTTAAAAAAAAACTTCTCCATGCGCAATCTAATTTAAAAGGTTTATACATTAAAATAATATACATTGTTTGGAGTTTCGGACTAATGTTCTCAGCTTCGGTGTATTTTCTCAAGGTGTCGGCCAATGTAACCTTCCACCTTCTTCAGGTATAGCTTGTCGAACTTGGAAATATTTCCGACAATTTAGACGGAGTTCTGATCGAAACGCTTCATGTAATTTATAGGGCTACTATGCTCTCATTCCCTCGAATATGACTGGATATAGGCATTTAGTAATTCGCAATTGTAATGTTCCTTCGGTCACAGTTAAATATATTTTTCGTTTATATCTTTAAGAATTAATCATGTAAAGGAAAGTGAGATACTTATAAATTCGTTAAAGCAATCCAAAGAAAAACGTCAACAGATCAGCCTACAGGATTGCTCAGTGTTGATGCCATACATAAATTTAAATATATTATACCGATATGACGTTGCTGATTTTTTTAGATGAGGAGAGATTATTTGTATTATTATTCATCGGACCTATGTTCTCATCTTGAGTGTGATTTTCTCAACGTTTCGATCGATGTAACCTCAAACCTTCTTCAGGGGAATCTTGTCGGACTCAAGAATGTTTCTGTCAAACTCTAGAATTTGCATGGAATTTCGAGCGGAACCCTTTATTTACTTAACGGGCGCAGCGGCCTCTATACAGTCATTTCTTACGGAATAAGAGCATGCTACACCAGTAAAGTGAATAAAGAGTTCTGCTCGAAATTCTGTCCAAATTACCGAGTGTGACATAAAACATTCCCGAGTGCGACAAGATAAACCTGAAGAAGGTCAGGAGTTACATCGACCGAAACGTTGTGAAGATCACACTCAAGATACGAACAGTAGTCCGATGAAAAATAATATTATACCGATGATTGAAGTAAATTTCTTTAATTTTTCAAATGGGCTTTTAAACCAAACGGTTTTTCCCACTACGTATACTGCCTTATGACTTTGGGACACCGATCCACATAAGATCACCGAAGTTAAGCAAGCTTTACTTTGGTTCCTACTAATTGGGTGACAATATACGAATACTAAGTCCTGTATCTGTATGCTGTACACACTGCGAAAAAGAAACACCTCCTTCTTTAGTGACAGGAGAAGATATGCAACAGGAAAGTGCTTGCTAATTTGACATTCCTTTAGACTTCTTTGTTTATGAATGCCGTTGATATATCGCGAGAAGAGCGATGCAGTATGAATAGTTATAGTTCTGTATGTGACATCAAAAAGAAAACAAATGCTTCTTATAAAAAGGAAAAAATAGTTTTTCTATGGATAAAGCAAACATAATTGTGAATATTTTGAGTGACGTTTCCTGGAAAACATGCACAGAACTATTTTTTTTTAAACTAGATTTGTGCATTAAATATATCAATTACACAGGGCATTTTTTAGCCTAACAGTATTCATTAAAATAAAATATTTTGCTGCCTCTTATTTCGAACAAGATGATCTTGTCTTTTGTTTTGTTTTTATGTAAACCTGGGAAGCAATTTTTTTAAAACTAAAGAAATCGATATATATAAAAATCAGAAAACATGACGCTTTCAGATTTTACATGCTCAATATTTGTTTCGTTTTCATTTTAACGTACTTTATTTTTTATTAATAACATTTTATATCAGGCGTCTTTGTTTGGTTCTTACTGTTTGATCGATTATTTTTACGTATATATCTGATCATTTTCCCATGCCGACCCGATTATTTACCTTCAAAAAACATAATAAACTTAATAAATATACATTTTTCTGAATCTGTTTTTTTTCTCGGTCAGGTGATATTACGGTCCATTCTGTCAGTTTATATGTCTTTAATGCTTTGCTATGTTTGTTTTTTTTCAAACTGCATCAGAAAATCTCTATTACTTGCTATACCTCACTGCGTGTCACGTGTCATTCTTTTCATGTTTAATAGACGCAACTTGTTTAATATGTATCCCCACAATATCAGAGTAAGCTTTCCTTTCCTTTTAGTTCGTCTGATAGTAATTTAAAATATCATTTCCCTGTCTGTAAAGCAGCTCGTATAATTTGGATACTTAGAATTCTTTATGTTATCCTCAATGTAATTTTCACAACAATTCGGTGGATGTAACTTCCGATTTACTTTAGATGTATCTTGTCTAACTCCAAAATCGTTCTGCCTTATTTATGAATCTCTACATGCTCGTCTGAGCTCCAATCCCTCGTCCCACGCTCGCCAATCTTTCACGAAAAACACCCGTCTAGCTGAAGCCACTGTCAAAGATTTTCCCCACTCTTTATCTGTGCCAAAACCAAAACGTATATTCCATGAACAAAGCTTCTTTCTTAGAAGTGCACGCCTACGGAACTCTGTTCCGTCTGCCTGTTTCCCACCTGACTACAACTTGGATGTCTTCATAAACAAATTCCTGATAAACCTCCCCCATAAGGGACACTTTATCAAATCTCCACATTAACGTACTGTACACCAATAACCCTTATCCCCGACTGGCTTCCGGGTCTTGAAAAGTGGTGACCACCTTGTAAAAAAAAACATACTTTTTAACGATGCTCTTTAATATGCTCTCGTATTGTTAGCCCTGACTGGGTTAATGTCGTAAGTAGTTCGCAATTAAATTTTTTAGTGTAACCTGCTCTGACCATTGAATCCTGTACTACTAAGAAAGTATAGCGTACAACTTTATTGTAGTAATTACTTTATCCACTATGCCAGGAGTCGTTGCGGAAAACAACATAAAAATTCAGAAACAAATTTCAAGTTATTTTTCATAAAATACATTTAAATCAGCATTTGTGTTAATTTGTTTCGCTTCGGTTTTGTATAAGCTTAGTGGGAAGATCTGATGTTTTTCGCCATTTAATATCATAAAGTTTGTTTTTATTATGATTACAACGGATTTTTTTTTTTTTACGGAGTTTCTCACATTTTGCTCATAGAAAATTAGAGATTGATATTATATTTCCGTGTTTTTAACGATGAACCCGATTTACGGAAATGTCAAGAAAACTTAATTTAGTGGCATTCAGGCACCATAGTCATACTTGGTATTAAGTGTTCTTTTTGTTAGAACCCATTTTGAAATATAACAAAGATGCTTTAATTTAGGCGTTATTTATCAACTGGAGTTCTATAGCGATTGTAAAAATTCAGACGTATCGGATGTAACTCATTTTATTTATATTTATTTATTCTAAAACTATAGTGTATTTAGAAGTTATGGGTCTTGTTTTAAATTGATTTACAATATTCGATTTTCTGTAGTACTTCAACATGGTGTCATCTGATGACATTGCTGCGTTTTTGTCTCTGTAGTTAATGAGAAAGAATCGTGAAAACTAGTCAATCATCAATAAAAGAAATAAAATCGAAATAAGCAGAAACGTGGTGTACGTTTTCTATTTAACTAGCAGGGCTACCCGGCGTTGCTCGGGACCGTATAAACAATGAAAAAACAAAAGCAGATATTGAACATATGTTTTATTCTTAGGGAAGAGGAATCTTTCATCTCAAGTTTTAGCGTTACAAACAAACATTTGTCTTTTATATATATAGATAATGACAGTTTTTTTGGGCCCCCCCTCGAAGATAACTGATCAGTTGACCAACTTCTAGTGGTCCGTTTGACGTGAAATTTCGATATTTGTCATCCGGGTGATGGGGCTTCAATATGAGACCACATTTGTCAACTCTGGTTGTGTCTGTCAAAAGTTTTAGCGTTACAAACAAACATACATACACACAGACGTTTGAGATTTATATATATATAGATGTAACACTCTATTTCATGCAATGGATTTTACAGCATGCTGTGTCTTGAGTCGTTCATTAGTTGGTGTAAACTATTTAATTTTTAATTAACGAACGAGTGATTGACGTTAAAATTCCTAAAAAATATATATGTCAGACTAGCGGGGTTGGGGTGGGGGATCGCCCGGCTTAGCTCGAGCATAACATACGCTTTAATATGATATTTTAATGGGTGTAGACCACTGATTTCAAAAGTAAAAAATAAAATATTTGGGTGTCATCAGCCAAACATCGAAACATATTATTCAAAGCAGGTGACGTTACCACTGTACCAACGTGACACGCATATGAACAGATTAAAAATTAAATATAAAATAAGATGAATGTACATAGTATTTAACGATTTTTTTCCAGTTTTTACCAATTGTTAACCCCTTAAACATTATTTTAATCGGTTAATGATCCATAAAATAATAGCCCGTAAAAAATCTAATCATTTATGCCCCCCACGCTGTACCGTTTAGTTTAAGAAGAGATAGTTTAAAAATATGTAGATAGACATACATACTGACAGACATACCTATAGCTATAGTTAATATATTAGAGTTGTTCTGTGTTTGGCGGTTTTAGATTACAAAACATGGCTGAGTACTATCTGTAATAGAGTCGTATTCGGATCTCGACTTGGTAGGTAACTATGACAAGGTGATACACACACCAGATACTTTCAGTATTGATTAGGTTAACGTCGCTCAACTTGTTTTCTCTTAAAACAACAGATGCGTCTAAGTAATTAGAAACGTATATTGCCAAGTTAATAATACTTTACTTTTAACCAAATGAAAATTCTTTCAGATTATTGCTTTATCTTTCATTAACAACAACAATAACAACAACAACAACAGACTTTCATTACCTAAACATTTTCTTTAACAGAGTATTTTTGATTTGCAAAGTATTTTCATTTTACCCTTTCGTTTTTTTTTGTTATTTATACAGTTTTTATTTCTGTTTATTAATAATACGGTAAATATTGTATTTGTGGTCTGATTCGTTTATTTAAGTCTGTTTATTCTAAGTCCATTTTCTTTTTTTGCTTTCTAGCTCCAAATCAGGTCGTTACAAGAAAAAATACTTAACACATTTATTCCCAGTCTGCGACGCTTTAAAATAGACTCAAAATGCATTTCTCGACGAAATATTAAACAGTACACAAGATATTTTTGTTCGAAAAACAAACTGTTCTAACATTATATCACATGAGGTGTTTAAAATTTGTTGTCTATTAGTTTGGGTGGTTTATGAGAACTGATTTTGTTGTACATTAATATCTGTCGACAGTTCTGCGGCTTCTCTATCCAGTGATAACGAATCCCAACTTAAGTGCAGTTTGCACACTGCAGGATACCTGGATTGTAGAACTGCTATCTCCAACAGACAGTGATTCAAACAAGAGAGGACGTAGATATAGGTAGATGAGAATCATATAGACCAAGGTAAGTCATCGTGTATTCAATTGAAAATTTCTAACTCCAAACAAGAGGGGGCGTAGGTATAGGTAGATGAGAATCCTATAGACCAAGGCATCTCAGCGTGTATTCAATTGAAAATTTCTAAGTCAAAACAAGAGGGGACGTAGGTATAGGTAGATAAGAATCCTATAGACCAAGGCATCTCAGATTGTATTCGATTGAAGATTTCTAAGTCAAAACAATAGGGGATGTAGGTATAGGTAGATGAGAATCCTATAGACCAACACATTTATCCCATTATTTCCTTAAGGTTCTCAATTACAAATACAAAAGGAAGAGACGAGAAAAAAGGTTAACTCTATTTAGTATATTTCACATTCAATATGACAGTATTTTTTTCCTTTACTTTCTATCTGTTTTTACCTTTTTTATTCATGAATATAATTTCTTACTATTTTAAACTTATTGCAACCGTTCTCTACCGCGTTCAATTCAAGTACAGAATACGACTTGCATTTGTAAAGCGAAAAATATAATAACACGCATTTAATATCAAAAGCATTTTATACAATGCACCATTTATTTTACTTACTGTAATGCTTCTAACACGTTATTTTATAGTTTACTTTTAGCAAAATATATTTTTCAACAATCGAAAGTACACTTAATATATATTGTAATTATAGTTGATGGAGGCCATTAAATATCGGCCGTTTAATCAAGGCGATTGATGTAGAAAATATAATCCTAATTAGATTTTTATATACTATATCTTTTGTTTGATTAACGATTAGAATCTCTGTTATTTTCATTAAAATTTGGAACATTTTTAAATTTTAACCGTTACGGAATTCGCGTGTCTGTAGTAAGACTCTTTTAAAAAAGGAATTACTTAAGGATTCCACTTAACCTTCGGTACTACTATAACTTCGGTGAGAACCTATTTATACATATTAAAACTAGCAGTAGCGCCCGGCTTTGACACATATCCAGGTGACTGTTACCTAAAATTTCAAGCGGTTGGATACAAAATTGGGGGAACAGTTTGGTGGAATCTGCAAAGGTCGACTCTTTCAACTTTGGCCTCTTGGCAGCCAAATTTTCGGCCATCACTGAATAACCTTTATGCAAAAGTTAAGATTTACAAAATTGGCTGAATAGTAAACCGGAGACAGCAAATGTATAACTTTTGGAACTTAGACCCCTTAACACTCAAATTTTTTGGCCAACAACGGATTTAAAAGTTGCCATATGCCTGAATACACTTCATGCAAAATTTCAAATATTTAGACTAGAAATTTGCTAAATAATATGATAGAGCCAGCAACCGTCATTTTTTTTTTTTTAAAGTTTTACACCGATTTTGATCACTTTTACATAAATCGTTCGGGGCTCAAATAAAATTAAATAGTTCCATCCATGTCCAAGTTACGTACATCGAAAATTTCAAGTGTTTAAACTGGCGGAAGAAGTTTAGTGGAGTTTACAAAGGTCAAATGTTGTTGGTTGTTTTTGTTTTACGGCATATCAACCCTTTTCAGGTTATTTAATGACGAATCTAGTTATTTTGAGGGACGATTTTAAATGGAGTATATTTGTTTTTAAGTCGGATTCCATTTAACCAATAGTTGGGACTCTAACATGTACCTCCACTCCAGGTCAGAGTGGATCTGGGAGCAATGCCAATTAAATAATAATAATAATAATAATAATAATAATAATAATAATAATAATAACAAACCAACCCCGGACAAGAACAACCATAGCATAAATAAAAATACTAATAACGAACAAGATAAATGCAATTGTAGACACCGCACACTTTGCCCAGTCCAAAATAAATGTCTAACAAAAAGCGTAGTTTATCAAGCAACAATATTTGCGAAAGAAAACCCGAATAACAAGAAATATTACATCGGCATGACTTCCTTAGATTTCAAAACCCGATACTATGACCACAAAAGCACATTCAAAAATAAAAAAAACACCGTATAATAACAACACTAGCGAATAAATACTGGGAACTCAAAGAAAGCGGACATTCGCCGGTAGTCGAATGGAAAATAATGAGACAAGCTACCACATGCAGACATTTAGACGACCCATGTAAAGTATGCCTCTATGAAAAATGTTCTATCCTGTACCTTAAAGAACCTCAAAATCTATTAAACTGTAGGCGGGAAATAGCAAACAACTGTGTTCGCAAAATAAAACTTACTCTAGGATAGCGATACAAAATAGCTTTAAAACCAACAATAACAATAGAAAACAAACAACTAAATAAATTAAATAAACACGAATATGCATAAACGATCACACACATATATGTATATATATATATATCTATATGTGCATGTATGTGTGTACACATAGGTATATTTATATGTATAAAAAATAGGAGAACGTCTACCTAAAGCCACTAACCTAGTTCTAAAACAGATCCTTTGTTTGATAAAATGCACGCCCATTGGCTGATAGGAAGGGGCGCGGTGGATACTAGAAAGCTGATTGGCAAACTAGAAATCCTCAACATATATAAAAACAAGAAGCAACCACAGAATTCTCGCGTAAGCCTGACGAATCCTATAGTTGGATGAAACGCAGAATATTCAGTGTAGCTTAGACGCCATATATATTTTATAAATTACTAACTAGCTCTACCTACGTATTGAGCACTTTTGAAGTAAATACTTAAAGTTTACGCATCGCATAAATCTATACTTTCGTATATTAAATGTATGTGAATAAACGAAGTAGTTATATATATATATATATATATATATATATATATATATATATATATATATATATATATATATACAAGCTTTGAAGTAGATAGCTGCATTGCTGTAATGACAATGTCAAAGGAAGTAATATCTGGTAAGAATGCGGTTTGGGGTTCGATAGGATAATAGTGAAGCGCTGAAACACCTTCTCAGTAACTCCTGATTCGGCGATGGCTCCGGTCGCATTAGCTTGTTTTTTAATTTGACTTTTCACAAATGTTGAGTGGAACCAGACAAGTGAGAAATCCTAGGTTTCTTTATCATCTGCCTTGACCGACATTTGGAGCGGCAACTCCAGCTTCGGCTTTATGGCCACAGCAGACTATGCCATGCATGAGACAAGATGCAAACCGCACTTACATAATTAAACAAAATGTTTCTATCACGTTGCACATCAGCCCGACGAAACTCTTATAGTAATGCAACAGTAATGTTTCTCTGGAAAAAAAAATCCACAATACATTTTCGAACACTTGTTAACACAAAACTACATGCGTTAATTGAGTTTGCGCTAGTAGAAAACAAGTTAACTAGTATGTATTTCGACATAATGACATCATAATTTGAAATCATACAAACACTAGTTTCTAGGGTTGCATGACATTTGGAAGAGAAGAAAAGGACAGATAGGTAGACAAAATTTGAATAATGACAAAAATGAAATCACGTTTTCGAGCGAGAGATAACTAAGATTATTCTACAGTTTTCTCTGGAAGCCTTGCGAATGGAACAGTTATATTATGTAGAAGACATAGATAACCTAAACAAATGTTATCTATGTCTACGATCGTCTGTAGAAAACTTATATTTAATAAGTAAATAACAAGATAATATAACAATTTCTCTCTCCAGTAGTATTTTTCTAAATAAAGCCTTTAAAAACATGCAGTTTACGTCTGCATTGTGCCATTATTCAGCAAAATCAGAGTGCATCAGTAATAAAGAACTAAATAAAAGGTTAGTATTTTTGTACATATAATAAAGTCTAAAGAATGGATTGAATATATTAATGCAAATTCTACGTAAAGGAAGACAGCACACGAAGATTTTTTTTTATTTTGTTGTAGAACATATTACACTCATGTATATTTATGTAATCAGCAATGTTCAAGTAAATATTGAAGCAGACATGTATATTTATTATCTGATAATGCATGCATGTAGACGATAAAAAAGTCAAGAAAATTAATCTCTACAAATGCGAAAAGAAACGAAATAAGGTAGCGAACCCTGAATGTATAATGAACCGAATGCCAAATAGCAATGAAAAGAAAAAAATTCAAATGAGTTCAGATTATTTTATGTGATTATCTATTGTTTATAACTCACAGGCATCACTTATAGATATATATATACATAAATATATATATATATATATACATGTATTTATATATATACATGTATATATACATATATATATATATATATATATATATAGTCTCCCCCAATTAAGTCCAGATTTTTTAATATATATATATATATATATATATATATATATATATATATATATATATATATATATATATATATATAGATAGATAGATAGATAGATAGATAGAAAGATAGATAGATAGATAGATATTGGAGGCGACTAAAACGCGTTGCTACGGTTTCAGACGATCTGACATAACAGCAGCGGACACTTAATTCCATATATTTCTCATATGTTATATCTCCCCTATTTTGGAAATAGGATACGATTATGAATATCTCCAGTGCCAAAATAATCTTTATGCACCGTGAAATTTCATTTATGTATATAAACCAAAGAGGGGAGATATACAGGGTTACCCAAAAATACAAAAGCTAAATGGATGCCATCTAGAACGTATGATGTAGAACGAAGAAAAAAAAAGGCCAAAGATCCTAATGTTTGGATGTGATGTTTTGAATATAATAAACTAGTTATGACCAAAGTTTCATTTCATTCGTACAAAGCACTAAGAAACGGTGCCTAATAAGAGTTGGGCCCGTTTTCTTTTGTCAACCTAAGAAATATTTGATATCAGGTCTATTCTTACAATTATTTCAGATCATCTGAAACCATAGCTGCAAGTTTTAGTCTCCCCCTTAATCAAGGCATTAAGGTCTATGGGAAATAAAAGGTATTTCGTAATTCATATGCAAAACTAGGAAAACAAGTGACTATGATTGAAACATTCGTGCGCTTGTTGTATTTTTCCATCCACAAGAAATCCATTAAAATTACACCTATTATACGTTTTTGAGAATGCTGAAAACGAAAACAACAATAAAACTCCTTTGAAACGAAGATTTTTAATAATATGAGCAAATTATAATTTTTAAAGATGCGGGATACTTTTCTATATGATTTAAACATAAAATTGACTCCAATTTTATAGCCATGGTGGCCATAATGAGGATGCTAATTTTACGTTAATTTTATATAGAAAATGAACACCCACTTTTTAAACAATACCGTGCTACCTGAAGGGCATATCTCACATATCCCCTTACTCGAGTCAGACAATTATTTTCCCAACGAGCATTTACTTGTCAAATTCTAATTGTCGCCAAGGTCTCGAACTAATAAATTTACCCCAAAAAGTGATATATTCTCATATATTTATTCTATGCGACGAAACTACATGAAAATTTACAGGCATTTTGCAGATTATAATACTATTTTATGGTTAACATTTTATAATAATTGGTAAAAATCCCTATATTTTCAAACCAATAAAATATGCTGTCTATATATATATATATATATATATATATATATATATATATATATATATATATATATATATATATAGTATCCTAGCAGGCAAGCTTTAGTTTAATTTGTTTTGTCACTTTCAAGACCATCAATATATATATATATATATATATATATATATATATATATATATATATATATATATATATATTAAGGAGATTAGAACAATAGTCTAAAGAGGAGGGTTTATTTTAATGTATTAGTAAATACATTAATATAATTAAAAGAAAACAGTGTTCGTTGTAATTCAGATATGTAATAAGTTCGATAGGTATAGGTATCCCAGGGATATTTTAATATTAAGTAAATTGATTGATAATTTATAATTAAAATTAAAAATTAAAATTTGGTTTCACAATTAAGAACAAACAAAATCAATAAATTGTACGATCGTTTTGGAAACCATGTTTTTATTGAGAATGACAATAAGTCGTGGGCAATAAATTTATTATTTGATTTTATAAAACAAATTCCCTTCATCAGCAAAAAGTGTGGGCGGGCTTTTAAAGACACGAAAAATAAAACTAGCATTTCTTTTAGTAAGGCAGATATATCTGGACAATATTTAAAATATTAAGAAAAATAGTTACTTATGTTGATGTTGATAAACAAAGTAAGATAAAATAAAATTGAATATAATCGGGTGGAAAAGTCAGGTTAACAGGGGATATCTGCAATATTTCTAATAAAGAATATATATATATATATATATATATATATATATATATGTGTGTGTGTGTGTGTGTATACCTTTTAATCCTTTGCCTTTAAAACCTGTAAGTATCATCTGCAATGCATTCATTGGGATGTTAAATGAAAGTTTATAAATAGTTGAAAATGTTAGCATGTACAAACTTCAAAGGAAATGCTAATAAAATTATATTACCAATTTAAAATCGTTTGAAACGCTATATTTGAATGTATCTTAAATAATTCAATTATAAAAGGGGAGAACTCCCATTTTTGAAAAATGATAATCAAATAGAAAAATAAAGAATACTTTTATTGTTCAAATGGAGATTATAAATTAGTTATTTTTATATAAGGTTTTAAACATAGTAATATTAATAAAATCAATAATAGTAATACCATGAATCTTTTTGGTAGTAATTAAATAATAATATTATTATAATAGTAATATAATATTTATAGAATTAATATTAAGAAAAATAACATATAAATTTAAAGTGAAGTAGATAATAAAATAAAATATTTAATAATGGTAAAATATAAAAAAGAGAATAATAATAATAATAATAATAATAATAATAATAATAATAATAATAATAATAATTGTAATAAAACTATAATAATAATAGTTATTATGTTATAAATTATAAATTTTAAAATAGATTAGTAATGGGAAAATATTATTATTTATGGTAGGTTAAAATTTTCGAACCTAAACCAACCTTTATAAATGCATAACGTAAGAATTTCGTCTTTTAAGTTTAAGAGAATTGATTTAGTGTTAATTAATTTTTAAATATTAACGGCTTTATATCTACAAAGTGCGCAGAATTTGTCCCCCGGCATATCTGCTTTATAAGATCATATTATTTTACATTTTAAATTGAAGGGAATACTTCTACCATTAAGTCGCCAAATATGTTTAGATTAAGAGGTGTGGTTTTTCAAGGAAAGATTTTTGAAGGAGTGTTTATGCGTGGAGATCCTGTGTTTAATAAGTTCAAATGTGGACCCAAAGTAAATCGCATTTTGTTTAATATATATTGATTGTCAGCTAGATTACGAGTGGTATTGGTATGTAATAGGTTTGGTTGTATTTAATTGGCAGATTGTTATCGATTAACTGTGTGGTAGAGTTAGTCTGTAAGAAGGGATTTGTATTTTTGCTATTAACATAATTTATATTTAGGGTTTGTGACTCTGTGAAGTCATAAATCACATTTGTTTTACTTTGCAGGTATCTTGTACAGGGTATTTACTTTTTCTTCTACAGTTACAGCCTGCTATAGTTTCCATATTTGCATTTTGTATCTTACTCATTTTTTATTGTTGGAACTAATTATTTTTTATGTAGGTTTGGAATAGTTGAATAAGACACTTTGATAATGTTCTTATTAAATATTTTATTGTAATTATGAGTGGCTTTTAAGTGTTTTTCGAATATTTTTACAGAATTCCATGGCTAAGTTAGTCTCAAGACATTTAGAATATAGAAGGTTGAACCATAGAATTTCCCTATGTCTGTTTTTACGCTTACAGATTTTGGTTTGTGGTTTCTTTATGTTAGTGGCTAATGCTAGTTTTTTAATTTGGTTTTGTATTGTAGTTAGATTATTTTTTGCCATTCGTATGTGGGATGGCATGACCATATTGTAGGTTATTATGTTTTTAGTAGGTTTATTGCAATTATTGTAGTGATCTATACAGTTATATATATATATATATATATATATATATATATATATATATATATTACTCGTCTAAAGACGGGTTATATTTATCTCACCGATGTTTTTACCTATTTTATTTCTCTTATGTGGAGATAAGTCAAGATATTTCTACTACACCTTATTTCAGGAATTCTTATATCAATGCTTAGCAAAAATCACTATATGATTTTAGAACTAGATACTATACAAAATTAAAACAAAACGACTCGTGTAAACTAATTTTAAAGGAAAGTTGAAGTGCTTTCTCAACTGGTGTCTAATAATTATAGATTATATGTATCCGCCTATAAAATCTATGTTTTCTTGCTATGACATTGATATTTAAAGACTATATTTTTTTAATGTACTCAATATTAAATCTGTGAGCGACTAGTGAAAAGTAAACGTTTTTAAACTGAAAAAAAAGACAAGATATTCTAGTAAAAATATAATAAATTCATAACTTTAAATATTGAAGCAATAACAATTGATTATATAATGTCGTGAATTGCATTCAAAGAAAAGAATTGATTCCTTAATGTTATGAATTGAATTTAACAAAGAAATATATTTGATAATCGTACCTGTAGAATATTTTCGATTGGATTTTTTAGCTCTAAACCTCCTGACAAGGGGTCTAAATTGAAAAACAAAACAGTTGATTTTCGCAAGGTAAATATAATGAAATACTACGTATTCTGTGACATTTGCACATGCGCAAAATCAAATATTCATAGCTCAATATCCATTGATTTTTTTACAATTCATATCCATCTGTTGGAGATACGGATGCTGGACATATAATCAATGACTAATGGTGGAACGCTAAATGTTCTTGTTTCGATTACTGAAATCATATAGTTAGCCATTCTGAAGTAATTAGTACATATTCGACTAGCGGAACAATTCTAGGAAGTTGCACGTGATTGAATGCGGATCAATTAATGTTTTACTCTTCCGTATTTTTTTGACATCGAAATCCGTAAATTTGACCATTTTGAAATCAAACCGATGAACTGCCTGTTCTAATTTGGGACTTACCGCGGTACACAAAAAGCAGCTTCATATGCCATCCCCGCAGTGACTTAATCAACAATACATTTTAGTTTACACTGCACCGTAGAAAATTCATAGTGGATTATATATATATATATATATATATATATATATATATATATATATATATATATATATATATATATAGAGAGAGAGAGAGAGAGAGAGAGAGAGAGGGAGAGAGGAGAGATAGATAGATAGATAGATATTTATATAATGGGTTTAATAAAACTTTAACACGCCATACTTCAACTGTAGTCTAAACAAAACTATTTGTTTCGTGTGCATCCTGTCATAGCAGAAGACCTACTGGTGATATTATATGACGCGTTTTCTCCTTCAGTGGTAATTAACAAAAATCATATGAACTTGTTATGTCAGACTGTATAAGGCGGTACCTTGAGACAAAATCGCCAGTTCATCTTCTCATCGAATTTGATTCGCTAATACATTATCGATAATTATCGAAGACATTCTGATACGAAACCTATCTAAGAACATGACGAGGCACACAAATTATATTTTTGTTAAATAAAAAAAATCGCCCAGCTGTCCACGAGTCCATAGGAAACAAACTCCCTCCCACAAACACAATTAAAATGCATTTTATATATTAGTAAACATATACGTGGATAGATAGAAAATAATCAATAGCGAATGGACTATAATTATAAATAAGATATCTGCATGATCTTAACTATCTATGCTTATTTTACCACCAGGAAACGTCGAGCTGCTTGCTAGTATAATGTGCATATGAAATTATTTTATTTGAATATAGGAGGTGTGTGCAAGATCGTGTTTCCTATAATTGACTTTTCTAACGAAATTGAAATTTATGGTAAAAATACGAACTAATGGCTAATATGTATAGTTAAATATAAACTAATGTCTAATATGTATAGTTAAGATTTCAGAATAGGTCGAGGTAACACAATTTTTATCTATGCCCTTGTAACCGTTTTAATCCCTTTTGTAAAACTAAATTAACGACGATCCGAATGTTCTATCATTACGCTTAATAGCATAGTAATAACAGTGATACTGGGTTAGGATGACTTTGAAAAATTTGATAAGCGTAAATATATACACACAACATACGAAATTTGTCCATGTAAAGCTATTTTATATCTTTGTGCTTCGACAGTTTTTATAATGGCATCACTTAAGTTATTACGGCAATATAGATGCAGTTTTAAAGCCAATCCCCCCAAACATCTTAATATCCAACAGAAATACATTTTCTAGGTTATTTCTGCGTACTTAATGTAATTGTTGATCGACGTTGTCAAACCTTTGTCATGGATGCAGCATAGATAAATTATCCAATCGGGCTAAATTCTGCTTAAATTTGTGGCCAAATATATCGCCTCATGGCTAAATAAATTCATCGCCTCATGGCTAAATATAACGCGGACAACCAAAACCTTGACGGTACATCTATATGCTATACGTGTGATATCTCATTTTAATCGGCCTTGACAGGCAATTATTTTTATTATGCGTCGATGTGTATGCTATATGTAAGTCACACTTAAAACAACTGTTCCAAACAGAAGTAGCCTTAAGCTTCATATTGCATACATTAATCACTAGTCTGATTGCTTTCAACGTAATAGATGTATTTAAACATATACCCGTTTAGGGACTGTTAGTAATCACCGCAAAGGGATACTAGAAAATGCCAGAGTCATTCTTAGTTCTACAAATTCAAAGTAGAAAGATAAAGGCGAATATACAAGGAATTTCGGCAATTACAAATCATAGACAGATACGCG
This sequence comes from Euprymna scolopes, assembly GCF_053919585.1. NCBI lineage: Eukaryota > Metazoa > Mollusca > Cephalopoda > Sepiida > Sepiolidae > Euprymna > Euprymna scolopes. The sequence goes on along the minus strand of NC_136503.1, from coordinate 66,385,085 downwards.
TCTTCTATCGCAAAGATCATCAATTGGCCTATGGTGATTTCGTTAGCATCTGACAAAGACTAATCTTTGCCAAAAACGTTATTTAAACTAAACCCTGTGCAATCAGGGTCACGTGCTTTCCATAGTTTTCCCAACATATGAATCTATCTGAGCGACATACACAGTTCTGTCCGTAATGTTACCTAAATTATCAAGAACCTTAATTCCAGAAAAAATAAACCAGTCATAATATTCATATCGCTGCAAACGGAACTTGCTTCCATTTAGTGCATACGAATAAGGTTTCTGCGTGTTACAAGTAAGTTCCTGGAATCAGTACAAAAAGAGAGAAATAGTAAACTACCACTGGGAAACATGCGATGCCTACAGCTACTGTACTGATTATAAATGCACACAAGATCAGTAAATCAATAGACGACTGTTACCTCCCTAGACCAGTGTATCTTTACATATAAACGACAATTAGTGTAGTAGAGCATAAAGGTTTAAATCATGACATTTCAAGCTATAGAATAGCTGGTCATCTTTGCTCAACAATGAAGTCCTTCGTGACTGATCGTTCAATACTAGTAACCGTAGATGAGCAGAAGTCCAAAGCTCTAACTGTACCTATTTACTATGCCTCCCCACGGGACAGAGTTAGACACCAGGGTCGTTTTTTAACGTGGAGAAAAGGTACAAACTGTAAGCACTGGCATAATTTATTGATCATTTCTAGGCCCAATTCTTATTCTGAACTTAATCATTGATCTCTCAAATCATATTCGAAATCGTACTTCGACATCTACGATGACTGTATTACAGTTCACGGCAATACTTTTATACTTTAAAGACTAGCAATGACTCACATCTCTCTAAAAGTCTCTTACCCAGATTGAATACGATAAACACTAAGTTTCTCTTTTTTTTACCAACAACACTTGTATTTCCACTTCCATCCCATTTAAATAAATGAATTTGTCCTGATAAAGCACTTTACTTCGACAAGCTTTAACATTGACGTTCACAAATGTCTTTATAACATTGTCTTAAACTAAAGTTGTTGCCGTTTGAAAAAGGGTTGAATCATGCTACTGCTCCAGAATGAGTCTCTCTCGCGACAAATTTTTTATTCGCATAAGAACCAAATACGTTCTAAAATATATTATTTTATTACATCAAGGACAATTTCTACGAGACATTAAATTGAGAGACTCTTTTCTGCTTTGCCATGTTTAAAGTTATTGTACCTTTTTTTCTCATTAGTAAGACTTTGCGACCCTATCTCTACTCTATCGTTATTTTCATGAAAGTTGCCAGCCTGAACTTAAACGTAGGGTTTCACCTGAAAAACTTTCACAATGTTCATTCGTCAAGCTACAGCTAATGTCAACCATCTCCTTCCACTTTCATATGCACCTTAATCTGAACTCAGATTTTATTAATAAAAATTAGTTCCGAGCATTTTCAGCCTGTCGAACTTTACGCCAAAGAAATGGTTTCCAGCTGACTATCATAGGACTGGTCTCAAGTTGAATGCAAACAAGTTTTTGTTCAGCCGAATCCTAAAAGAATAGAATGTACCAATTCTCTACACAACTGATGATTAAGATGATGTGTCACCGACCACCCTACAATCATTAACCTTTGTCCTTAAATGACCTTACGGCATAAAAAAAAAACTGACTTACTTGCTCACATAACTTGATTTAGATCCAATTTTTTTCAAATAATGATTATATGTATTAGGCTAAAATTACCATCAAATATGTTGGTGAAACCTCCCGGGACTATTTAATAGCGTTTGTAAACATAAAACCGATAAGAAAATCGAAATTCCCTACACCATTACCATTATCCCAAATTCTAAGTAAATCATTATTCTAACTCTAAACAAGGTAAACAAGGTAAACTCATTAAAGTCAAATTAAATATATCTCAACGGCGAATTCGTGAATCGGCTCGCCTTGTAAGCCACAACATAATCAACTAGTGTGAGGGATTAAACAATTCACCCCCTTCAATCAGTAAACTTATGTTAAAAGAAGAGACCTAAAATTCAAATGCATGGTAACTCACGCTACATGAAATATAAATAATAATAATAATAATAATAATAATAATAATAATAATAATAATAATAATAATAATAATAATAATAATAATAAAAATGTCATAAAATCAGTACATGGATGAATTAAAACAAAAACACTCATTTTACCGACTATATTAATTCGGAAACCAAAAGAAATCATACAATTTATATTCAAATTTCAAACAGTTATATATCGATCAAAATATTACTCAATCGCTGGTATAAAGGCTATATATATACATTGAATTCTAACAACATTTTTAATTCGAAAATTCAACAAATACATCCGGTGTATATTACGAACACAAGTGTGTTTTCAACTTTTGTACTAGTATTTTATTTATTTAAATCAAACATTTCGAGTAAGTCTTGAATTAAAGACGGAACGTTGATTCATATATTATTTTTCTTGTTTTCTGCTACATGTATATATATATATATATATATATATATATATATATATATGTATATACATAGTGTGTATTTCATGCTAAACAACTGATAGTCCCTGACATATCATTATGGCTATTGTGAATTCCGGAAAGCAAGTTGATATAGTGATTGCTGGTGATTAAATGGATTACTGACAGAATAGTTTTGCAACGGATTATGAAAAAATATAAAAATTAAATAAGTTTTTCTATACTTTTAAAGGTTAAAAACATTTAAAGACTATATTTATATACATATATATATATATATATATATATATATATATATATATATATATATATATATAAAGTCCATCTATGAATTCTTACAATGCTAGTTGGATATTTCCTATCTTTGAGGATCTTCTTCTAGCTGAAACAATACGTAAATGCATTCTGGACTCACAGGAATAAATTTCATATATATATATATATATATATATATATATATATATATATATATATATATATATATATATATATATATATATATATGTGTGTGTGTGTGTATATGCGTTCAGCTCCTCACTTGCACCATATTTTATTAATTCAAACGGATATATATATATATATATATATATATATATATATATATATATATATATATATATATATATACTCACTCAGGGTATAACGATAATGCTGTTAGCCTAAATACACCACTTTAGCTTTATTTGTAAACTTTTATTAAGAAATAAATCAGGTAACTAAATCATGTAATAGAACTTACATCTCTTCAATGTAGTCGTCAGCCACCTCAACCACCGTCTTGATGCGTGCCTACAACTAGGAGCATGCCATTTTCACCAGCGCCGGGGTAGGCTCGACGAATACTCGGGTGATGGCGGCGATCCTGCTAACTAGGTGTTGTGAAAGGCCATGCTGGTTATGTTCTCGATGTATGACTTAATGAAGTAGTCCAGTGGGTTCAGGTAAGGAAGAAGTGTGGGGTAAGAGAAAAGGGGGTAAAGTAGTAACACTTCTTCTGAAGCCAATCCTGGTTGTCTTTCGACTTGTATGTAAACACTGAGCTAAGCTGCATCACTCAGGAGCTGCCAGCGGTTACCTAATTCAACCATGGTTTCCCCACTATTTTCAGCGCATCCAGGTATACTTCGGTGTTGACTGTCAAGCCGGCTTCGAATATGTTATGTGGCATTATGTAACCTTTACTTAAAACAACATTAAAAACCATAACTGTGGCTGAGCACTTCGTTGAGCTGTACCCTCAAACCTGTAACCGTCTGGATTTTCATTTCGAGGATGATGGCACTGGTCCTCTTTCATACGTCGTTGGGCCTTGTTCAACAATCGAAATCTGACATACACCCAGTTGTACAACAGCGCAAATAAGGTATAGCCCGTTTAATCTTGTGTCACTTTCGGACATAGTAGATAGCACCTATAGCTCTTGGCTACAGAACAAGCAAACTAGTTGATAGTCTTTAAAAAAATAACGGTTTCCATCATACGAAAATGGAAACTTGTAATAATTTCTAGAGCGAAAACCTTATCGTTCTATACCGTATATGAATATGCATAGTTTTAAAAATGTGAAACGTTTTTTTTTAATATAAATATATGCAGAGATACAGACACACACACACACATATAATTGTATATATATATATATATATATATATATATATATATAAACATATATATGTATATACGTGTTTGTGTGTGTAACCAAGTTATATAATTGTTGTGGCGGAATCACCTTCCAAATAGACTGTTCTATCCATTATGTAAACCATAGACCTTTTGATCCTGGGCGTGGATTAAACACCAGAGCGACCCTCGCTTGCTCGGTGATGTTTACTACTCTTTTCAGTTGTAACCTCTTTACGTTCTGGTCCAGCAATACATTGTTTAAACTCCGCTCCATTGTTCTATTTTATTTTTGGTCTATTGCAAACCATAACACTGGCAACATTGGATTTGAAGTACGTACTCACGTTTAAAAACAGTGTTCTAAAAAAACTAAACACTGACGACATTGGATTCAAGAAGCATACTAAAATCGAAAGCAGTAACGACACTGAAAAAATATGCGCGTTGAAATAGTATTCTAAAAATACTAACGACTTCGGACTCAAATGTTATCAAGCTTAAGGGAGTGTCTAACATAACACTAGCAACTGAAAGGTTCACGGTAACTAATAAACGCAGATCATTACGGAAAAAAAAGAGTTGAAAGGAAAAATGATATCGCTATACTTTTGCAAAAAGAGAAAGATTCGTCGCAACTCACAAAGGTAATTTTTTTTACTTTTGGAAAAAGAATTCCTCACTTGTGGTTTTCGCTGCTAAAATCGAGCGGTTTTTTGTTTTTTTCTCTGGAGAAAAATATACACTTTATGTTTTTCATCTCTTTAGGAAATGAACCTATTATATATTTATGTTTGTTTTCTGTTAATTTTATTGTCTGGAGGAAGAAATGAGAAAGAATAAAACGGGTTTGTAAAATTCAGTGAACGTTTTGAAATTGCTAATGCTGACAACGCAAAATCGACGAATTGAAAGTAGCGTTGGAAAATTTGACCAAGTTGCGTATCGATGCCGCAAAGCGTCAATCACAATCCGAAAAATACGCGACTGAACGTCAAATGCTGTTCGAAGAATAGCAAAAGGAATTTCAAAAACAGTTAGCCGAAAGTAAACTTACTGAAATTGTTGAGAATATGCGAACGCGGAAAGCAATGCAGCATTTTCTCAGAATACAATATGGATAACAATAGACAATTTTAAATACGAGGAAGAGGAAAAATTAGTCGCAGCGTATTTTCGGCGTTATGACGATTTTTTTAAATATTGGCTGCAGCAACTGGTCTGATCAAAAGAAACCAGACTTCTACTACGAAAATTGGAAACGGCTGAGCATGATAAATTCGTGGATTACATCTTGCCTCGAAAAACAGCAGATTTTTCATTCAATGGGACGGTAAATTTGTTAACAGAACTTTTCTCGCCGACAACGTCTCTTTTCCATAAGCATTGGAGATGTTTGAAAGTTGTAAAAGACGATAATGACGATTTTGCCACTTACGCAGCTGTAGTGAACACACTCTGTGATGACTTTAAGTTATCTCTACTAACAGCAGAGAATTTTAAATGTCTTGTGTTTGCGCAAGGATTAACATCGTCAAAAGATGTGGAAATCAGGTGCAGATTCCTTACAAAATTATAAATGAACCGAACTTAACACTTCAAAAATTGACTGAGGATTGTCAAAAAGTAGAAATTATAAAAAAGATGCAAGAAATATCGAATCAGGCATCGCGAATATTAAAAAAGTCACGAAAAAAAACCCCGTCGAAATGGCACACATACACTAACCACCGAAACTCAGAAAAACTAAAAGCACGGAGCGCTTGTTTCAGATGTGTTGAAATACATTGGGTAAGGGATTGCCCATTTGTACCAAAAGGATTCCATTGATGCAATAAGATCGGGCATTAAACTTTGCACTGTAGGAACACTCAGAATAGAAGCCGTGTACTCCAAACCAGAACTAAGGATGTTGTAGATGAAAATCTACGCAAATATTTAACGGTTAATATTTTCGGCAAGGCTATTAAATTCCAATTAGACAGTGGATCCGGTCTTTCAATAATAAATCTTAAAACGTGGAAAATATGACGAAAGCCGACTATGTTAAAACCTAACAGAACGGCGGCGGCCGTTAATGGTACATAAATTAATTTGGGGGGTTAATTAATTACAAACGTCACTTTACGGGGGAAAACAAAAAAAAACTAAGATTGTATGTGCTAAAAGATAGTGAGAACCTGTTCGGTTCTGGCCGCATGTAGGAGTTTCGTCTCTGGGATCTTCCTATAACCACATTCTGTAAGAAAATAGATACCCGCCCAGCAGAAACGGAGACACTTTTAACTTGTTTAAAAAAAAGAATTAACAAACGTATTAACTCCTGGCCTGGGGAGATGTACAAAAAATGGCTGCAGATTTTAAGTGGAAATCTGGCACACAACCGGTGTTTAAAAAGAAACGTAATGTCCCGTTCGCTTCGCTGAACAAAAGATATCAGGAGCAAGACTTATTAGAAAGCATCGCTATACTGGCTAAAACTGAATATAGTAAATGGGCTACTCCGGCAGTTTATGTAAAGTAATGGTCTGTGGAAATTCGCGTTTGCGCCGACTTCGCGACTGGACTCAACGGGTCGTTAGAAGATTTTCACTATCCATTACCTAGTCCAGAAGAAGTGTTCCCGAAATTAAATGTCGGCAAGTTTTTTTTCTAAGATCGACCTAAGCGACGCTTACCTACAGATTCCGGTAAACAACAAAAGCGCTAACCTCCTCTGTATTAACACTCATCGGGTTTGTACAGATACGAAAGACTCGCGTTTGGTATCAAGGTGGCAACCGCAATATTCCAGCAAGTAATAGATACTATGCTGTCCGGCTTGGTCACCGCAATCGCATAACTTGATTACATTATCATAGCGAGCAAAAGCAGGGAGGAACATGAAAAACATATCAGACAAGTATTCAGTCGAATACAATATTAAGGATGTAAGATCAAAGCAGATAAATTCGAGTTCGTTTTACAAAATTAAATACCTGGGTACAAATAATCGATAAAGATGGCAGACGCCCCGCCCCAGATAGGGTGATTGTTATTAAAGAAATACCGGCACCAGTAAACATAACTCAATTTCAGAGTTTTTTTTTAAGTTTGGCAAATTATTATCAGGGGTTCATCCCAAATATGCACGAATTGCGCGCACCACTTAATAGATTGCTGAAAAAGTATAAGGCTTGGGAATGGACAGACGATTGCCAGACATCAGTCCAAGAAATAAAAGAATCCTGACTTCAAAACTATTCCTAGCGCATTTCAACCCGCAGTTGGACATGATAGTAGCTAGCTACGCTACTCAATATGGCATCGGGGCCTGCATGCTACATCGAATGCCGGATGGCTCGAAACACCTATTGCTTTCGAATCACGGACTCTCTTGCCAGCGGAAAAGAATTATTCTCAGATGGAGAAAGAGGCCCTAGGAATTATATTTGCAGTTTCAAAATTTAACTGGTTCTTGTACGGAAGACATTTGTTACTACAAACCGACCATAAGCCTTTGATATCCATTTTTGGATAAAAAAAAGGACTTCCAACATTCATTGGGAACCGACAATGATGATGGGGAACAATTCTGCCGAACTATAATTTTACAATTCAATTTCTGCCTTCAAAACAATTAGCCCATGCAGACGGTCTATCGAGACTGATTCTTGCCAAAATGGAACCTCTTGAATATTCAGTAATCGCGGCACTGCGTATCAATAGTGATGTAAAAACGATGATAAACAATGTTATCCGCGAACTGTCGGTCCCACTTCAGGAAATTAAGTCAGAATCCCTAAATGATAATTTCATTCAAACCACGAAGGAGAGATAAGCACTGGGGGACACCGGTTCAGACATTTTTTTCTGGTTGCGACGGAATGCTGGTATACAGTGAACGGGTTGTCATCCTCCAAACCTTTAAAAAAGAATTCTCAGGGATTTTCACATGCGGTAGCCAGGAATAAAGAGAATGAAAAGCCTAATGAGACGTTTTGTTTATTGGGCAGCTATGGATGAAGATATTATCGACATGGTGAACAGATGGAAAGGCTGTTGTTTGGCTGCAAAAGCATCACCGATTACATATAAACCTTGGCCTACTGCTGAACAACCATGCTCGAGGATCCACATCGATTATGCGGGACCTGTGGAGGATTTTTACTACCTGATAGTAGTTGAGTCTTACACTAAATGACCAGAGATACTAAGATGCAAAACATCGACCACGGCAACAACAACAACTTTTTTGGGGGATTGTTTACTCAGTTTGTGGTTGTAGACTGTTTGGTTAGCGACAACACTACACAGTTCAGAGAATTCTGCGAGACGTATCAAGTAAAACATATTACGACATCCCAGTACCACGCCAGAAGCAACGGCCAGGCCGAACGGTTCGTCGATACGCTTAAAAGGGCATTAAAAAACGCGTCCGGTACACCGACAGAAAATGCCCTTCAGCAATTTCTGCAGGTTTACAGAATCACAAGAAATCCGAACAAACCAGATACGGGATCACCAGCAGAAATTATGTTTGGACGGAAAATAAAATCCGTATTTGATAAACTGCTACGGAAACACGTAGTACACAACAGAACCTCTACAATGCCAACGAAACAGTTTAACAACGGAGATAACATCTATTTTAGGCATTTCAGAAATACCGTTTCTTTTTGGGAACAGAGCATGATATTACGAAAAATTGGCCATGTTACATATATCATTCAGGCCCTAAAGTACCAACATAAGAGGCACCTGAACAAAATCAGGAAAGTCTTCTACGAGGATCAAGAAGAACCACCACAGGGCGGCAGTGAGGTGATTGAAACTGTTTATGACTTTTTTGACACAGCCCCTCCAAAAGGGATGTCAGAACCGAGACAATCCGACAGAAAGAGGAGGCGCACAGACCCCTTGGTGGTCTGTCCCAAATGGAAGAAATACTGATTTTCACAACCGAGGAAATCAGCTTGGGAGAGGGTGTTGTTGGGGAATCACCCTCCAAACGGACTGTTCTATCCATTATATAAACTATAGACCTTTTGATCCCAGGTATGGATTAAACACCAGAGCGATCATCGTCTGCTCGGTGACGTTTACTACTCTTTTCAGTTGTAACCTTTTTACGTCGTTCTTCCTGTAATACATTGTTTAAACTCTATTTCGTTGTTCTGTTTTCTTCTTGGCTTATTGCTAGTCATAACAATAATAAAAACAATACGTTACATTCTTCAGACAGATAGCATGCTTACACTGACGTGTATAGCACAGTACTGTGTGGACAAGTCGATTACACCACTTGTTAAATATTTCGTAGCAAGGAAAATGGATATATTTCGCGAAATTGAACGTTTTTTACGACTCGCATTATTTATTCAACTATTTATTTTGGATATATATCGAGTATACGACGTCTGTCTATATTCATGTCTTAAATATCAAATTAGTATTACCTTACTATATATTACTTGCTAATAATACGTGTTACATTATTTTCTGATTTACATTTTGAGGCGATGCATTACTGTGATCAAATGGGTTGAAATATTTTGAGGTTGAATTTCCGAATCAGAATAAATAATATTACTGCTCATAAAATAATTTATGCAGTTTAATTACATTTACATATACATTCATTTAATCATACAATCACTGAGTATGCAGATTTATATCTGTTTTTATATGTTTGTATATTCTAGGACATTTGGTTAAGTTTTTCTATTAAATTATCTGGTAAACCATTTGTAATTCAATAAAAAAATTATTAAGATGATTAAATTATGTATATATATATATATATAATTATGTATATATATAAAATTATATATATATAAAATTATATATATATATATATATATATATATATATATATATACAGTTGCGCCAAAAAAGAAAATTCGCACTTGTCATTTTTTTCAAAACCTGCAAATTTAGACCAAATTGAAGTTAACTGTTTAAATAACCTACCCTTAATTTTATTCGCTTTTTATTCCTCCATAGTTTTAATTGAAGTTTCATAGTCTGCATGTCAATCTAAGAAGTAAATTATAAAGTAGTTATATCATTTAAAATAATCTATAAATATTATATTAATTTAAAGTATATACTTACACACACATATATACACACATACACATATATATACATATATATATATATATATATATATATATATATATATATATATATATATATATACAAACTGTGAAACAATAAATTTGTCACCATAAAGAAAATAATATTACAGCTTTATTTTTAAGCTTCATTGAAAAATCGATTCAGGTAACTTGAATATGCAGTAGAGCTTACTTTTATTCAATGTAGCTTTCTTCAGCGTCAATGACCGCCTAGATAGTTGTCCGGAATTTGGAGCACGTCCTTTTTACAAGATCCAGCGTGGGTTCATCGAATAATCTGGAGATTGCAGCGATCAGGTTGACTTAGGTGTTCTGGGAGCGTATGTTGTTGGTGTACTCAACGTATGACGAAACTAAGTAGTCTAGGGAGCTCAAGTCGGTGGAGAAGAAACAGAAGAGAAGCACTCCTTCTTAAGTAAAGCTTGGGTCGATTTTGACTTCTCGGCTGGCGCAGAAGCATGTTATCATGTGACCACCTGATTTAACCAGTGAATCATCACACTGTTCATCACATCCAAGTGCACTTTGGTGTTTATTTTTAAGCCGACTTTTAAGATATGAGGTGCCCTTCTATAGCATGTCCTTGAAACCTCAAGCATGTAACCGACAGATTTGTATTTTGAGGGAACTTTAATGGTCATATTTAATAACTTAAATCAATAGAAAGCATGAATTGTACAGCGGCGCATCTCCGATCACATTCCTTGAACATTGTGTCACTTCCAGACACGATACACCACTCTATATTTCTAGGAATTTGTACACAACTGTTCAACTGGTTGATAGTCTGTAACAGGAAATGCGATCACGTATTTTTTCTAGGTCGGCAATCTTATCGTTTCACTTTGTATATATTTGTGTATGCATCAATTATTTGATTATTTATTTCCTTCCTTTTTTTATTTCTCATGCATTTCGTTATGGTCTTTATTTTCTTTCTTTTTACAATTTCTTTTGGAATTGAATGCTTTTTATAACCTTACAAACTTTTGTGTCTATTATTTCTACATTTCTGTCGTAGTTATTTTTAACTACATCATTTTCTCGTGCTCCTTTTCGTTTTTCTTTTAATTCATTTCAATAGATCTTATTTTTGTCGTGTGCTTTTGTTTCATTCAATCTTATTATTCTCTTACTTCCTTCGTGAAATGGGCTTCTGAGCTTTATCCTTTTTTGATCCTTACCATATTTTTGCAATACTACGGCTCTAACATCATGTATTTTTCCATTCCGTATTTATTACGCGTCCCTTATTTTAATCCACTTGATTATAAATACCTTAGCTGGTTGTAAATTTCATATTGTTTTTTTTTCTATTTATAGATACTGCCCGGAAGTGAGAGGCGCAGTAAAGCAGTCAAATGAAACGTTCATGTCACTTCCAGTTCCTGTCTATGTGACGGCTTAACATGGCGGAATAAGTGTTACTTCCTTCGGTTTGGCGAATTGCTGAGTATTAAAGTGCAATTTTTTCATTCTTTTTTTCTTTCTAATCTTTACTGCAAATATGTCTATATATTTTTCTGGCTGTAATTTCTATATTTGCACCATTTTTTTGTAAAAGGTTTTCTGCAGGAGATTTACTTCAATGTTTTAAATGTTCCCTACTAAATGTTTAGTCTATTTCTGTCTAAGTCTATAAATCTATCTTTCTATTATATAAACGTACTTTTACTGTGTGTCTATGTGTCTCTGAGTTCGTACCTTTTCGACTCGAAAATAGCTGTGTTTATTCATATGAAATTTTACATCAATGTATTTTACGTACATAATAGTATACCTAGATAATTTTTGAAAACATTACTTTAAGAGAGGTGATCCTACCGTCAAAGCATACACTTGATCTCCGCTGACTACGACGCAATGTAACGCAATCGTTACATGTACAGAATCGGGAACTACTCGCATGGAAATAAAGACAATTAAATAAGTTGACTCACTTTTTCACTTAAAACAAAATATGTTTATCTGTAGGTACTTCCACAATAACATCTCTTGTTTAAAAGTATTATGTTCTCCAAGACTATGTCGAACACGTGGTACATTATCTTTTTTCCAGCCAGGTTCTTTTTTCTGTTTTATAATATATTTCATTCTTCCTCTCTATGACGTCATCTAGCACACGGCTTGGTCATTTGCATACGTTGGCTGTCGTAGAGTTTCTGCTGCTGCTGCTTCTGCTACTGGTGTCATACGTTCGTTTGCGTTCTATTTTAACAATGCTGAGTTGCTGTCTTGAACTAAAGGGCCTTAACATTAATTTTAATGTACAATCTAGGAAAAAGCGGAGTACCATGACATGTTTTAAAGTAAATAATTGAATTCTGTGATTAGGTCTTATTATATATATTTAAACTTGTTTACATAAATGGCATTTTTAATATATGTTCTCAACAACATGGTAAGGCACACGGTCATTTATTTTTTGTAGATTATAAACTTATTAATTTAGTAGTAAGCACCATCGAACATGCATCATCTTATGAAAAAATTGAAAAAAAGAGGGTATTACAAAAAAAAACTAAAAGTTATTATTGCACAAAACGTGTAGTTTCATTTCAGTTATATTTATGAAGAAATTAGAAAAAAAGAACAAAAAAAAAAAAACAAAGTGAAGGATGGAAAATCAAAATTTTCAGAATTCTACAATAAATTTGTTAAAATGTTCATAATTTCCAAGTAAATTTTTAAAATGGTATTCTGGAGAGAAAAAAGTGCAACTCTATAAAAAAAGTCGAAACTGTTGAAATGAGTTTTTATTTTTTCAAATTTATTTTTCGTTATTTCTTATTATTTTATGGTAAGTATGATATGTACTTCAACATTATTTTTTTTTTCGTTTTTCTAACTTAATGTTACTTTTCCTACCTTTCACTTTTTCCTCTGCTTCAAATTTTTTAACTGTTCCGGGGTCATTTTTTATATAATTTTATTATTTAATTGTTCGCACTCTTCTATTCATTTATGCTGATTGTTTCTCTTCTTGTTTTTATTCTTGTATTTTATATGCAATTCTTTTATTAGATTTGAATATATAATTCCTAATTTAAAATTAAAATGCACTGATACCAGATTTTCCTGTATTATAGAGTTTGCAAATTGCTGGCTCTTAACCGCTTCTGATGAAGAAATAATTATTTTCAAAATGACATGATCCAAAGATATTTTTCTCTTTTAATCCGTCTTTAGTATGCTAATTATATAAAAAAAAATGTAAGCATTATATATACATACTAGCTGAAGACCCGGCATTGCCAACCCGTATAATACGTTAAAACATGATATTTTATTTATTGCCTATCTATTATTATAGAACCAATCCTTTATCAAGTATTATATATTACGAGGAAATATTTTCCTTGTGGACTAATTCGCAAAAAGAAAAAAAAATAATAATGAACATATGTATTATTTTAATTGGAATTCATTATTGAGATGGGGATTATTTATATTAATTTATTTATTGCGGACTATTACTCTAATCTTTATTAGTTTTTGTTTCACGACGTTTCGGTCAACTATTCCTCTAGCCTTCGTCAGGAGGTAACCGCGACGGATAGGAACTTCGAATCTACTAACTGGATTCTCAGTAATCACTGGCATCCGTAGTTGTTGTTGTCTCACCACGTTTTGGCCAAGTAACCCTCTTGTCGGCCTTGGGTTGGATTGGAACCGCTATCTTCAGAAAATGCTCATCTGAGACCGTAGACATGCAACGTCTCAATCAACCTCGCCTTCGGGGCACGGGGCGCAGTTGATAAAGACGTTGAATCTCTACGGTTCCAGATGAGCATTTGTTCCAATCCTGACGAAGGCCAGAGGAATAGTTGGCCGAAACGTCGTGAAACAACAACTAATAAAGATAAGAATAATAGTCCGCAAAAAAAACAATAATGAAAATATGGTTCATACAATATCTCGTCAGTTGACAGTTTGACTTGACAATTGAATGCCCTGAAAGAGGTCACTTCTGATTAATATTTAGTTTTAATATATGCACACGAAGAAATGATTTGCGGCGATTTAAAATAATATATCTTCCTGTATCTTACATTGAACACATAAATAAAAAGATATAAACCGATGAGTTACCTACGGGCTAATACATGGGATCATTCGATCTGCAGTCGAATGCTTTAACACTAAGTTATGTCTTCAGATTACAATAGGTTTTTTATTTAAAAAAAAATGCTGAGTTTTTATTTGTTTTTCGTTCGACGGTTTAGCGTAAACTGTTTCATAGTAAAAATCATTTTTTATCTATAAGAAATAACAACTATACTTAGGATTAGTAATTTTTCGATTTTCGTTACATATCTGGTGACTTTCTGTACTAAACATATCCAAGAACACTTCAAACATGCAAAGTACTTGTTTGTATGACATTCACGAAATATAGGTTCAGCTAGTTTGGAATCCATGATGAAAGAACTCACACATACAGACTATATATATATATATATATATATATACAGAGAGAGAGAGAGAGAGATGTCTCGTGTCGCGGGGTTCGAATCGTTCGACTGGTAGTAATCGTGACACCCTGCACTGAAGAATCCCGAAAGGATGAAACACTAGTGTCTGTAGGTATTTAATTATTATAGTACAAAATAATTATGACAGCCCCTTTAAGAAATTCGTTTCTTATCGTTGAGCACTTTCTGTTGAATTAAAATGTCGGTCAATTTAGCTCTTATGCGTAGATCATCGTATAACGATTTTATCACTGTCTGTCTGACGTAATGAACATTTAAATTAAAATGTTTAAAATTCAACGCTATTTCACACGGTTAATAGTAGCCGAATGGATACGGTCTCCGCTAATCGAGCCAGAGATGTCTCGTGTCGCGGGGTTCGAATCGTTCGACTGGTAGTAATCGTGACACCCTGCACTGAAGAATCCCGAAAGGATGAAACACTAGTGTATGTAGGTATTTAATTATTATAGTAAAAAAATAATTATGACACCCCCTTTAAGAAATACGTTTCTTATCGTTGAGCACTTTCTGTTGAATTAAAAAGTCGGTCAATTTAGCTCTTATGCGTAGATCATCGTATAACGATTTGATCACTGTCTGACGTAATGAACATTTAAATTAAAATGTTTAAAATTCAACGCTATTTCACACGGTTAATAGTAGCCGAATGGATACGGTCTCCGCTAATCGAGCCAGATATGTCTCGTGTCGCGGGGTTCGAATCGTTCGACTGGTAGTAATCGTGACACCCTGCACTGAAGAATCCCGAAAGGATGAAACACTAGTGTCTGTAGGTATTTAATTAATATAGTCAAAAATAATTATATATATATATATATATATATATAGCTTCGTGCGTTAGAAGAAAAGAGCCAGCTCAATTCTATAAAAGGAGACTTATCGGGACAATATAAAGCTCGACAATGTCTGTTGGAGCTTATGTAGGAGAACAATAGGAATCGTAAATGAATTCACAAAAACTATATATTGGTGAATATAGATATGTTCATTTATTAGATAAGGGAATACTAAGAATTAGTTAGGGAATAGAAAGGACTCTTTATGCCGAGGCATTTCGAAGCCTAATGCTTCTCATCAGAAGAGAAGGGATTATGCTAGGTAACATAGTGGTGATCGGATTCTCGCGTGGGATTCATTATGAACGAAATAGATCAATAAAAATTATAGATGATGTTTGGGGAGATTTATCGAATTCCAAATAAAGTAGGAGCGCAATATATAGTGTAATGTAGAAATGTGTATAGGGTCTTTATCATGCTTCGAACTTCCTTGGCATGAAGAGCCCCTTTTTTCACCAATTAATTATTTGTATTCCCTTATTGATAAAAATGAACCAGTATATATTAACAATACATAGATAGATAAGAACAATAGGAACAGTAAATTAATTCATTTACTGTTCCTATCGTTCTTATATATATATATATATATATATATATATATATATATATATATATACTAGCTGAGGTACCCGGCGTTGCCCGGGTGTTTCGAGTTGTGTGTGTAAGGGGGGAGGTAAAGTAAAGAATAAGTGAAGTACTTACCCCGTTTAAATATTAAAAATAACAATGTTAAACTTGTGAAAAAAGTCGGAAAAAACAAGACAAAAAAAAAAAACGCGAACAAACGTAAAACTTTTTTTTTTAAAAATCGGAAAAACAAAAACCAAAAATATCCCCGCTGTCTTTACTAAATTACTGGTCTAAACATTTGAAATTTTACATAAAGGGTATTAAGAGATATCGTAAGTTTTTAATCGGATGGGTCGAAAATTTGAGCAGGCAAAGGGTCAAAGTTTAAAAGGTTTGCCCTTTACGGGGTCTAGAAATCTACTCTTCTTATTTAGGGTCTAAACATTTGCAATTTATACATAACGGCTATTCAGACATGCGGCAACATTTTAATCAGTTTTCAGGCGAACATTTTTCTGCCAAAAAGTTCAAAGTAGAAGGGGTTGCTCTGCCAAAATACTCCGACAATTTTGGGGCTAAACAATTGAAATTTGAGATGTAGGTAACTTGAACATGCCTAAAACTTTTTATTTTAATTTGATACCAAAATAATAAATGTTAGGGGTCAAAATTGGGGTCAAAGTTTAAAAAATACCTCTGCAGTCTCTACGAAATTACTCAGATAAGTTTTGGCCTTACCATTTGAAATCATACATATAGTGTCTTCAGACTAAGGGCCACTTATGAACAGCACATAGGGCCCGAGCAAAGCTAGGCTGAACTGTTAGCATATATATATATATATATATATATATATATATATATATATATATATATATATATATATATATATATATGTATAAATTCGTATTCCTGTCTGTTTCTTTGGATTTTCACAATTTGATTACAAAACGAGTCTTGCTTTAATCTTTCATTTATTTCTATATATAGTACGATACTTGGAAAATATACAATTAAAAGGCCACTTTATTTGAATATGACATTAAGGAAAATGGATTTGACTAAATTGCGATGTCTTAGTTAATGTTTACGCCTAATACATTTTAATAGCTTTTATAAATACTATCACAAGAAATTTGGAAAAAAAAATTATATGTGAGAGTTTAGAATCACTTTTCTATATAAATTTAACGTAAAATGAGCACTCACTTTTTGCCCACCAAGCGTCCAACGAGACATGTCATCTGCAGCATATTTTTAAGTTTGGCGATTTAAGGGGAGGACAAAATCTGACAAACAACGTTTGTTTTTTTCTGGTGGAGGGTAATTAATTGGAAACATAAAATAACGATAAATTTAATTATTTTTATGACACCATTCTCTATTTTCACCTAACAATTTATTAAACAAAAGAAAACGAAAAATATCATGAAAGGAAAAATACAAAGTAAATCGAAATGCCCCCCTAAAAAGCAAACCTAAAATGTGCTTTATTTACAAAAAAAAAAAAACAGTAAAAGGTGTCGTTACAAAAAATAAAGGTAAGTGTGTAGTTTAGCGGCGTAAATTATTTGACAGCCAAGAATGAATAAAAACTATTTATTTTATATAAAACGTCATTAGACCCAAACGCCTGAAATAAAACAAACCAAAATTCATTTTTATGTTTTTTTATCATTTTATATTAGACTAAATATACACGCTTTACTCGTTTAAAATTTGGCTATTTTTATGTTTCGTGGATTGGCTTTTTTAAGGCCAAATTTGGCCTTTATTAAGATTTTTCGTTCCAAAAAAATATGGTGGCCAAAAACATAGTTCATGAAAGAGCTTAAGAAGGCCAATCTGCCAAATTTTAGAAATACCAAATTTTAAAAGCAATATAGCGGCCTCGAATAAAAAATATAAATGATAAAAAAATAATAAAAATGAATTTTTTCTGGTTTTATTTCAGCCTTTCTGTCTAACAATGTGTTTTATATAAAAAATAAATAGTTTTTATATTTTTTGGTCTGGCAAATAATTTATGCCGCTAAACTACACATTTACCAGAATAAAAAAATAAATGCAATAATGTTTATAAACGTTATTTATTTACGTCCACAAAATCGTGAGTTTTATCAGGACAGTGATCCCTTCTGCCGAAATATATGGTGGCGAGGGAATCAGACACTTCCTTTTTGGGGGCGATTACATTTACATGTTTTTATCCGTTATTTTATTTTGGAAATTGTTGTGGGGATATCCACGTTACCCATGATGAAAATGATTAGTATAGCAGGCCTGTTTCAAAGGGAACTTGAATTCAACCAAGGCAACGCCGGGCACCCATTCTTGTATATATATATATATATATATATATATATATATATATATATATATATATATATATATATATATATATATATATATACATATATATACATATATATACATAAATATATATATATATAAATAAATATATATATATATACATATATATATACATAAATATATATATGTATATATATATGCATAAATATATATATATAAATATATATATATATATATATAAATATATATATAAATATATATATAAATATATATATAAATATATATATATATACATATACATATATATATATATTCTAACATGAAAACTCTTTCACACTATGTTGAGTGCATATTAATTTGACTGAACACGTTCTTTACCACGATTTCTTTTCCGCACCTACATGTTAATCCATACAAATTGTCTCGGTTTTATAATCCTTTTAAAAAAAAGGTATGCTGCATTTTTTTATGAACCTTTTAGTGAACCCAGGTGAAAGAAGATGCGTGACATTGGCACCGATTTCAGCATTTCAGGATGAATGACGATCCACTTCTGAACAGAACATAAGTGAAACATGGCCACAAGTCACGGGAAGGTACGCACAAACACGCATAGAAAAAAAAACAACTAAACATATGGAAAATAGGCAATGCATGCGATATTGCTAATATAAAATATGTTTTCAGACACTAGTGTTTCATATTTCCAGAATCATCATTGCAGGAATTATGGTTACCGCTGATCGAGGAATTCGAAGCTATTTTTCTCTATTATCAAGGAGTAAAGCTCTGGAGCACCGTAAACTTTAACGATATTCAAATGAAACTAAACATGTATAATTCATAAAAACGGTCTAAAGTGATAGAGGGACTAAAATATCATTAACTATTACACCGGACGGATCACCGATTTTTACATTTCAATAGACTATTAAGAAGCTTACTTATTAAAGGGTGGGAAATAATTATAATTATAAATAAGCATTCTCAATTCCAACACACACACACACACAAATATATATATATATATATATATATATATATATATATATATATATATATATATATGTGTGTGTGGGTGTGTTTGTGTGGGCGTTTTTGCGTGTGTGCGCATATACGCATGAATGCATTAATTATAATAGAAATATCGGGAATTACTTGCAATTTAATTTCTTCCTGTGCCTTTTCTATACTCTTTTTTATATTCTTTTTTATATTTTTATTTTTTTATAACGGCCTGGTAGTGTATTTAGCATTAATATAAATTATAGGAAAATTGTGAACATAAAATAAAGATAAGTTAATTTAATGGTATAGTTAAAAGTCAAATTTAAGTTGAAGCAATTGGAAAATTGAAAACTTACATCTCATTGTAAAATGTAATCATGAGTCTGACTTTTTATCAAATGTTTCAGAAGCACTTTATATTCTTATTATATATTCTGTCTGTAGCCCTGCTAAATAAAATAACATCATATCTTTGTTAAATGTTTTCATAGTTTATGCAATTGGTTTTAATTCAAAGTTCATTTAACAAATAAAAAAGCGATTCAGTAATTTGGGCTGAGTCAGATAACACCCATAATAACAAATAAATGATCAGGGGTATAATGTTGTAGGATGGATCAAGAGAGAGCGAGAGAGAGAGAGAGAGAGAGAGAGAGAGAGAGGCGGGGTGAGTTATAGTGTAGGCACGTTGACCGGAAGTCAAGATCAGCTGATCGGATTGCGTGTGAGTCATGTGATCAGGATAGCTGAATCGGGAAGATTTGTTTTGGACTTGGAAGAGAGCGGACGGCTTCGCCGTTGTCTCCTACCCTTAACTGGGGGGTCGACCGCTGACGTGGTAGGAATAATACCTATAGGAAGAAACCACACAGGCCAAATTCACTTTCCATTCTTCTGCGATCGATCTGGAAGGTGAAAAAAAAAACTATAGGACCAATTTCTTGTGTTGGAGTGAAATGAACCCTCGTTCCCAAAAACAGGTACAGGTCTCCCTCAACGACGAGAGATTCCAGATGGCCTAACATCGAATAAGCAGAGGTATGTTGAAAATGCATGTCACACACACAACGACATTAACTCTGAAAATGCATGTCACACACACAACGACATTAACTCTGAAAATGCATGTCACACACACAACGACATTAACTCTGATAATCTGATTGATTTTCAAGCACTCAATCTTTTATGATACGACAACGTAACAAGCACTGCATTTGGTGCTCGTGTAGCAGAACGTACCCTGTCTCTACATGAAACACTAAAAATCTTCCTAAGACGAACAACAACAACAATACAGAATATACGTCAAGGTGTAAAATAAAAAAAAACAATGTATTATTTAAATTTTAAATTTAATCACGATATATCAGGTATATCGTGCAGCTTTTGAATTATATATTTTATCGATACTTAAATTAAATAAAAAATACATTTTAATTGACAGAGTTTTAAAACAAAAAATTAACTGAACTAATGTGATTTGTCCGTATTTCAGATCTCTTAAAATAAATATTTATCCGTAGTGTTTGATGCATGTTAATCGATTACAAAGATCCTTGACTCATAAATGATTCACACATTTCCAAACTTAGAAACACTGTCTAACTTGTTGCAGATTCTGGTTAGCCGTCATCAGTCTGTAACTAGAAATGATGTTCACTCATGACAAGACCTAATGTCGCTGAAGCGTAAAGGGAAACTGTGATAAGGACCCGATTGCTACGATGCAATTTAAGCGAGTGACAATATATACTTAAATTTCTCCGTAGAAAATGGAATTCCAAGATGCAGACGAAAATTATCTAATAATAGTAAGGTAAAATTCGCCACCTCTGGAAGGAATCTGATTTTGGTTTTAGGCAAGTAACCCAGGATCTATTTTAAATGAAGGAAGTATGGATAGTAAGTCTATCGCAGAAAATTCTATTAAATGCTAGTAGGATAAACAGGTCCATGCAGCACGACCAGATACTGGATTAAAAAAAGCATACGCCATACATTTCTTTAAGTGATAATACAAGATATTTTTAAAACTAAAAAGTACAAAAATGGTCCTTTTTAAACTTGTAAGCATCTTCTGCACGTTCATCCAATCCAATATTATTTACTACGTGTCGAGTAAATATTTCGAGTCTAATCATTAGCGAAGTAATCTTTCTTTAATGCACATGCATTATGTAAATATGCTTCTACTACAGAGATTGTACAAGTTAAATTTCTTTGAATTTACTAATTCAATAAGTAGGCGATATTGTATCAACCACATTTTCAAAACTTGTTCGGCATTTTTGAAGACTTTTTCAGTTTCATTACTCGCATCGTACACATTTGATTTATTACTACTTAAAAAAAATAAACGAATTTATATTCGGCAATTTTTAAAAACTTAAACGTCACTTTCAAGACTTTAATATTGTTTCGGTTTCACTACTCAGGCTGTAAATGTATGATTTATTTAATTTAATTACCAGAATCTGCTCATATACTTAAAACGTTCCTTTTGTTCTATTATTGTAATCTCTTATTCTCAGCTGTATTATGTTTTATCTGTTCGGTGTTGATATCGGTATATATTATTTTTAAATGTTGCTACCCTTTTCAAATGTAGCATAAGTTCCTGGTTGTACTTAATACCAAATATTTATGCTACTTTCTATTGCCCTCTTCTCTGTATCATATATTTATTTGTCGTTACTTACACCGAGTCTTATGAAATTCCATTGAAATGTTTTGCTTCCTTGGAACAGGACAAAACTTTAGTCTTTGTTGGAGAATGATACTATTAGAGGTTTCTGGTTAGCCACATAATCAATTAAGTTGTAGACTATTTGTCGATCATCTTAGTAATATTCATTCCATAGTGGCGTATTGAAGTGTTTATATTTTTTGTTAGCTCGTGTGGAATAATTATTTTATCATATTTCTACAGATCAACAGAACACACACCTTAATATTCCTTGTAAATATTCAGATTGTCGTTGATCAAATTTCAAGATCTTCAGTATTTCCTCTTGCACATTTATCCCTACAGTCTCTCTGATTGTGATACAAATTAAAATATTTTAAGCCATGATCATTGAGGTTTATTAAATATTTTAAGCCATGATCATTGAGGTTTATTAAACTCTTGTTCCTACACGTTTGCAAGGTCCTTTTCCTTATACGTTCCCCAATCTCGAATCTCATATATAGCATTTCATCTGTCTGAGGTAGTATTTGCCACAATCAACTTCGCATTTGATATTTTTTATGTCGTCCCTTTTCTGACATTGTCGGCTCTGTTGTTGGTGCTGCATTCAACAGTATTGATAATACATTTTGTTTCTATTCATTAAACTTTATGTTCGTCTTCGTGGGCCTTAATGTTTACCATTCTGACAACTTTTCCATTTTAATTGCAAAAATCCTCAAAGTTATATCTGTCCTAACTTTTCTCAACCTCATGACTGGCTCCTAATCGCCATCTTACTTACTTGTTTTCCTGATACTAACCTTCATGAACCATCTTTACTTGATATAGTTCTCACTTCATTTCCTTAATCATGATGTATTTTCTTTTTTTCCACCGTTGGGTTCGTCTGGTAATGCTGCTGTTGATATTAGGAGTAATTATTTTATTAAGTGTTAACTGATTGTCCTCTCGATGGATAGATGTTTGATCACAAGAACGATGATTGGGGTGAGTTTCGCAGCTTCCTATGTGCCACTCTATGGGGTACTATCTGTGTTATTTCTCAAAATACTGTTAAGGGAGTTACTGACTGGTTTCTGATGTGATTTTACACTTATTTCTCATCGTCAGTTTAAGAAAAAGTCATTCTCCTGCCTGGTTTCATCTGTTTATAGTTCTACATTTGCCAATCGTAATCATTATTTCAATCAGTATCATTATGATAGTTCTGAGTCTTCTAGACAATTCTATATAAGAGCTAGCAAAAGAAAGAAATCTGAGGATAAGCCTTGTATTTCAAAGGATTCGTAACTCTATCTCATATCAAAAAGTCCGCGACCGTGATTTTTGTGATA
>NC_136503.1:66319086-66359086 GCF_053919585.1 Euprymna scolopes | reverse complement strand
ATCAAAATCTTTAATATACTCCAACTTTAGGATCACTGGGTTTGTGACCACAGAATAACCTTTTCATAATTTTGACTCTCTAGTATATATCCGACACAGTAAGACAATCAAATGAGAACCACATCAGTCTTTATAAAAACATATGAGATATTAACGGATATATACTCAAGAGTGAAAACAATGAAAAGTTTATGCTGTTGCCACAGCCCTATTGATACCATCGCTAATAAGCTTGCATAATTGTAACAACAGACTATTTATTGCTAATCTGCAGCGATTATTAGTCTTATGTAAGTTTTGGGCCGCAATAAACACCCGACATTTCAGTACTCTCTACACCTTTCCAGTGTAAGCGTAGTTAATTATCTCGCTGGTCGATCTCTCCAAACTCCACGCCATTTCACGATTATATTATGTTATCAGCTTCGCGCCTACATAATTTCATCTCTAATTAACATGGTCTAAATCATAAGAGAAATGCGGGGCAATGCAGAGAGAAGTACGTCACAACATGATTGCGTCATGAAGTACATTCATTAGATCCACCTATGTCTGTTTGAGAAAATAGGAAGGTTTATGTTATGTGGTGTATCTTTAATTTATATTTATTCACTAGAAATTTTCAACCACAAGTCATAATCAGTAATTGTTCACTAAAACAACAGGTGGTGTTCCCTGCACCAGATTTCAAGTGATCTGCTATTATTTCGATATATTTTACAGATGAATTGGCATCATCCAATCAGCTGCTTGATATTTACTCTTCGCTTTCAATGATTATTAATCATCACTTGAATATAAATGGTTATAAGCCTTGCCACATCCCACTTCTCTCCGCACTCATCAAGTGAGGAAATATATTTAGTGCTTTCCCTCTTAAACCTTTGGAGTCTTATAAACTGATTCGAGTCATATTAGTCGGTGCTAATACAATTTAGATGATTTTCAAGTTAATTTTTTTCATTATCTGATATCCTGTAAATACATATGTATTCAATAATCTATGCTTGATGCGTCGTGGTTTTTTGACGAGGCATGCCACTCTTATGTCATTTTATTCTTTCAGGTTCTTTGAGGTTGGTCTATGTATAGAAGATACGGTTTATCTGTTTTCCCTTTTCGGAACCCTTTCTGTTCCTCGGTATGTAGTCGACGATGTTTTAGGGAGTGGTAAATTTGTTCTCTTCGATGTGTTATTATTATTATTATTATTATTATTATTATTATTATTATTATTATTATTATTATTATTTATAATTTGTTGTTGCTGTTACTTACATTTCAAAGTAAAACTGATCAGCTTTTCATTCATATCACGAACCAATTGTGTCTCATTGTCATGAACAGCAATTTTTCTCGATATATAGAACGTGTAACAATTGAACCTTCCCTTAATATCATTTTCATTCCCGAGGGTATTTTTGCGCGCAGGAAATTCCCATATAATTTCCACATAATTTGTCAACAGTGAATTCCCTCTGTACCTAAAAAAATATATTAAATAGGCAAAGAAGATTATGCCCCTAAAAATTCAAATTGATTCTGTCAACGTCTCTGATAATCCTATTGTCAACTTCATCTATTTTCTGGAGTTATTATGCGGACATTTTTTTTTTTTTGCATATTCACGGATATTTTCTCGGCGGCATGTGTTCCCACTTCGTGACTTCGTCGGTGTTATTTTTGTACGAATTGCAGATTTGCAGGATTTGCACAAACACCGCCGCATATGCATATACATATTATCTATGCATTTTAGACAACACTTACTCGGCATGGGGCTATATGCATTTTAGATTTAAGAGTGAATATATATATATATATATATGTATATATATGTATATATATACACGGGTTGAGGTTTTATTTACCTTTGTTTCAAAGAAAGTTAGATACAAGGTAGTGTTTTAATGCGGGAAAAGTCAGACTTCGAAATAATATATTGGAACAATACTAAAATTGTTATAGTCTAGAAGATTATCAATTTTACTGAGAAAGGGCATAACAGACTACGTTTAGAACTAAAAGAAATAATACGTTTGCTTATTTCCGAACGGTTAAGGAAGAGTTGGGTTTACTTATGTATCGAGTAGGTAACCCAACATCTAATTTAGTTAGTTGACAATAAAAATGGAATGCTATCCGCTATTATCCTAGGTCATCAAGTGGATCTGCAGGTTAGTGACACGCTGGCGATAGAATAGGAATAGGCATAACGTAACCGTGTTTAATAAACAGATTGATAAATCGCACATTAGCGTCGAGTATTAACTATACATAAGCGGACAAGAATAATGTATTAGTGATTACGGTCTTTCTGTCAGTATTACTCTGAAACTGCTCAATTGTTTAAACTTCAGATTATGTAGAATAAATATACTTAGTCCTCTATATGGTTTGTTTAGGTGTTTTTACTTTGAAAGTCTGAAAACAGTTTTAATTCGATGCAACCTTTCTCCGGTCTGGAAAGATAAGTTGGGAGTTTACATCAGAGACGACAAGCCACTAAATATATTACCGATTAGTTAATTTAAAAGTGTTGTGCGGATTTCAGAAACTTAGTTAGGTTATGTATAATACCGACTGAAGCATATAATTATTCGGGCGTCATCAGTTTATGGTAATAATCTTATATGCAAGGGAGTATTAGACTCTAGCCATCTAAGATTATTCGTGTAATCAGTTTTGTTAAAATATGTTGTCGGTAATCAATTGAGGCAAACTATTTCTCATAAGAGTTTCTGTCTAGCAAGAACAAATAAATATACGTACACACATGGTGAAAAATAAATCCTTTTTTTATATTTGTGAGTTATGTCTGATCAGAAAATTCGTCAATTTATTTTAGTAGTTTTTTACTATATTTCGGAGTCCTATTAAAAGATTTGAAAAAGAATGAAGGAAATGTATTTCATCAATAGGAACTATTTTACTGATACCAGATTGCGTTTTCAAATATTTAGATTTGTATTCAATAAAAAACACTGCTTGCTCCATGAATTAACATTTCATTTCAGGTCGATAGATCGATTAAACGAGAACACATTTAATTTTATTTATTGCGTACTTTTATCCTCGTCTTTTACTGTTTCGCGACTTTCGCAAACTATTTCTTTAGCCTTCGTCACGTGGTTCTCTAGCCTTCGTCACGTGATATGATAATAGTCCGCAATAAATAAAATTAATAAATAATACTCAACTCAATAATGAATTCGCATGAAAGAATATAGGAACACGTTTTTTATACTAATAATAGCTCTATATGAATTGGGCAGGTATCTGGTTTGAATAAACATTTTCTCTTTGAATTAATTTGAAGAGTATTATATATTCAGGTGACTTGATATAATATTAATATGTGTGTCTCTACGATTATGCGCTATTTCTGAATAACTTGGAAGAATTATCCAATGCAATGTCGTTTAATATAATATACTCACTCTCGGGGGAACTTATTTAATCCGTAGTTCTTATAGCTCTCTGCGTCCCTGAATATGCTGGACTAATATTGCTTGTGTTTCACAAGGGACACATAATTAACTTGCTCGCTTGATTAATTTTTAAATGATTTCTGACCATTATTTCTATTGAGCTCAGCAATAATTACATACTTGAATAATAATAAAACTATAATAGTGAATTGAAGCTTCTTGGAGTGTTACGAAATTTATAGTAATAATTAGTTAATTAGACTAACATTTTTTTGCTTTATTCCGCTTAGATAAGTTAGTGTGATTATACTTCAGTTTGCCTTGCTTGGACCTTACGTAATTTCAAAGCTAGTGACTGATCAACTAATATGAAGTTGTATCATAGTTCATTAATATACAGGCGGAATTTGCATCTTGGAAAGCAGCCAAGAAGCACGCTAACAGGTAAAACATTAGAAATGGTTAAAATCCATAACTTGAATGTTGAATAAACATATATATGTATCACTTTCACCGAGCACAATATATGTGTTAATATATATATATATATATATATATATATATATATATATATATATATATATATATATATATATATATATATATAAATATATATATATATATATATATATATATATATATATATATATATACGTTGTTATTTTTATTGCCATATGTTTCTGTTAAGTTAAATTATTGTTTCGGCTACACGGCCGTTCTTTTGGCCGTCTGTAGCGTCCTCACCACTATATATATATATATATATATATATATATATATATATATATATAACTACTTCATTTACTCACATAAAGTTAATATACGAAAGTATAGATTTATGCGTAAACTTTAAGTATTTACTTCAAAACTGCTCAATACGTAGGTAGAGCTAGTTAATAATTTATAAAATATATATGGTGATTAAGCTACACTGAATATTCTGCGTTTCATCCACTATAGCCTGACGAATCCTATAGGATTCGTCAGGCTATAGTGGATGAAACGCAGAATAAAGCCATTATATATATATATATATATATATATATATATATATATACATATATATATATATATATATAATGGCTTCTGTCAGTCTTGGATACTCACCTGGATACTCACTGTAAGGGTGCCTGCGCGTAGAATGTTTGTGGCAAATGTTGCGCAATGCCTAACCACACCTCTTCTGAGTGAGCATTGTTATATACCAGTCGCAAATAGAGGTTCAGGGCGACTAGAACAATGCCGAGATAAGCGGAAACCCACTATGCATCTAGAATTCCCAAGTCGTCACCTATCTTGTACTAGCAGGATCAACGTTGCTTAACATCGGGGATCTTACTAGAACCGGTTTGTCAACGCTATTATGCCGTATATATATATATATATATATATATATATATATATATATATATGTATGTATGTATATATATGTATATATATGTATGTATATAGATATATATATAATTATATATATACATATAGAATGTAACACATACACATTCAAAACCCCAGCACAAACATTCAAAATAAAAAAGGATCAAAATTGCACCTCCAGAAATGTAGTATATGCACTAAGATGCATAACATGCAACAATCCTACATAGACGCCACCAAAAATTTCAGCAATAGAGTGGCCTTACATAAGAGCAACATCAAAATTGCAGATAACAGACACCTCTATGTTTCAAAACACGTACACACATGCAGTGGTTCAAAATAATGCCAAGCTTCCAAACAGACAATTATTTTGATTTACTTACACAGGAAAAAACTTCATCACCAGATTCATTCCTGAACTGAACAGAGCCTAATATCATCACACAAAAACATGAAATGCAAGGTACACTCGCATGCACACCCATACACATACACATATACACACCCACACATAAACCAGAACCGACACATAAAAACACACACACGTGCGCGCATACAACCACACACAGACATAACTCCCCTATCTCTAATACAACACACTGAACAATACCAACACTACTTAACCTTGAAACCAACAACACTAGGAATCACCTAGAACCATAGTATAATATCTGTTCCAACACCTCGCTCCCTGCTCAGTCAGTGGAGGAAAAACCCCTCATGACTGAAATAACTACCATCCCTTCTATCATCCCTCTCCTATACCTATACCCCCTCCAATGCCCCCCTCTGGGGAACAAAATCTTCGCCACACAAGGAACCGATCCTGGGTCTGGCCATACCCACATGGGGAGACAAATAAATAGAAACATTAAAAAATCCGCTATACATATTTTAAATACACCCCTCTTTCTAAACAAACATAATATAAGGAATACCAAAAAAGACTAAAACGAAAAACCACAATACTAAAATCCAAGAATCCAAAAAATAAATATCAAAATAGAATGAAAGCAGCCCTACCCTTATTTCAGAAGAGCTAGTCCCCCCACACTTACACATTAGTAAGGACTTTATCTAGGACCACATTCGCCTTCCTAAGGAAGCAATAACCCCAAAATACTATAAAACAATATACACATTCCCAAACCAACAAAAGCAAACACACACACGCACACACACGCGCACACACAAACACACTCCCTCGACAAGCCCAATAAAAGAGCCATAAAAGAGTAATAAAAATTGAGCATGCCAATGAATAATAAACACTTACAAGCCTCCGCCCCTTGGAAAAAAATTAAAATTAACTACATAAATCGCCATTTTTACATCTCCAACACATTTGAAAATAATTTCTGACGAGGACGCATCACAGAACGTCTGAAACGTGCGTAAAAATGATTTCAATGACTTAAAAACATTATTGCAATGGCCCAAACATAATTCCCAATGAAAACCCAAGACACGGAATAATAAAATAATGTTAAAAAATACACATTGTTGGTGACTACTCCCTTATTTAAATATAATTATATATATATATATATATATATATATATATATATATATATATATACATATACATAATCACAAAAGTATATATTCTAAATTTCAAAATGTTGACTATCTTTCCTTTATTTTTGAATACATTTAAATATACAATATTTACAGAACCTGCTTCGTAGTGCATAATTATTCATGTATCTATTAGACCAATCTGTGAATACATTCTACCCTTTAGCTCGCCAGAAAAGACAACTTATAATATTTAAAAAAACAAAAAAAACAAACACTATGCGCATTGTTTCAAAATATGAAATTGGGAGATAGATTGCAATTATTTTCTAATTTACTAAACTATGCTTGAATTTTTATGTAGAGTCATACACATTACATGCGCGCATTAATAAAATAATTTTATTTAATATTTTCTTGATTAATTATTGATAATTAGTCTCTATTTTATTTATTCAGAAGAAATTTGTAAAATAGAAATTTGTAATCTCTGTAGTTCGTCATAAATTTTAAGGCTAGTAGAAATAAAAAGAGGAAATATAATCGTAAAAACATATTTGCCCCTAAAAGGGTAATTTCACATGCATGTTGTAACGGGAAATCGACCCTATAATCAAATCAAATAAATAAAAGTAGCTTATGTATATGTTGCGAGGGGTGTTTATACGTGTTTTGTTTGTTAGTCGCACCTTTTCCTCGTTTCATGACAGGTCGTTTCCCGTGGTTATGTTTAGTAGTTGCTTATCGACCGTTACTAAGAGGAAAAACCACGCACACGTTGAAGAGCACAGTAGATACTTGCTGAATGTTCACAAGTTTTATTAAGAACAGTGGTTTACTCATAGGGAGAAATGAATATGTGACTCACTTTACTTACCTATATAATTTTCCTTAAGTAAACTTAAAGATATGCAACGTAGGAGCAGCGCATCGAGGCAACATTCATTTAGATTACTTACATAAATTCGCCTCCTGTGTGCTTGGCTTACAACTAAGGACAGGCCATGAAAAAATAACACCCTCCTAATGTCGTCGAGAAGGTTACGACATCTGTATAGTAATATCGACATCTACTTTATCCAGGGAATCTAATCTTTTACCAAACTTCAATCATACTACCGTCCGCTGCGTATATTCTGGTTTGCGCCAGGTCATACTCACCTGTATTTTCGCTTACTTCTATATGAACAAACTTAAGTGCTACCTACTTCCATCGTTTCTAAATACATACCAAATAGATATTTAAAATCTAATTAATGTTTACACTATTATTTTATTCATGAATTAATTTAATCTAATGTCTTGGTCCTTCTCCTTCTCGCAAATGTTTATCTGTTATCTATATTATATAGGATTGGCTTAAAGTAACTGATCCGTTTAAATTTTAAATAACTTTTTAAAATTGTAATTGTTATATGCAGGAAATTATAGTATCACTAGCGAGGGGTACCCGGCGTTGCTCGGCTGTTTAGAGGTGTGTGTGGAAACTCCGGGGTTGGGTGGTAGTAAAAACATGTTTTGGTAGGTAAGTATGAGGATGGAACCCGAACCGTTGAAGCAAAGTTGAAAATTAAAGTGTGAAAAAAAAAACACAAAACAAAAACGGACGACGTTAACCATTGCCCCACCGCGAGATGCTAACGGAAACACGTTTTAATTTATTTAATTACTTGGATGTGGCAGGTGCCCGTTTTAATGAGTTAATGAGGTCAAGTTTTAATGCGGGATTTTTATTTTCCCAAGATGTTATAGGAAAAAGACTAAACCACATGCGGCGGGCGACAAATGTTGAATATTTATCTTCCCGAAATCGAGCAAATTAAATAGACAAAAGTTTTAAAAAGTTGTGAACCGACCGTCCGCTTCTCTGAAAAAAAAGCCTTTTGTAGACATACAGAAAAAGCGAACACACATATCAACCAAACATACATTTTCGCTTTTATATTTATAAACTAGCGAGGGGTACCCGGCGTTGCCCGGGTGTTTGGAGGTGTGTGTGGAAATCCGGGGATGGGGGGAGTTAAAAAAGTAAGTATGAGGATCGAACCTGAACCGTTGAGGCAATGTTGTAAATTAAAGTGTGAAAAAAAAAAACGTGCTACGTTAACCATTGCCCCACCGCGAGATGCTAACGGGAACATGTTTGTAATTTATTTAATTACTTGGATTTGGCAGGTGCCCGTTTTAATGAGTTAATGAGGTCAAGTTTGACTGCGGGATGGTATTCATTTACTGCGGAACGCTTTTTTATTTTTATTTTCCCAAGATGTTATAGGAAAAAGACTAACCCACATGTGGCGAGCGACAAATGTTGAATGTGTATCTCCCCGAAATCCAGCAAATTAAATAGACAGGCGAGCGTCGTTGTTAACTCTGAGATATTATGATTTATATGTGATATAAAAAGTTTTAAAAAGTTGTGAACCGACCGACCGCTTCTCTGAAAAAAGCCTTTTGTAGACATACAGAAAAAGCGAACCCACATACATACATACATACATACATACATACATACATACATACATACATACATTTTCGCTTTTATATTTATAGATGAAATAAAGTTCCATCTATAACCCTTGAGCCCCTGGAGGGGTATAGGCCATCTACAATTTTTTGTACATATTTTTGTAGCGAGGAGTCCTTTTTACAGGGTGTGGGTGCTGGCCCCACGCCCAACGTTTCCAAAAGGTACATACAGCGCCTAGCCTTCCCAAATAGTCACGCATCTGCTACCGGCCAGGCTCGACGTTGCTTAACTTTGGTGATCTGGCGAGAACCGGTGTGTCAACGTGATTGTGCTGTGCATATAAAATAAAGTTGACAAACTTTATTTCTCCATAAGTAATAAATAACCCTTATCCCTGAGGGGCCTTCGGGCCTTGATAAGTAGTGATTCAGCTGTAAAAAAGTAAGCTTGAGAAACGAGTATTGTTAAATGTGAAAAAGTACATCAAATGCCTTCCATTTTCTGCTTCATAAATTTTAGCTCTATTGATTATCTCTGCCATAACTGTTACCTAAGTTTCTGGTCTTATTTCTCTTATTTCTCTAATGATGTTTTTCTTTAGATTGGGGCTTGTTGACAAAACCATTTTCCTTTTGATATTCCTACAAGAAAAAGCCAGGGAAACGAGATGGCTAATTGAAATGTCTACGATAGCTTTTTGGGGTGGTTTGAATTATTGAGCCTTCATATTGATAGTAACATTGTACAGTTTTTGCATGTTCAACGATATTGACTTTTTTATAATAAATTGTATGGGTCGGTAAAAATTAAAAACAAACACCAGGATATTAAAACATACATAGAAAAAAAAAGCTATTTAAAATAAAAATGGGTAAGTGAAATGCATATATATTGATACATTTTTATTTTATTTAATTAAAGATTACTATACAAAAATGGGTGTGCATTATTATTATTATTATTATTATTATTATTATTATTATTATTACTACTACTACTAGCGGGACCTGTGGAAATTCCACAGCAGCATTTTACTATGCAATATATTGTTGCTGGACATGCTGTGAGCGTTCTATTCCGCATGAATGAAGGCACAATCATATTCTAGTTTTTTTATTTATTAAAACTCTACTCCCCCCCTTACTAAAATAATAACTTTGATATATTTCATGAGCTGATTATTTCATTACAAACACACCGGTCAATTAACTCATATTTTATCATTTTTCATAATTATTGAATATGTTACTATGTTCGACAATAATTTTGCATAATTTCAACTCACATTATCGCCTCTCCCTTTACTAAAATATTAAATTTGATATATTGTGTCGACTGATTATTTTATAGAAACAAACACAACTATTAATTAACTCACATTTCATCATTTTTATTTTTAATAATTCTTGGATATAGTACTAATTTTGACAATACTTTTTCATCATTTAAACTTACCATATCACATACCTTACTAAAATAATTACTTTGATATATTTTCTAGGATGTTTATTTAATTACAAACACATACAGTAATCAACTACAATTTCATCATTTTTCGTAATTCTTGGATATGTTACTAATTTCGACAATATTTTTTTATAATTTAAACCAACGTTGTCACCCAACCTTACTAAAATAATAACTTTGATACATTTGCTGGGCTGATTATTTCATTACACCCACACTAATCAATTAACCTCCATTTAATCATTTTTCATAATTCTTGGGTATGTTACTACTTTCGACAATCATTTTTCATAATTTATACCACATTATCGCCCTCTCTTAATAAAATAATAACTTTGAAATATTGTCTGGGCTTATTATTTTCTTACAAACACACTAATGCATAAAATCTCATTTAATCATTTTTCATAATTCTTGGATATGTTACGTATTTCGACAATAATTTTTCATAATTTTAACCCACATTTTCGTCCTTCCCTCTTTACTAAATAATAACCTTGATATATTGTCTAGGCTGATTATTTTCTTACAAACACACCAATCAATTAACTAATATTTCATCATTTTTTCGTAATTCTTGGATATGTTACTAATTTCCACAATAATTTTTCATAATTTAAGCCCTCCTTATCTTCTTTCCCTTTACTTATATAATAACTTTGATATATTGTCTAGGCTGATTATTTTATTATAAACACACCAATCAATTAAATCACATTTCGTCATTTTTCGTAATTATTGGATATTTTACTAATTTTGACAATATTTTTTTTTTTATAATTTAAACCATCCTCGTCGCCCTCTCTTACTAAAGAAATACTTTGATATATTTTCTGGGCTGGTTATTCATAAAAAAACATAACTATCAATTAACTCACACTTCATCATTTTTCTTAATTCTTTGATATGTTACACATTTCGACAATAAATTTTAATATTTTTAACCCACATTATCAACCACCCACTACAAACATAATAACTTTGATATATTATCTGGGATTATTATTTCATTTCAAACACACCAAACAATTAACTAACATTTCGTCATTATTCATAATTCTTGAATATGGTACTTATGTCGACAATAATTTTTCATCATTTTAACCCACATCATCGCCCCACTTACTCAAATAATATATTTGATATATTGTCTGGTCTGATTATTTCATTGCAAACACACTAATGCATTAAATAACATATTATCATTTTTCATAATTCTTGGATATGTTACTAATTTTGACAAATTATTTTTCATAATTTAAACCATCCCTATCGTCCTCTCTTACTTACATAATTACTTTGATATATTTCATGGGCTGATTATTTTATTATAAACACTCATATTTAATATTTGTTCATAATTACGGATATGTTACTAATTTCGACCATATTTTTTATAATTAAAACCCACATTATGCCTCTCACTCCTACTTATATAATATATTTGATATATTGTCTGGGCTTATCTTATCATTACACACACACAAATCAAGTAACTCACATTTCATCATCTTTCATAATTCTTGGATATGTTACTGATTTCGACAATAATTTTCATAATTTTAACCCACTATATCGCTCTCCCTTACTTAAATCATAACTTCGATATACTGCCTGGGCTGATTATTTAATTACAATCAAATAAATGCTGGGTATTCTCATAGTATATATGTTTCACCTATTTTATCCAATCCCGGGTGACGCCGCATATTCTGCTAATATATATCGGTCACCGATCTCATTCGATCCCGAGCGACGCTGGGTATTTTGCTACTATATGTTTTCCACCTATCTCATTCAATACTGGGCGACGCTTTCTGATAGTATATATTTGCACATCTCATTCAATACCTGGACTGACTTCATGTCCGCCACCCCACTGTTGAAAATATACATTAAATAAAGTAATGTTTTAATCGTAAACTGTTTCAGCCATTTCCGGGACTGACTTTATATCCCCAACTCACTGCTAAAAATATACACAAAATAATGTAATGTCTAAATAGTAAACTGTTTCAGCCATTTCCGAGACCGACTTTATACCCACTGCTAACAATATACATGAAATAAAGTAATGTCTAAATAGTAAACTGTTTCAACCATTTCCGGGACCGACTTTATATTCCAAAAAAAATATACACAAAATAATGTAATGTCTAAATAGTAAATATATTCCAAAAAAAATATACACAAAATAATGTAATGTCTAAATAGTAAACTGTTTCAGCCATTTCCGAGACCGACTTTATACCCACTGCTAACAATATACATGAAATAAAGTAATGTCTAAATAGTAAACTGTTTCAGCCATTTCCGGGACCGACTTTATATTCCAAACCCACTGCTAAAAATATACATGAAATAATGTAATGTCTAAATACTAAACTGTTTCAGCCATTTCCGGGACAGACTTTATATCCCCAACCCACTTATAAAAATATACAGGAAATAATGTAATGTCTAAATAGTAAACTGTTTGAGTAATTTCCGGGACCGACTTTATATCACTAACCCACTGCTAAAAATATACATGAAATAATGTAATGTCTAAATAGGAAACTGTTTCAGCCATTTCCGATACCGACTTAATATCCCGAACCCACTGTAAATATATACATGAAATAATGTAATGTCTAAATAGTAAACTGTTTCAGCCATTTCCGGGACCGACTTTATATCCCCAACACACAGTTAAAAATATACATGAAATTATGTAATGTCTAAATAGTAAACTGTTTCAGCCATTTCCGGGACCGACTTTATATCCCCAAACCACTGAGGAAAATATACAGGAAATAATGTAATGTCTAAATACTAAACTGTTGCAGCCATTTTCGGGACCGACTTTATATCCCAAACCCATTGCTAAAAATATACATGAAATAATGTAATGTCTAAATAGTACACTGTTTATGCCATTTCCGGGACCGATTTTATATCCCCAACCCACTGATAAAAATATATATGAAAAAATGTAATGTCTAAATAGTAAACTGTTTCAACGATTTCCAAGACCGACTTTATATCCAAAACTCACTGCTAAAAATATACATGAAATAATGTAATGTCTAAATAGTAAACTGTTTCAGCCATTTTAGGGACTGGCTTTATATCCCCAATCCACTGTTAAAAATATATATGAAATAAAGTAATGTCTAAATAGTAAACTGTTTCAGCCATTTCCGGGGCCAACTTTACATCCCAAACCCACTGCTAAAAATATACATGAAATAATGTAATGTATAACTCGTAAACTGTTTTCGCCATTTCCGGGACCGACTTCTTATCTCCCATCCTACTGTTTAAAATATACATTAAATAAAGTAATGTCCAAGACGTAAATAGTTGCAGCCATTTCCGCAACCGACTTCATATATCCTACCCCAATGTTAAAAATATACATTAAAAAAAGCAATGTGTATTGCGTAAACGGGTTCACCCATTTTTAGCGACTGATTTAATATCCCCCACCCCACTGTTAAAAATGTACATGAAATAAAGTAATGTTTAAATCGTAAACGGTTTGAGTAATTTCCGGGACTGACTTCATATACCGTAACACACTGCTTAAAATATACTTGATATAAAGTAATGTTTAAATAATAAACTGATTCCGCAGCTTTTCGAAAGTAATACATAAAAACATTAACACGGTTAGGGATTAGGCAACCATTGCTTCAACATTCCAGGGACTTAAATCCCCACTTTTTTTGGTCTTAGTTAGTGGAGGAGAAACCCTTCATTACTGATACAATTCTTTTTTTGTTGTTGTTATTGACCAGAGAGCTCCTGTTGGGGAGCTGGTTTCCCCCTAAATTTTTAACCGAACTCATGTCCAATTCCGCTCTTCTACGGAGGCAAGTAAACAAAAAAAAAAAATAATTAGAACGGATATTTTTCAGGGCATTTTATAATTAATCAGGAGTAACACTACCAGGGGAGTTTGTAATTAAATCAGAAATAACTTTTTCCAGTTACTTTTTTAATACTAAAACTTTGTTATATTAAACATAGTACCTATTCACAATGCGTCACCACGGGACAGATTTAGACACCAGGGTCGTTTTTTTTTAACGTGGAGAAAAATTGTCTTAGTCGTAAAGGATTTCTCTTCAACTGAGAGAGAAGAAATCGAAATGTAGCACCTGAAGAACAGACACTACACTTTGATCTTAGTCAAAAGACCAAGAAAGACAAATCATTTTTATTAGCTTTGCCTCAACAGCGACACCAATTTTTTTTTTTAATATTTCAAGGGTGACAAGGTTTATTTGGAATATTCCACTTGTTGGATATTCCACTTTCCTTTTTTAGGGATGCACATCATGATAACAGACGAGGCGATAAGCTTAATAATATAATGATTATTATTTGTTCTTCGGAGTTACCTCCCTTTTAATCCGATTTAGTTCCATTTTCTCACGCTAGGTGTCGTTGTTGTCGACTTCCGTTGTTCATTTTCACACTTTAATTTACAACTTTACCTCAATGGTTCGGGTTCGATCCTCATACTTACTTTTTTACCACCCCCACCCACCCCCGGAGTTTCCACACATACGTCCAAACACCCGGGCAACGCCGGGTACCCCTCACTAGTATATAAATATAAAAAGCGAAAATGTATGTATGTTTGTATGTGTGTTCACTTTTTCTGTAGGTCCACAAAAGGTTTTTTTCAGAGAAGCGGTCGGTCGGTTCACAACTTTTTAAAACTTTTTATATCACATATAAATCGTAATATCTCAGAGTTAACAACGAAGCTCGCCTGTCTATTTAATTTGCTCGATTTCGGGAAGATAAATATTCAACATTTGTCGCTCGCCGCATGTGGGTTAGTCTTTTTCCTATAACATATTGGGGGAAATAAAAAGTCTCACTTATATTAAAATTATATCACTTTACTTCATTTTTTATAACTATTTACATGCGTTCTCTTTCTATATATTTTAATTAGATCTGTTATTATACACCTCTCTGCAATTTACCATGTATTTTATTATTCTATTCAACTATCACCATTGCACTGTTATAATCCCTCTCCATTTGGTTATCTTCTTCATATCGTCACTATATTTTTCCATATGTTATATCCTTATAGCTTAATTTTTCTAGGTCCCCATTAAGCTTAGATTAACTCACTTTATAGTGTTAACCTCCCCGACTTTCATCCATCACGTCGTTTTATATTAGATGCATTTATATTAATCAAATTTCTGTTTAGCTAGATGTCGATGTGTAATGTCTGCAACCTAACCCTTTAGTCCCTTAGCCCCTCTGCTGTTATACGGCATAATGTTTTTAAATGTCTACGATTTCGATGAAGGTCAATTTCTTTGAACAAAAGTATATCTTTCAGAAGCTTTGGTTTATAATTAGAGAAGCTAGTGTTTGAAATAAATTTGACGTTTTGCGACTGAGTAAGCCATTTTGTTGCACTGCTTTGACCTATATTTTAGAGGTATCGAACCAGAAAGTAATACTTAATGGTAACTATTAATTTTTTGGCTTGTGGTTGTATTGTATTGTTGACAAATTTGCAGACACCAACCATACAACTATGTTATTTTCATTTGTTTTTTGTTTATTTGTTTCGTTTTATATTCCTGCCAACATATATCTTAGCGAACATTCACGTGTGAATGTGCTACATGACTATAAATGGCAGAATACTAAACACCCGAGAACGCGTAAACCTAAAAGAACAAATCTACACACGTACATACTCATATTATATATTTATAAAGCGCATCTGAATTGAATTCACTGCACAATCTTAATCGTTTATCGTATGTAGAGATATGAGCCATTTTGATACGACTAACAAAATTGATCTTTAATTTTGTAGATATTTGACATTTAGCCACATAATATAAGTCATGAACTATATAATAGATATGTTCCATAAATTATCTGTCTTCATTTGTTCAGAACACGAGTTTTCGAGGGTTAACTGTTCTGGAATTTTACTCGAGAAGAACAAACAATTATTGAAAATACTGTCCAAAGACAGAGAAGAGAAATTATTGCATTTAGAAATAAAAACAACAACGAAAATATAACCAAATAGAATCGTCCGACATTTAATTACCACGCATAATGATGAAAAATTGGAATTCGATCATTACAGCAAAAGACACGAAAAGGGCGTGAAATATAAAACGGAAAGGAGGTTTAACTTTGTTTCGTGGAAGATCGTCTGTCGACACACATCATAAAATATCGTCTTGTTTACGAATGCACTAACGCCCACTCGAGTATAATTAAATCCCAGCATATAATGAATCAAAGAGTAAGAGATGAAGTAGGAAAGGCACAAGTCTGAACGAAATCACCCAGAAAGTTAAGACAAGAAAAACATATTAAAAGATAAAGAAAAAGCTATTCATAGAACACATAGTCACACCATTCGAAGCAAATCCTAAAAAATACATAATCCAAAATCACTCTTAGATTGGTAGGGCGAATAGAATGCTGACTTTAGGTTTCCTTTTGCCAACTTAGTAACGCTTGAATCCCGTATTTTGTTCTTTGTTCCTTATATTCCATCAGTGATTTTGCTGACTAAACAGAATACATTCTTGCGTTCGGGATTAGGATCCATTCACTAAATTCTCATTATATATATATATATATATATATATATATATATATATATATATATATATATATATATATATATATATATATAAATATAATGGACTCTCCCGTCGTGTTCGACGCATGAGGGCCAAAAATTCGTTCTGTTTAACTCTGCCTTCAATGCTTGTGCCGCATGTGTGACACGAGACCAGCTCTGCTCCCACAAACCAAGCCGCACAACTCACAGAAAACAGGGTGGGAAAGTGCTGTTCCCACTCTTGCTCTACGAAGATTTGTTTGATTCGATAGCCGTGTGTCAATGTATGTGTTAATGCCCGCAAAACATTTTCCCTCCACAATTTTCTATGCGCAGCATCTTCTTCAAAGGTTTTTGGGTTCAGGCCTGCGTGCTTAAGATTGTCTTTCAGCTTATCCCTGTACCTTAGAAATGGACGACCCACATTTCGATTACCATCTTTCAGTTGACTGTATGCTTGTTACTTAGGAAGACGGGTTTCATCCATGCGAACAAGGTGACCAGCCCACCGAAGCGGATTCTTTATCAGGTAGGCCTCAATATTTAAAATGTCGCACCTAGCAAACAATCCCGAGTTAGGGGGCTTGTCTTTCCATGTTAGCCCACATATACTGCGAAAGCAACGCTTATGGAATGTATCCAGTTGCTCAATCTGCCTACGGTATGAGGTCCAGGCTTCTGATCCATACAGGAGTATAGTAACAATAACTGCACGATGGACTGAGATTTTGGTCTTTAGAGTAAAATCTCTTTCATTCCATACTCTTGACCGCAGTTTGCCGAAGGCATCAGTCGCCTTTGAAATTCTGCTCAATATCTCATATATATATATATATATATATATATATATATATATATATATATATATATATACATATAT
Organism: Euprymna scolopes; assembly: GCF_053919585.1. Taxonomy (NCBI): domain Eukaryota; kingdom Metazoa; phylum Mollusca; class Cephalopoda; order Sepiida; family Sepiolidae; genus Euprymna; species Euprymna scolopes. The sequence goes on along the minus strand of NC_136503.1, from coordinate 66,341,327 downwards.
ATATATATATATATATATATATTAATTTGGACGACGTACTTTCATTTTAGTATCTAAAGCCACTTCATATATTGTCTTGGCCAATATCCCTTAAAGGAATTTGATTTTACCTTGTAGACTGAAATGAGAATAAAGTTATAGATATCTATTTTATGCTTTTAATCAGCCCTCTAAAGGCGCGTTGTCTACTGAAGCGCAAAATACCACTTGATATAGGCCAGGTTTATGAAAGCACAACATTCGTGAGATGTTTTCCAGCAGGATTTTTAAACAGTATATTTACATTTATGTATTATTGTATGTTCCTGAGAACATGGAGCGAGGAAGAAATTCAAAATACAGGAGAATCCGGAAATGTAAGCGGGTATAGTGATTTTATTTTCCGGTATCTCTATACTTCTATGGTGAAAGAATGTAGTTTTTGCAGATAATCATGTTAATAGAGTTTATTTTCGTTTGGTGCTTTTTTACGTGTAAGTAGATCTTTGGAGCAAATGTCCTAAATGTACTTCTTTTATGGAATACTATAGTGATCCTATAAAGAATGAAACGTGTAATACAGTGCGGTATCTATAAGGTTAATGTTTATACTTACACTCTGAATGATGGAATGTTCAGAGGTTGGTTCTCGTTTCAAAATCACAATAAATTCTCTATCCACAACAAAACATATACATGTTGACATTTAATAAGGACAACGAAATTGAATAAAAAGTTAAACACTTTTTTAATAAATAAAATGTGATGTAGAAATCAAAAAATAAATAAAATGCGATGTAGAAATCAAACATAAATGTACTCTATATATATAATGATTAAACGATTATTGAGGAAAATTGTATTCTCGCGTGAGAAATACACAAGCGTCAATAAGTGGACGTGTTTATGCTTGTACGACTGCAAAGTCAAAACTAAGACTTGATTTCATACATACTGTTTTACTGCAAGTATCTTAACAGCAATCTCGCAATGAAAATATCACATTATATAAGGTAGTAGGCGCTGTGTATTTGCAGTTATATATTCGTAGCATAATAAAAAAAGATTAAAAATGTGGGTTGAAACTATTTGGAAATATTTATTTGTATGAAAATACTGTAGAAATATTGGATACATGCAATAATTCTTCAAGTAAAAGGTTAATACTTATATTTGTATATACTTTAGTTAACTGATCACCATATTGATTGCTGTCGTGCACTCACATTTGTGAAACAATAGTTTGGGGTTCGTATCGCAGTAGAGAGGCGCTTTGAGTTTCTACGGTTCATGTCGAGCATTGTCTGAAGATAGCGGTATATATTCTACCAAAGCAGGGCAGAAAATTCGTTGGTCACACTGTTATGAGAAACAAGACCTATGAAAAGCAATGATTACTAGGGATGAATTTACAAGAGTCAGCATTCGTGTCTCTTAGCTTTAAGTAGCCTGAGGAATGCCGGAGAATAAGTTAGACGAAACGTTGTTTTATAACCAAACGTATGAAAAGGCTGGTTACAATCAGCAAACATATGAAGAACAAAATCCCTTCTCTCTCTCTGAAACGCGTTTAGACTTGACGCAGGCTTGTTATCCTTATCTTTTCCATGAGGACGGTCGGTTATACAAGTTTTTCCTTCTGAAATTCTTGTTAAAACATTGACTTCTTTATGCATGATTTCATAACAAATCCAAAGCAAATAATTCGACCAGAAACAATGTCGGAAAACACAAAGTTTATTGAGTGCCGTTTCTTTCTTGCTGTACGATTACTAACTTTAAAAGCAAAAAGGAAACAAGTGAAATATGAAGTGCATCACGTGTATAATTTATTGTTTACAATGTTTCTTTATTTAAAAAAAAATCTCTTATAGATAATTTTCCTAAAATACCAGAAAATACCCTGGACCACATTTTCTCGCTCACATCTTTTGAGATATTTATGTGCCTGTGTCCGAGATATTCGAACTCATAGTCTACATTTAAAGTGCTACTAACCTCGATATCCACATATTTGGAATTCAATATCTATTAAGGTAAATGCCAGTATATGAAATGTCTTATATATGAACTAATAGATTTATTAACCACAAATAATACGCAATTAAACTTTTTTACCCAAATATTATACAAGTATAAATTATTTAGAATATCTGCATTAATATAATTACACATAATAGTAAACTAAAGAGGATTATCTTATTAGAAAACTGAAGCAACTAATAGGGAATCAATTAAAATGAATGTTTATAAGAATACGCAAATTAACTAGATCTTTTGCTAGTGAATGCCATTCCACAACCCATATATAAGAACATTGTATTTTCTTTTTAAATAAATAAAAAAGAGGACTGCCTTTTTTACTGCTGTTCTTGGCCTTCAGGCGGGGATCAAGGTGTAGAATCTGTTCTGCTGCACTAAAGGCAATTTGTCCCCGCCAATCGAGGGGAAACCCTCTATACTGGGACAATTACTTATTTTAGACCCAACCAGAGTGCCCCTTTGCCTTTTTTCGGGGAACTGGTTTAACCCCACCTAAAAAACAACCTCGTGTACCATTTTGCTTTGGTTGGAAAGCAAATAACTTCTAATAGAAAAGAGGGGTTTTAATATGAATATCAATACGCACAAAAGAAAAACGAATTTATAGGAGTACAGATTATTCTCACAATCAAAGAACGTTGTCACCTGAATAAACTATACTAGCCTCAAACCAAAACTCTTAGATTCGAATTTGCATTGCCCTTTTTCTCAGCTAATCTGAACCCAGTAATGAAGCCAGAGTAACGTGCTTACGAGACTATTATCCTACTACCTAAGCATCTTTTTAATCCTCATTTCTTTTAAATCAACTAAATTGTGCTTTTGTCATTGGAATGACATTAAAATCTGCATTATTCATATTTATAATAAGAACTACTATGAAAAATGATAGGAACACAACACTTTGCTAGTGTGCTTCTCCAACTTCTACATATAATATAATAACCGTAACTTATTGCTAACGGTGTATACACACGAACACCAGTGAAATGGAAATACTTATAGAAGCTCGTAATCTGAACGCATCAAAAGAGTAATAATCGCATTATGTTCGCTCGGCTTATAATCGAATTAAAGTAGGCTAATATAGCGGAACGTTAAATCTAATTTGAAATTAACATATTTCTTATTTTGAAAGATAATTTTTTAAACTATAGGAATTGCTGAGATCCGGGTCAATCGCAAATATGCAGTGTGTAAACTATAAACTAAAATATTAAACGTGTATTCAAGGGCATGCATATACATTACGCTTGTATATATTTATATTGTGTAAATTTGAAATGTCACTGTTTAAAAAAACCAACAGAGTGCAGGATATTTTAATGAATATACTTTTTTATACAAATGCGTACGATTTTCGAATCCTCGGTTATAGGCATGTGTGCCGAAATTCCAGTTTTTAAACACTGACTAATTGGAACTTCAATGCTAAATATTATATAAATATATATATATATGTGTGTGTGTGTGTGTGTGTGGGTGTGTGTGTGTGTGTGTGTGTGTGTGTGTGTGTGATGGGACGTTCCAATATTTTATCCCGATTCCGATACAATGAGCGATGCCGATACAATTACCGATTCCGATACAGTTACCAGTTCCGATTTTGATTCCTTATAAATATTATATTATTTTACTATAAGATTTGTTCTTCCCCCTGATTTTCGTAAAAGTACATGTTAAATATGCAGACATTCTCCTAAACGCAAAAATACACTTGTGGAGGATGATTTATCGAGTTTAGCTTTACTTGTAATCTAAAATAAATTGATATTTATTATTCTATCATTATTTCCAGGAATGAAAGATTTTGGTTTAAATAATATCAGATAAAAAAGACAATTAGACGAATCGTTTTGACATCGGAAAATAGGAATAACTTTTTCCGATTCCGATACTGATTCCAATATCCCCGAATCTTCCGGTTTTTCCGATTCTCGATTTCAATTCCGATTAATTATCCCAACACTTCTCTCTCTCTCTCTCTCTCTCTCTCTCTCTCTCTCTCTCTCTCTCTCTCTCTCTCTACATATAGCATAAATTTGCAATTTAAATTCTATGGCGCTTAATGGTTAAGTTTCAAGTCTAGAATTTTTCTTAAATGCAAGAGAAATAATACAATTAAAAAAGTATATATTTTTGATGTCTACACATCTCCTCAGAGGATAACATATTAGCAAATTATTGTGTTTTATACCTAATTTGTTAAATAGAGCAACTAGTTAATAAAACATGTCAAAAAAACGCACGCACTAACCGTGTTCTACATGACGACAGTGTTTCTCTGGGAATGGTGTCTTGTATAATATTGGACTAGCAGCACTAATGCATTGACACACTAATCGTCTATCATTTAATGATCAAACCGTGATGGCAAATCGATATTCAGTCATTAAAACGAAGACAATTCGGCCCGGAAAAAAGAGTTGAATTCGAGACGTAACTTTGCCTCTGCTGATGGAGTCTTGTCAGTTGATCAAGTGAATTCAACAAATGCATCGCCTTGTTTACTATTATTGCAACGCCCACTGTAGCATAGGAAAGTCTAAACTCATAATGAGACGAGAGGAAACAGATTCTTGGTAAAGTAAAAAAAACAAACAAACACATAACGAATCGGTGGAGACAACTAGGCCATAAGCAATAACAAACATAATCAGAATAGCATAAAAAAAACCGTAGATATCTCTACTATTGCACTTTGTTAAAAACGTAGTGTATGATAACTAATAAACAATTAGACATCCATCTACAAAAGTTTGTCCTATTTTGTGCACAGCTTGTTTTTTTCTCTTGTTCCTTAGGATTAAAAGAAAAGGGTTAACTAAACTAAAAACTACTGTTGCCAATTTCTCTTTTAAATTTTAGTTCATGAAAGTTTGTTAATTTTTCTTTTTTCTGAATTTCTTTTTATTTACATCTACATATTCGAAATATTAATGGGTTTTCAATTTCTATTTTTGCAATGTACATTTGGTACAAGGTTTTACATCTGCAACAAATAAATATCTATGTTTATGATGAAAATTGATAGTTTTCAGAAACTCCAACTGTTTTGAAATTGCTAATTATTCTAAATCCGGGCACCAGCTTCTCTCCATTATCTCTATGTGTTCACGTTTTTTTATTTACAAAAGTGAGTTTAAAACCTGGTAGGTTGGTTGGTTGGTTAGTTGATAGTTTTGTTTTTACGGCATACTACACATTTTCAGGTCAATTAATGTCGAATCCAGTGATTGAAGAAAAAGTGTTTAATAAAATATATATATATATATATATTTTTTTTTAAGAATGTTTCTATTTAATCCATATCTGGGACACTTAGAGCTACTACCACTCCCGCTCAGAGTGGACCAGCGAGCAATGACAAGGGGTGGTTCCACACTCCTCAAAGCCCGAAAGCTCGGGCCTTACCATGATCTTTAAACGCGGACACAGATTAATGGTGTATGTTTTTTTTCTATACAACGGTGTTTATAAACAGAGGGAGTATATTTCTTTTGAAACCGGATTTAAGAAAATGAAATTATCTACTGTTTTTTTTAAAGATTTATTTTGTGATGTACTATTGAAAATATTAAAAATACTCCGGTTTGCGAGTATTTCCATTTGTAAGTTTTATATTCTCTTTAAAATAAATTTGGTTTACACATTTTTGTGGATTTATTTTAATTTTGTAAATATATATAACGTTGAGCATTTTCCACAATTTAAAAACAGACGTTGTAAGTTTAATACTAACATAAAGCTATCTGGTCTTTTTTTCTGTTCATGTGAAGAATTCTCCAGTTTATTCGAGGTAGTTAGAAACATGGTATATTTAATAGGTTTTATTTAGTATTTGTTGTGTTTTTACAAACGTTTGGTGTAATGATAAAATCTTTATAAAGATGAAACTGAAATATATTTTCAAAAAGGTCATTCTCATTAATCCTTTTCACACTGAGTACTTATTTAACCTGTCAGAGCTTTGAAAAACAATCAAAGCTAGTCGATTAAGTACCGATACATTACTGGGAGCAAACTGATTTTTCGATAATTTACAAGTAAACAATAATAAAATTTTGGATTCATACATGATGCGAAACTAACATGCGTAATATATCCTATTAAACGACACGTCATCAAACATCAACTATAAAGCACACAGTATTAGGTTACGTCAAAGACTTCTATGAGCGGTTCAGCTAATTTCGTTTCGTCATCTAATTTTATATATTTGCCTTATTATCGCAATAAAGTTGATATCGGATCCTGCTTCGTGTATCACACTCATAACGTGCTCATTTATCAATATATTATCATATTACTTCCATGACCAAAATTATCACGCATGTCTACAACTAAGGCGATTTGTAACGCTGCCTAATCGCATTGTACTAATCTTATATCATGTCCCCTTTCCTCTTCTCATAATTTCCAGATTGTTCGGATAAACTCATTGATATTTCTAGTCCGATTATGAAGTCTAATATCATCGATTCAATTATTTCCCAATAAAAATATACCTATCTGTATGTAACTATAGTTCAAGTAACATTATTTAATAAACACAACAATGTAAACTAAATAATATTTCTATTACGAAAACGATATAACATAAGCTTGTATAACAACTATGTGTTTGTTAGTATTATATTGTAGAAGAACTATATTTCTTTATATTTTTTATCTTGGGATTAAGTTCTAAAAATCCATAATGGGACATTAGCTAAAAAGGAAACGAAATCAAACATATCCCTCCAGCAACCATGTTTGTATTAACAGCCATACGTCTTCATTTTATACTGTTTTGAGATCCCAACATGAAATATATGTATCTTCATATATAAAAATTCGATTGCAAAAATTCTCTTCTCGACCAATATACCGTGGGTTTGCAACAGTAGATGCCTCATACAAATTTATTATGACCAAACTATCAGCCACTATCTCATGTCATTTTAGGACATTTGAGACATATTTCGTTATAGTCATAGTCGTTATAGTAAAATCCTACATTTCATAACAATCGCAACCACCTTTAGATGAAGTAGTTCCTATTTTTCCATTTTAAACATAAAGTTCAACTACCGCCACAGTACACACCGTGAGGAAATATACACATTATACATATATTGTGCTTGCACCATTCGTAACTGGACCATATACTCATAGACATAACATGATATTTCCCTTTTTAAAATGCACACCTAAATAAATCTCCCCATACTAACTCCGCCTATTCTGATTGGCTGACTATTCCTATATTCCGAATTAACGGTATTCGCATGTATAAAAACGCTACTGTACGATTAAAATATGGCGTCGCAACAATACGTAAGTCTGTTCCCTACGTAAATTGATGGACTAATTTTCTTGCATTTCACGGCGTAAACACAATATACACCAGATTGTATTTACTCTCTCTCTCTCTCACTACCTGAAAGTATCTCAACATGTCATCCAACAATGTCAAATCTTTTGCACATAATTATACAATCAGAGCCGCTTATTTCGTTAATTTACTACCAAGACTGAAGTAATTTAAGTGATATTTATTTATGTGTTCGAAATTTAAAAAAAAATTAAGTCTTGATTCTACAACACTCGAAAGCATCAAATAATATTGCGCAAAAAGACGCAACCGAACCACGCACTTATTCTTGCAAATGTGTTCAAAACAGTTTCAAAGAAAAATTGTTTACAACTTGAACAGCTTTCTCTTCTTTTTTTTTGCATTTTCACCCACAACAAAGCACATTGCCACTTTGTTGTAGGGGGCTACTATCAGGGACATAAGCATCAGAGGTAATGTGTAGGAAGTTGGGAAGCAAGATGTCGGTTCACGTTACACTTGAAGTTTTGCATGTCAGTACAGTCGGGGAAGCAGGGACCCGGATGTCTAGCTGTTCTGGGCAAGAAGCTACTGGAGTAGAAGGCTCCCTTGCATCTAGTGATCTCTACTGTGAAGGGGTGGGTTTTTCTGCTTCCCGTGTTTGTCGGGGATATTTACGTCGAGGGGGCACAAGTGCTTGCAGTTCGTCAGAGCATTGACCATTAAAGTACATATAGCACAGGCAGAGAGATGAAACATTTCGTCGATGTGACAGAGGCTGAAGTTTAGCTGACAGTTCAGGACTTATCAGATTGGCGACTCTCTTTTGAACCTTTTCTAGGAGCGAGAAACTAGTGGTAGATGCACCAGCCCAAATATGACAACAATACTCCATGCATGCGCGAATAGTGGCCTTATAGAGGTATAGGATACTGTCAGGCGTTAATAGCTTTCTAGCACGGTAGAGAGAACCCACCTTCTTCGCAGCGGTCCTGGCAATGTTCTCAATGTAATTGTTCCAACTCATGTTTCCTGTGAACGTTAGGCCGAGGAGTTTAAAAGATGTGCTTTAAGATAAAGAGTCATTGCCCATTGATATTGGCGGTAGGGAGGGTTTCTTGTAATTATTGAAGGAAACAAGTCTAGTCTTGGCAGCATTGAAGGTGACCATCTATTTTTGTCCCCATTCCACTAGGGATCGCAGGTCTTCCTCTTGTTTTTCTGCCATTTCTTTAGATATGCGTTCATTTGTTTTCCTGTCGTGTCTGTTATAGAGTCTGGTGTCGTCAGCATACATACCGATCTCACAGACTATTTTGTCATGGAGGGCATTTATGAATATTAGGAATAACAGAGGTCCAAAAATAGACACCTGAGGAAGTCCCGCATTTATATAATATTGTTTAGATGTACAAGCGTCAAGGAGAACGTGTATTCTTCTCTTATCTAAGAATTATCTAATTATGTTATGTATTCTTCCAGTGATGCCGTGTAATCTGATTTTCTTGAGAAGACCCTCATTGCATACCCTGTCAAAAGCCTTAGACATATCAAGAGCTACCGCTCTACCCTCCCCCGCTTTGTCCAGTGAATGATATATACGTCTTGAGATTACAGGAAGGATGTCTGCCGTGGAACGGGCTTGCCTAAATCCATATTGCTGGTCAGTCAGAAGGTTAGCATCTGTGAGGTGATGGACTAGAGCTTGTTTAATTATAGTCTCAAATATTTTGGCGAAAAGTGGGAGGAGGCTAATTGGTCGAAAATTTACTGGGTCAGTTCTTTCGCCAGAATTCTTGAAAACTGGCACTACAGAAGAAGTTTTCCAGTCGGCAGGAATGCAAGATTAATTAAGGCATTTGTTGTAAAGTTTGAAGAGGACTGGAGATACTTAGGCGGCGCACTTTTTGAATATCACAGCCGGGATGAGATCAGGTCCAAATGCTTTTGGCGTGTCAAGCTTTCTTATAATAGCATGCACCTGAGCAGGGGTGATTTTCAGATCGTCTAGTGTGGCGTCTGTCCGCAAAGGAAAGTCAGGTAGGGGGCGGTTAGCAGAGTCCAGCATGGAGTTAGAGGCCAACCGTCTGGCAAGTATATTAGCCTTCTCAGTTGCAGAAATTGTTGGATAGTGGGGGAATTGTTAGAACCGAAAGTTTGTTTTAATCTTATAAAGACCAACACTCTTGTGTGCGTCATAATTACTTTATTTTAATGCGTGCTAATTAAAGCAGTTATCAATCACATGTAAAAACAACTTCTACGGTGACAAGTAATATGGTTTGCGTTCTGCTAGAATAACTAGTCTAGCTAAAACAACTTGCAGCAATTTTCCTAGAACAGCAAGTCCGTGGAGTACAATAATCTTCTTCTTCTAAATACCTACACGGTCGCTTTTAAATTCAGTGTAAGCAAGTTATTCTTGAGCAATTCGTTTAAATAATCAAACTATGATATTTCCATCACTACTTAACATGACGGCTGTATCTCTTTATATAACACCTGACACACACGTTCAGGCCTCGAATAGCGATGTCATCACTGTAAAAAAAACAATCGTATTATAACTAGCTTTCATAAAACAGCTTAGCAGATTATATGAGCATCAAAAATAGTAATATTTTTCCTTGAAATAAGTGTTTTTAAAATTACTACTGGCAACCGTAATATATATGTATCCTTGTAGATTGCCAGATACATCCAACTAGTCCACTCCCTTCTATATCTATAATTATGTAAATATGGCCATGGTAATTAGCAAATTGGCGTGAACTCCAGTTAATTATATGTAACGAATAATTGTCAAAGTATTTTGTCAACACCTGGTTACTTTTTCTTTTCTTTTACCATAAAGGTACACGATTGAATTAACATACTTACACTATATGGGGGTACAGTAATTCTGTATGTTCTAACATGTGCTAATGGCAAAAATAATATTGTTAGAAAAATATTATCTTGCAATTTTCTCAAATAAACAGCGAACTTGTATTGGAAAATGTTGTACATAAATCTAGTCTCCGCCTTACCTATTTAAATAATGATACGTTTGACAGGTAAGTTTATATATGTTTTTTTGGGGGGAGGGGTTTTGCTTTGTTGATTACTTAGCATTGTGCCCGACTTATCTTTGAAAATATGCCGACAATGTCTCATTGCGGCTTTCTTGTAATTGAAATGATTGATTAAATATTTATTTAAATAGTAAAATTTTTATAAAAACTCTTAAATTATATATCGGCGTTAGTCTGCAAATATGAATGACATTCCAGCAATCTCCTTTTATATAACTAATTTCACAAACAGTTCTAGATGAGTGTTGGTTTCGGCTTCTACTATTGCTAAATGAACTCAAGTTTTATATATATACTAGCAGGGGTACCCGGCGTTGCTCGGGTGTTTGGAGGTGTATGCTGTGCAAAAAAAGCAAAAAAACAAAAAAAATGGTTAATTTTTTAAAACTTTGACCCCTATTATGACCCCTTAAAATCTATAGTTTCGGGCTCAAATCACTTTATTAAGTTAGATCCAGGTTAAAGGAACCTATATCTAAAATTTCAAGCGTCTAGACCCAAAATTGTCGGAGGAGTTTGGTAGAGTTCTTAAAGGTCAAATCGTTGAAATTTGACCCCTTAACAGCCAAATTTCTGGCTGACACCCGTCACATCGATTGTCCCAATCTCAGTACCCGGTATTTCAAATTTCGAGTCTATAGACTAAAAATTGACAGAGTTATTGCGTAGGGAAATGTACACAGACAGACACACAGACAGACAGACAGACACGTTCACTTTTATAGATATATATATATATGTATATATATACGTATATATATATATAGATAGATAGATAGATAGGTATTTGTATATACATATACGTATATGTATATATATGTATATATATGTATAAATGTATATGCATATAAATGAATATGTATATGTATATATGTATATGTATATGCATATATTTGTATATATATATATATATATGTGTGTGTGTGTTTGTGTGTGTTTGTGTGTGTGTGTGTGTTTGTTTCGGTTTCGATTCAGGCTTATGCACCCAAGTCATATGGATATATTTTATTTATTTTTTAAAACCAGACCTCCATAATATATAAAAATCGATATAACAATATCTCTATAATAATATATATACAAAATCTGCAAAAAATTTAATATCATATATAAACGTAATTTACGACCGGGCTACGCTTGGATAAATACTTTTGCAGAGTTAACAAAAGAGCTACAATAATATTACGCCGACTCCATTTGCGTTTTTTAATAGTGATAAAACATTAAAAATATTAAATTAAACATAGAATGAATAAATATACCTAGCTTAATGTATATATGTGTGGGGGGGTATTTATATCTATGCATATATAAATACACATTGGACTTTGCTGAAAATTCCATTCCCTTCTTCCTGGAAAAATTTTTTTTTCAATATGTCTTTTTCGACTGTTAAAAAATTGGGCCAACCAGCGAACATAGATTCTAATTCATGCTTTCCTTTTGCTTTTTTGTTTACTTGAGGAAAAGAGCGTATCTTCGAAAGTCTATTGAATAAGGAACACCTCACCTTTATTTCCTATTCTTTTTTAAATCAAATTTTCAAATACAATTTTCCAATGTCTTGACTATTTTACTTATATATATATATATATATATATATATATATACATATATATATATATATACATATATATATATATATATATATACATACATACACACAAGTTGAATATTACAATCAAAATTTATTGTTCAACTTAGTACTCAAAAAACAATTTACAAAGTCCTTATTCCGCGGAGTTTCAAAGAATGCTATTCTTATTATTCTTCTCATCAGAGCATAAAGAAATCAGCAAATTATATTTGTAGCAATGCTAGAATGTGCAAGTTAAGGCATTAAGTGAAACCCCAATTTATTGTAGTTATTAATTTCCAAATAAAAAAAAGTTGAAAAAATGTTGGGTATGTAAAAAACTAATATAAAAACAAACCGCGAATAATATATCAGCTTGAATAAAACTCATCTCAAGTTGATACAAAATGCAAAATAGTTCTTTAGATAGATTGTATTCCAAAATAAGTCCAACGTGGCAATGCATATAGTTGTATTGGTAAGTTTTCAAAAAAACTGAAATAATGAAAATCGTTTTTTTTTTTTACGAACAGTGCAGTAGTCCAAAGCGTATTCTGTCGTGAATGCTCGTATTACTCTGACCGGAAGTTGTCTAGACAGAATGGAATTGACCTTTTTATAAAGAGTCAAATTCGATGTAATTATTAAAAGATATTGTATGTCTGATGATTATACTGTTTTTAGAGTTGAAGAATCATAGCTTATTATTATTGGAGTATATGCATTCTCACGTTGGACTTATTTTGAAAGACATTCTATCTAAAGAACTATTTTGCATTTTGGATCAACTTGAGAGGAGTTTTATTATAGCCGAAATATTATACGGGGTTCGTTTTTATATTAGGATTGTACATATCAAACATTTAAAAACATTTTTTTTATTTTTTTTATGTGTCAATTTATAATTACATTGAATTGCGGTTTCACTAAATGCATTAACTAGCTAATTCTAACATTGCTACAAATATAATTTGCTGATTTCTTTATGCCCTCTGATGAGAAGAATAATAAGAATAGCATTTTTGAAACTCCGCGGAATAAGGACTTGTACATTGTTTTTTTTTGAGTATTCAGTGGAACAATAAATTTGGATTGTAAAATTCAACTTACAGTTTTAATTTTCATTCTCATAATACGCTCTACTCTCTATTTTGTATTGAGCTTTTTTAATTCAGTTGGGATGTTGAATAGGGGTAAATTAATCTATATATAAATACCGTTATTATATTAGTATTTATAACATAGTGTATATCAGCTAAACACTACATCCTTTTGTTTTCATTATATATATATATATATATATATATATATATACGATCAAGCATTTAACATGTTAAAAAAAACACTTTGAAAAAGAGTTAAAAACATATTTAATCTGAAAAAGAAACACTTGATAAGTGGATGGTTCTTAATCCGCGGAGTTTCGAAGAAATACTTTCGTTCTCATCAGAGGGTAAGAATTAGCAAAATGCGGGATCAGATTTTGCATACAAAGTATTTGATGAAACAAGAAAGTCTAAGAACTTACTTGATAACCAAAAATAAAGCAGAGGGAATATGGTGCAGAAAAAGGTGATTACACGTGAATGGATAGTAATGTGGAAGATAAATAATCCAGTGACGCTAAAATCAAAAAATATAACGTCACGAAAGTTAATTGAATTTCCATAAATTTAAATATGTTTTTAACTCTTTTTTAAAGTGTTTTAACAGGCTTTATTAACTGTTTGCTCGTATTATAAGCTCTATCTCTTATTTGGTTTTATCGAGCTTTTACATCTGGCTGAGTTAATTTTATAAATATTAATTATTAAATATTTATAATATACTTTGCCATCTTGGATCATTTTGGTAAATTTAATTATAATTTTTATTATATATATATATATATATATATATATATATGTATATATATATGTGTGTGTAAATATATACTTTAAATTAATATAATATTTATAGATTATTTTAAATAATATAACTACTATATAATTTACCTGTAAGATTGACATGTAGACTATGATACTTCAATTAAAATTAAAATATAAACAATTAAAACTATGAAGGGTAGGTTATTAAAACAGTTAACTTCAATTTGGCCTAAATTTGCAGGTTTTGAAAAAAATGCCAAGTGCGAATTTTCTTTTTTGGCGCAACTGTATGTATATATATATATATATATATATATATATATATATATATATATATATATATATATATATATATATATATATAAGTTATTATTGTGTTGTTTCAACGAGCGAAAAATGTATATTTAAAAGAGTGTAGCCATCAACAATTGTGTGTGTTTTCAGCTTTTTATCATTTCTTATTTTCAAATATTTTTATAACGCGCTTCAAGCTTTGTACAGCTCTCTTCAGATATATTTTTATATAAAGGCTTTTTAAGTAGAAGGTTATTCTGGAGAATATTCTTCATCTAATGGTTCTGAGTGTGTTTTTCAGAGAAATGTAAGTCTCATACTTTTGTCCCCAATGGTTAGCGTGTTGTGGGATCCAATCAGAGTTAAGTTCTTTTGGAGAGGAGGGACTTTTAAATTCGAGTCTTAGACTTCCAGTTTGTTGACTATCATACCTCTTCTAAGTTGCAACGTTTTTGGACTTATATATTCTTTCACATTCTTAAAATTATATTGCTGATTGCTCGCTAGGTTGTGATGGCATCGTCCTCATTAGTAAAAATTCCTACTTGTGAGACGTCGGCTTGGGTTATATCTGATTGCGATGAAAACGTTCCTTGTTCAGAATGAGGTAAGTTATATCCACTATCGGATTTCGGCACTGTTTGCTTGATCTCTATCATCGGTAAATAGGATAACGTGTGTGTGGTTATTTGTTTAGTTATTTGCATGAAAGATGCTCGGGATTCAAATCCTGAGTATGGGATATGTCTAACGGCTGAGCTCAAAATCAGGGCGAAACTGGAGAGTTAAGCTTCCGGTTTGTTGGATGTCATGGCTTTTGTTGGATGCGAATTTTTCTAACTGTGGAAATAATTATACATTCTCTCTTTATATATATACATATATGTATATATAAATATATATATGTATATATATTTATTTATATATATATATATATATATATTAGTACCTTTTGTGTGTGTGTGTGTGTGTGTGTGTGTGTGAGTTCGCTCTCTGCGCAATCCCAAACATCTTAGTCGATATCTTTCTAAATGCTACATGGATATATTTGATGTGTCTGGAATGTTAACACATAAGTTATACATCTGAATACCTTCAATAACTATTGAAAATGTATAATAGAAAACGCCAGATTATATGCAGTATTTATGTTTTGACCCAATTGAACACCTTCATAAATCCTTACATACGAAGTGAATTTGAGAAGTTTTATAACCCGCACAAGTAAAATGTCCATGAATAAAAAGAACGGTAGATTTTCATTAAGAAATTAGCGCGTTCGAAATGTTTAGAGCACAACTTAATCAGGCTAGCCGAATTTGCATTTGAAACTTATATTATAGCCATTACATTTACTATTATAAAAACGTCACTTGGCCTTTTGTGTGCGTATCAGTGCTTTCATATTGACTCGGAGACGGTTATGCTGACTGTCTTAGAAATTTCGCACAAATCTAATGAATTGGTCTGGAAGTGTTCTTACGTAGGCTTTGGTATCGAAATCCCTCGTATCGTCTCCAAAATCGATAATCGAACAAATCTTT
Organism: Euprymna scolopes; assembly: GCF_053919585.1. Taxonomy (NCBI): domain Eukaryota; kingdom Metazoa; phylum Mollusca; class Cephalopoda; order Sepiida; family Sepiolidae; genus Euprymna; species Euprymna scolopes. Next base: position 66,325,632 of record NC_136503.1, on the reverse strand, counting down.
GTAAATAACTCCAATTTTGATCAACACTTTTATACAACTTTATACTATTGTACATTGTAAAAGTTTTATCACCCGACGATCAAAAACGCGGGATGAATAAAATCTATATTAGGTTCTGTGATGGGCATGGGATGGTTCGAAAATCAATATAAATGTTTAGAACATAATTTAAAAAATGATTCATGCTTTTGTATTTTAACTGATTATTCAAGCCATTATCCAAAATAATTTTATGAAATCGAGTGTTGTTTCCTTAATAAGAAAGGGGATCATTGGAAATAAATGTTTTTATTTAGAGTTTAATTGAAACATTATACTTGACTTTTGCATTTTAAATTAAATTCCAGCCATGTGATAAATATAACTTTATAAAATCCAAAGTCGATTCCATACACTGCAAAGTACACTAAGTCAACGCGGGAGGCATGTAAAGGTTCTTGTTTCCACACAGCGATGGGTGATCAGAGCAGGAAATCAATCGATTTGATTGAAAAAATTGGCGATTTTAATGATATCAATTACAATGCTATGAATCCTAGAAACATTAGATGACGACGATTCAATATATATATATATATATATATATATATATATACATAAATATGTATAATTATTTTTTATTATAATAATTAAATTCCTACAGACACTAGTGTTTTATCCTTTCGGGAATCTTCAGTGCAGGGTGTCACGATTAACACCAGTCGAAGGATTCGAACCTGGCAACAAGAACGATCGGGCTCGATTAGCAAAGACCGTATCCGTTCAGCTAGCATTAACCGCATTGAATTTAAACATTTTAAGTTTAAATGCTCTTTGCGTCAGTTTAATATATATATATGTATATATTTGTTTTATATAATATATATATATGTATATGTATGTATATATATAAATATATGTATATATTAATATACAACAAATATATATATATATTAAATATATACATCAATTTCTTTCTCTCTTTCTCTCTTTATCGCTCTCTATATATGCATATATATTACAAATATATATATATATATATATATATATGCATAGAGAGCGAGAGAAAGAGAAAGAGAGAAAGAAATGTGTATATATCTCTATATATAGATATACATTTCTCTCTATCTCTATACACACACACACACACACACACACACATATATATATATATATATATATATATATATATATATATATATATATATATATATATATATATAACGCTTTGAAAATAATATACAAACCCTACGGGCCCCTTACACCAAGGAACTCATCAAGAGTTAATTGCTTAGTATAAAAGATTCAAAACGACGAATTAAATTGTCACGCAAGAGAAAAATCCTTGGAGATATACAAAAGAAAAAGAGAAGAAATGTAATGTCAGTTATGAATTTAATTGCCAGTGCGCTGCTAGCTATATGCGTCGCCCATTCTTGAACTTGCAGACACGCATCAACACACATATACCGGCAGAAATAAGACCACGCAAGCAACATTGTTTTCGCCCTTTTTTCTGCTTTAGAACCTGCTATTGGCCAAAATCTAATTGAAAACCAAGCCTGAGCCAATGCCTATAAAATGGATGGTTGCAGAATATTGCACCCGACCGAATCTCCAAATCATTTAAAGATTTTTTCATTCAACCGTCGATTTGCCATAGGAAGAATTCGTTTAATCAAGAGATGTGTTCGGAGATATGTGTTAATAATACCTCTACCATCCTTTATCTCAAGTTTACATATATTTTAGTTTATTGTATATATATATATATATATATATATATATATATATATATATATATATATATATATATATATATATATATCACAAATTCCCTTTCGAATTTTTCCCTTGTTTTTCGTATATCCTCGGGTATTTGTTCTTGCATGACAATTTAATTCGTATCTATTCATCTTTTGAAAGCCCACGATAAACTCCTGATTATTTTGTTGCGATTGCTTGGTCGTACATTATTTTCCATGCTGTGTATAGTTTTCTATCGTCAGCAGTTTATATATATATATATATATATATATATATATATATATACATATATATACATATATATATATATGTATATATATATATATATGTGTATATATGCCATTTGAGAAGGAAAACCGAGAATTAATAAAATAGCAATGAACGTTTCATCCCTACTTCAGGGGATATCATCAGGATTTCTGAAATAGGGGCGAAACGTTGATTACTATTTTATTACTTTTCGAGTTTCCTTCTAAATAACATAATGTCAACCCTCGCTTGTATTTTTATCATATATATATATATATATATATATATATATATATATATATATATATATATATATATATATATATATATATATATGAGAGAGAGGGAGAGAGAGAGAAAGACAGACAGAAAGTCAATGACAGAAGTAGAAAGACAGATATTTTCTCTTGATTCTCATGTTATTTTTCTGTCTATGTTGTAATCGTGAAAGAAAAAATAACATTTCTCTTTTCCACTTTTTGCTAGTTTTTGTTACGTTTGTTAGAATGTACACACATGTGTGTCACTTTTTTTTTTAAATTTTGCGTTCTGAGCAAGATAAACAAGAAACGGCGAAGATAAATACATATGTATTAGTAACTTCCAACCTATAAAATCTGCAGTTCGCAAAATAGCGTTTTTAGAACCTCAGGCGCCATTAGAATTTTAAAAAAAGCAAGAAATTTATTCGAGATGAGCGCCAACGAATATCCCGAGAGATGTCACTACTACGAGTACTGGTAATACCGACCGCTTTCTCTGTTCCACCATCTTGGATTCTTCTTTTTTTTTCTTAGATTTTCCCTACTGTTTCTCTTTAGTTGTTTATTTCGTTTCCTGTAAAGCTCGAAGACATATAAATAAGATTGATAAAATATTAAAATCCAAAGAAACATCGCTAGAATTTCATTCGGAAACTTTTTTTTTCATATATAAAGCGCGCCTGCATGCATCTGTGAGAAAAATTATATGCAGCATTTGTAAGAAAAAGCCTTTTCTGCAAGCTATTGCGGGTGCCTTGCGATGTTTTTTCAAGTGTTTTTTTGTTCTCTTTAAGATAAATGGGCTTTATAATTGTATTTCACATGTAAATTGCAGGTAGTTTTCCAGATCTAATTTTTTTTCCGAATTTACCTACGTAAATATTTATCACTATTGGTGCTGATTAAACAAATTTATGTTACAACTAGCAGTGAAACCCGACGTTCCCCGGGATTGAATGATGAACACCAAATCTTTCACATTCCCATATTTACATTGGCAGCAAATGCGTTGAAATCGCCAATTTTTTAATCAATTCGGTTGATTGCATGCTCTAGTTGGAGACCATACCGCGGACAAGCTTGACATCCGTTTCCGCAATGAATCTGTCCACAATACCTCGTAGTCTATATTGAAATTTATATAACCTAGTGTTGTGTTCATTAAATCATTTGTTGTATTTAATGGCCTGAATTAATGGTTAAAATCCAAATGTCAACTATTCTGCTTTAATTGTGCCATAAAGATATACATCCATTTTGTTCGTTCACATGTTATATCAAAGAACTACTGTTGATTTAATATGATACCCTACTGCTTGTGCGCTGATAATAGATTGAATTTAAGTTTAACCTGAAACAGTTTAGTTTAATGGCGAAAGTGTGCTTTAAATAGAAAAACAATATTTCTAATTCATCCCTTTTATAACCAAGGAGCTACTGTTGATTTTTTTTACACCGGGTTTTTCGGTTTGTGTGATAGAACATTTTTAAAGTGCACTTGTGATCTTACGCTGTGTAAGTATATTTATTTATTTATTTATTTATTTTTTTGCTTTAGTCAAAATCGCTTATATCTGCTGTAATCGGATTATTTCGATTATCGATTGTAGATACTTATTGAAGATTTTGCAATAGAAAATCTCTCTCAGAACACTGTCAGGCACATAAAGTACCTGAATTTAATACTAAATCAAAAACGGTTCGGCCGTTTTCCAGTTTATAGAGAACAATCTCACACGCAAAGAAACGGCCACACACAGACAAAGATCTTTATATAATCTTAGCTTATCTCAAATTAAGCAGTACTTCATATATGATTACTGTATCGTTGCGTCATTCTGGCATGCTTGGGTTTGATACACTATTTTTACAAGAAACGTTCAAAGATTAATTAAATCGTGATATGATAACCTGAGATAATATATAAAGAAATCTTGATTGCAAGCAATATCTGAACTCTTTAGGCAGTTTAACACGTTCAGTTACATACCACTCCCTATCTGGCCTTCGGGTCAAGATCAAAGTGCAGTACCTGTTCTTCAGATCTACACTAAAATATCTTGTTCTCTGTCAGTGGAGGAGAAATCCTTCACGACTGAGACACTTTTTATTTTTGTTCCTTTTCTCCACATTAAAAAACAACCCTGGTGTCTAACTATGTCCCTTGGGGAGGCATTGTAAATAGGAACATACCACCCTCCATCACCGTACGTTGCTAATACATGCTGGAATTTTAAGCGTTTTTCGCTTGTTTTCATGAAAGAGAAACACTAGAAGACGACATCAGAGAGTGTTCATATATGATAACATTTTAAGAGAATGCACTGATGAGGGATAGATTAATATTATCATAGCTATTTATTTACGTCTTTAAATCCCCTAAATGAGTGGCGCAGAGGGACAGATATAACATTGTCTCGAGGTCCAATATAACACGAAGGAGATGTATATATGTATGATGATTGCAACGTCTTGTCAGACGAGTGCCACTCCCTCAGACATTTAACATCCATGAGCCCAAATGCCTGAGGGAGTATCTATACAAATATGACGTTACAGAGTCTTAGCTTTGTACGACAGCTAAGTCTATCTCTCGGTTCAAAATGTTGAGATCCAGCAACAAGCAAGAGCAAGATAGCCAACAACAAATTAAACTGCAGACCAGCTTAATACGGGTAATGGTCTTCCGCTTTATGTTTTTTTTTAAATCAGAGATTTGCTTCTCCTAGAAAGGTTGCCTTCACCACGGCTTACGGGAGCCCTCTCCACCCCAATACACATACACATACACACACACACACACAAATATACACGGTGCTAGTTGGCCGTTGACCCAGAAAAAGAGTTCATTCGCCCTTTGTATATATGTATAGTGCTATGACAACAGCATATTCTTTTCATTGTTTTGACTCTCGAGTATATATCCGACACAGTTAGACACAATAAATCAACCGAGAACCACATCACACTACATGAAAAAAACATATAACATATCAATGGATATATACCCGAAGAATCTAAATAAGGAAAATAATATGCTGTTGGCATGCCCCTAATTATGTATACGAGTGTCTTATTGAATGTGCGTCCGTTCTTCATACATACCTTTTTTATGTGTTTACCTAGTTTTAAAAGTGTCACAAAACAACTTACTGATTAAGTTCACATTTAGCGACAAATAAAGAACGGAATAAGATATAACTTCAATTAAAGGGGCGAATATCATTCTATGGGGTTACTACATTCAGCCAATCAGGGAACGCACTTGACCTTTTTTCGATCTTATTGGCCAGAAAGTCTCAAAGAAAAGTATATCACGAACAACGCACGTCGGCTTTTTTTCGGCAACCTTTATTCCAGAATGTTGTTTCCATTTTGGAAACAAACAAAATGAATGCTATTACAATCCTTATCTACATTAAAATCATCGATTTACCCCCTGCTTGTTGTCATGCCGTCTGTTGACCGTCTCTCACTGTAGGTCACACACCTCTCAATCCCGGATATCTGACCTTGTCTGGCCATTATTTAATACGGAGACCCTAGGTAAGATGCCATTATGATCAATTCTGCATAATTGTCGGTGTATCATTCGGAAAGTTTCGGGAAAGACTGATCTGAAACTCTAGATTTCACTCCGGTTGAACAACGTAACGTCATTTCTCTATTTTCACTCACGCAGCTTGACCGCTGCCCCTGTACGCAACTCACAGCAACCATAATAAATTTAACGATAGAAACGACCCTTTTTTACAGATTTGGATTATCATGCATCCAGTGTCATAATTTTCAACATTCCCAGCAGCTAACTTATCGTTACAGAAGTAAGGCACTTTACATATAAGAGTATTTAACATGATTGTTATTACTGCTTCACGTTTTGGCATTAATCTTATTATATCGTCCAGGTAAGAAGACTAATCTTAGTCTGCCATGCAAAGTCAAAACGAGAGATATAAAAAAAAATAAATTAGGAACAAGAACATATATGCCTGCCGACCTGTAACCCACAGGTGATAACATCCATAAAAGATAAACATAAAAAAATAATTGACATATGAAGATCTGTACTTGAAATACTAAAATTGTGGAGCGATATGTATTGTAACCAGTGCTGTTGGAGTAAGATGTCCCATATAAGCAAAGTTCCAACGCGTAACACGTTATTCACGGGATCGGTATTTGAAAAATGTTGTTATAGATGAGTATACCACATAACGAATGCCTATTTGTAAGAACATTATTTTCAAGATAAATTCTTGTCATCGGATAAAACTGTAATGGCAAG
>NC_136503.1:66291586-66314086 GCF_053919585.1 Euprymna scolopes | reverse complement strand
TTTTAGCTAATCCAAGGCTGTTTTTATGTACTTAAAACGGGGAAAAATCTTTTTTTTTTTACATCATTTCTTCCGGTAAAAGCCGTCCATTTTATACAACAGCAAACACTGGTATAAGAAGAGCGCCGACAATTGGCTGAACCCCTAAAGCTGAAGACGCAACATTTATCTCTTCGTCATTCCGCAATATGTGGGCAAGTAAAAAGAAAAAAATATATAGGTACGAAGTGTTAATTTTTTTTACAATTACAAAATAAATTATTTATTAACTTTATCTTGCATTATTTTTTTATTTGTAAGCTACGTAGTTAATTTAAATAAAAAAATTATCCCGATGATTATATTTTCAATAATTATGTCATTAGATGTTACCCTTCTGCTGGATACCGGTGTCGACCTTTAACAGACCCTTTTAGTGATTGCATAGTTCGAGAATCTTTGTACAACTAAACGGCAGATCTTCCAGATAGAAACTTTTACGACCACATTGGATAATTTTTAAATGTTTTTATTTAATGTAACATGTTTATTCGGCTCCACGAACATACAGTGTTTATCGGTGTATCTGAAAAATACAAATGGCGGTGGACTCTGCTGATTACATTAAGTTTGAGATAATTAGCGAAAACTAAAACATTACACAAAATATTTTTAGAAAACCAACGAATATATGTCAGTCTATGCCAAGGTAACATAAATACGTTGGGTTTCTGCCAATATTTGAACAGTTTTTTTAGTTTTAACTCATTTTCCCAAACTTAACGTATTCAACAGAGAGTCCGCCGCTATATGCTTTTTTTTCAAATATACGATACACACTGTATGTTTTTCGAGCCGATTAAACATTTTACATTAAATGACGACCCTAAATATATCCAGTTAGGTAGAACAGTAATTTATATTGTCTTTGGTAATATTTATTTGTTATTCTTTTTTGACAACTTCTTATAAGTATGTAGTAAAACAATCCAGATTCACCTAAATTCTAATCAAAAACTCACATTTTTTAATACAGAAAACAATAAAACAAAAAAAAACCCTTTAGCTGTTCAACATTTTAGCAACGCTCGGCTTAATCCGGTTATTGCTGGTATAGCCGAAGCCATGATTGACGGCAACTCCTTAGAATCCGGATCAAATTCTGCAAGAGTACCATTTTGATAACACCTTAGGCGGTAGAAATACAAATACGCACTTGGATTCGTACGTGAGGAGGGTTGGGCGTTATGGAGAGACGTGAGGAAATATTTAGCGTTTTTTTTTTTTTTTTTTGTAACTGCGTATTTTTAAATTATTTTTCCATTTTTTGTTTCGTTTTGTTTTATAAGACGTTTTTCATTATTACTTGATGGATCTAATGACAGTGAATCATTTGCGACAGTTATAGCGTTTTTAAAATATTTTTGAACGTAGAATGCCGTTTACCGTCGGTCGGCCAATAAATCTGTAAAATGACCTCCGATTATTTGTAGACGATATTCGAGAGTCGATAGGTCATCAGTATTGTTGATGGCGAAGTCACATTTTAATGCAATTGAAAAACTCAGCCTCAATTGTTAGGAAGGATATTGTAGAAAAGTCGCATGGTCACATTTTGTAACACTAACGAGAGGCCACATCAGACCTGTAGGGGTGATGTGACGTTTCTTTTGGTTAAAAGTAATTTTTTGTTCCCGGACGATGATCGAGTTTGAAGGAATAAAAATTATTATTATTTTTTTTTTGTCAATAAATTCTGAGCTAAGTCTGTTGTTGGGATGGCGGCGGCAAAAGTGCCTTTGTGGAGAGAGGTTAAATCACATCCTAGACTTAATAAGCGAAAAAGAATGCATAAAATATTTTAGCCAAAATACACAGGCGTTTGATCTGCAATGGCCGAAATCATAGTTGTGCAGGAGCCGGAGGGTTGGGGATTTCACAGCCGCAATTGGCAAAACTATGAGCCAAGTTTGATCTGTGAGTTTGACAAGTTGAAAAAGTCGGGTTGTTTTTGATCTGAGAGAAACACACGCAGTGACTCGGCATTATGTTTTAGAACAAATAATAGGGAAAAAAAATGAATTGTCCGAAATTTCAAAACAATAATATGACGTATCGAGAATTATCATTTGGTGAATCAGGTCGAACGAAAATTGAAGTTATGAAATATTTTTGCTCGGATGGGAAAATGTGTTGTCCGATAAGTTCAAAGCGACAAATGCATTCTTGGTCTTTTGACGTACACAAAATGTCTGATATAATGGATTGGCCGACAACCAGAACTTAATTCAAAGATGAACTAAAATTCCTTTGAATTATCAAAGCGAAAAATGAGATCAATAGATAATTTTAAAACAAATAAAATCGCGTGATTTACTTTAAGTCAAAGGAAAAATAATTTTCCTGGATATGGAAAAATCCAATTAATAAGCCAGGGAGGAGTTAAATAATACAACGTGTAAGTTGGGCGTTAATTAAAGGAGGAGTCAATCCAATTTTGGAAATGGACCAATGAAAAAGGGGCCTGTCGAAGTATAATCAACCAATGAGAAAAGGCCCCGTCGAATTATAATCAAGCAATTTGATTGGTCGATGACGAACATGGGTGTCGTAATAATTCCATAATTGTATTATAAAAGAAATGAAAAATCAGAGAGAGTCTGGGTCTGAGATTCAAAGAGAGCTAAGTCGAGTTGTTCCGTCTCGGCAGAATCACCTCTCCTCTCTCTCCCACTTTTTGCCTTATAACTCAACGCTTATTACGTGTCGATCACTTAACAAGAATTACGCAAAGTCCGCGATACCCACCAGGTATTTCAACAACAGAAGCTCAGTTGTAGAACTAACTGCTTGCTTGAATTAATTGTCAACTATATGTATATGCTGTAAATACTTCTTTATGAATTTCCGAATATATATATTATATTAACCAACCTCCGGAGTTTTGTTGCTGATGTGCGTTGATTCCTATATGTGTATATTTCTTTATTTGCCATTTGTGACACCGTATCCGTCAACGAACACCCAGAATAACTAGACGATCCACGGAGAACAGGTTTTGAGGACCGAGCATCCGAGAAGAATCCCCAACGCCTTAACGAAGAACTCACTGGGTGACGCGACGTACTAACGGTTGGCAGACCTGGTTGCCCAGTCGACATATCATAACTGTACCGACCAGGGTGCAGATCATAACTGGGCCGTGATCAGAGGTTCAAGGTCGTGTAAGGTCACACGTTTAAAGGTCACACTTTTGCCATGGAATAAAGACACGAGATATGCAGACATTATGGTTACAACCAAGCATATATATATATATATATATATATATATATATATATATATATATATATATATATATATATATATATCTGTGTGTATGTATATATATGTCTATGCATATGAGTGTATGTATATATATGTGTGTATATATATATATATATATATATGTGTGCATGTATATATATATTTATGTCTATATATGTGTATGTATATATATATGTATGTGTGGATATATATGTATGTATGTATGTATATATATATATATATACGTATAAATTAAAAAAAAAATTAAACGTCTGTAAATCATATGAATTGGACTGTTGTTTTTCGTCGATTCGTACGTTGAGTTATTCGGAAAATTATGTGCGAATTTGTCAACATGATCATAATTATTCTCATGTACTGCATATGTGTGAGTCTAAAACGAACTTTTTTATTTTAAAAACAAAAAAAAGGAAGGAGGAAAAAGATCTGGAAGGAAAAGGGACAAAATGGTCCAGCCGATCACTTACTATGCATGACTTTTGGAATGTTCCTTCATGTGTATTTTACATGCATACGTGTATGTACGTATGTATAAGCATATATATGTATGTGCATATTTGTGTGCCTCTATGTGATTATGGTTGCATGTGTGTGCACATGTATGTGTATGTTGGTATACATGTTTATGTACGCATGTGTTTATTGTCATGTGCATGTGGGGTGCAGTGGGCTCCCGTAAGCTGTGGTGAAGGCAACCATTCTATGAGAAGCAAATTTTAGAATGAAAAAAAAACATAAAGCAGGAGACCAGTACTCGCATTAAGCTGTTCTACAGTTTGACTTGTTATTGGCTATCTTGCTATTGCTTGTTGCTGGATGTCAACATTTTGAAGCGAGACAGAAAGAGAGAGAGAGAGAGAGAGAGAGAGAGTTTTAGCTGTCGTACAAAGCTAAAACTCTGTAACATCATCTGCGTATAGATACTCCCTCAGCAATGGAAAAGTTGTGACGCGTGTAGGCCTGAAATGCTGGAAGCATGTAATAATTGATTTGCCATCATTGTATGTATATATGTATGTATAGGTATATGTATGTTCATATACAGGCGTATGTATATGTGTGTACATCTATGTGTATATGTATGTATATGGGCATATGTATGTATATATGTATGTGTGTATGTATATACGTATATATATTGTTTGTATGTATGTATATATATGCATGTGTGTATGTATATCTATATATGCATGTGTGTATGTGTATACACGCACGTGCGTATGTATGTATATGTATGCATGCCTTTGTGTATGTATGTATGTGCATGTTTCTGTATGAGTGCATATTCGTGTACGTGTATGTATATGTAGGTAAGTATATGTATATATGTGCATATGTTTACATGTGTGTATGTATTTGTATATGTATGTGTACTTATATGTATGTACATGTGTATGTATGCGTGGGTGTATGTATATGTATGTTTGTGTAATATGCATTGTGTATGTATACATGTATATATGTGTGTATATTCACAGATATATATGTGTGTATATGTATATATGTATATTTGCATTTATATATATATATATGCCATTGACCGTCTTGTGTATATTCATATATGTATATGTATGTGTGTTATGTATTGTGTATGTATGCATATATGTGTGTTATATGTATGGGTGTGTATGTATGTGTATATATGTGTGTATGCGTGCATGTATATATATATATATATATGTGTGTGTGTGTGTGTGTACTAATGACCGTCTTCAGTGTCATGTCTGTTTGAGCATGTGAATTTTGTCGGCAGTACTAAAGTCATTTTCGGTTCAAGACTTACACTGCCTAAGGGAGTAGAACTCGTCTGACAAGACGTCACATTTATCAATCATCATATATATGTATGTATATACATACACACACATACATATATATATAATATTATGTATATGTTTATATATTTGTATGTATATCTATATATCTATAAAAGTGAACGTGTCGGTATGTCTGCGTGTGTGTATGTGTACATTCCCCTACGCAATAACTCCGTCAGTTTAAAATCTACAGACTCGAAATTTGATATACCGGGTACTGAGATTTGCAAAAACTTTTGTGATCCGTTCTAAGCCAATTTTGGGTCGAAACACTTAAATATTTTTATATAGGTTCCTTGGACATGAATCTAACTTAATAACTTGATTTCAGCCCCAAACAATACATTTTAGTGAGGTCATAAATGGGGTCAAAGGGAATTCAGCCAATTTCTGGACTCAAATTTGACATAAAGCGCATTCAGAAATGGGCCAAGCTTTTTAATCGCTTTTGGTCGAAAAATTTTATTTACCAAATATGCATATACGTATGTATGTATGTATGTATGTATGTATGTATGTATGTATATATGTATGTATGTATGTTTGTATGCATGTATGTTTGCATGTCTGCTTAAACTTTCGACAGAAGACACGGATTTTATCAGAATTAGAAGCGTTTTGAAGTGCGACCTTTCCGGCGACAAATATCGAAAAATTGTCTAAAAATATCAATATCTTCACCTTTAACTAGGAACTTTTCGAGTGTTTAGCCTTAATTTAAACATAAGTCACTTCTGATTGGGCGGTCGTTGACACAGCAAATAAGTCAGGGATTTTTTCGCGTTCTTTGCCTCTCTCGCGGTACGCGTTAAAGCCTGCATTCCTACTACCACTTTTTCTTTTTTTTTCTTTTTTTTTTTTTGCTCAATTCACCCACTCATGCTGACAGTAAACGCTTTTTTAGCAGATATATACGGCTTAATGGGCTTCGTTTAGTATAGCTAATTTAGAAGAGATATAGAGGCAAACGAATTGCAGTTGTGCGTCATAATCGCCTTTAGCGATCACTTGCTGCTGAATCACAGTTAGCTTCGGGGCGGCTTATTTTTGTAAGGTTTTCTGAGCAAGTGTGTATCATTTATTTGAAAAAGGAAAACAATGTCAATTAGTAGAAATCAGTGCTTGCAAGCCGTTATGTGCAATAATGTAAAGTTTGACATTATCTTAATATCACAGGCAACCATAACAATTGTATTATCAGTATTTGATAAAAGGAACACAAAGCTGACCCGATTTATACAACTGTGAAACAATGTCAATAAAACACATAGTTTTACGTATTGAACAAAATGTTATTTTCTGAATTTAGTGCTTTAGAATTACTTAAAATCGTTTAAAAATTTCCAATGATCTTTTCTATGTGGGTCATTGTAATATTACTAAATATATAACTCAAAGTATCCTTTGCAATACAGCCCATCTATCAATCACATGTGTGTTATATGGACATACGAAGCGTGCGTACTATCCCAACCATTATCAATGGACCAGAGGTCGTCTCGTCAGCATCAGACAAGGCCAAACTATTTGCCAAGAACTTTGCAGCTAATTCTACCCCATGCAACAAAGGTCATCAACTTCCCGTATTTACTCCTATAACACACAATACGCTAGGTAACATACAAATATATGTGCGTGAGGTCGCCAAGCTAATCCAGAACCTTGATTCCAGTAAAAAAAAAAAACTGGCCCGGGCGGCATCCCAATTATATTGTTAAAAAAGCTTCAACCAGAACTTGCTCCCATACTTACAAGTCTGTTTAAGCGTTGCCTTTAGGAAAAGTTATTTCCAACACCCTGGAAAACGTCATCAGTATACCCTATATTTAAGAATGCAGGTTATAAGTCATCTCCCTCTCAGTACAGACAAATAGGGCTCCTGTGTATCACGAGTAAGTTGCTGGAATCCATATTAAATAGAGAAGTAGTCAACCACCTCAGCAGAAATAACCTTCCTAGTGACACGCTGCAAGATCTACAGCAGATGTGATAACGGTTATGTCATATAGGATTATCGAATCTCTTGACAAAGGTTCCTTTTCTAGGGAAATTGCTCTTGACATATCAAACGCCTTTTATACGGTAAAGCATAAAGACCTACTTCACAAGATTTCCAGCTACGGTATAACTGGAAATGTTTTCTCAATCATTAAATCATTTCTCTCTGATAGGCCCATAAGAGTAGTGGTTGATGAGCAAAAATCAGAGGTCCTTAGTATTAATGCTGGAGATCCTCAGGGGACCATCCTGGGCCAAACTCTCTTCCTGATCTACATCAATGATCTCCCATACCACATACTTAAATCATTCGTTGACATCTATGCTGATGAGACGACACTCTACGGCAACACATCAAAGGCTGTAAATGACAAAGTTCTCTCTGATTCTCTCTCCTCTGATCTTGAGCGCATGGTACAGTGGGGGAAGCGGTGGCTGGTTACCTTTAATGCATCTGAAACCAAGCTCCTATCTTTACATCATAAACGCTCTGATCCTCATCTGGCATCAATTAAAATGGATGGCTCTCGTCTAGCGGAGGCCCCATGTTTTGACAAACTTCTGGGTTTGACATTTACTTCTAATCTGAAATAGATCACGTATATCAAGTATGTTGCAAAGGTCGCTGGAAAAATGGCGGGATCCTTCTACCGCTCCCGAAGATATCTCACGACTGATGCAATTCTCTATCTATATAATAGCCAAGTACGCCCAAGGATGGAATACTGCTGCCGCATCTGGGCAGGATCTGCTAAAAAGTTGTTTACGTTGCGCGGAACAATACGAAAATTTCACAGTACGTGCAGCTCAGCATTCTCAACGTTTCCGAAGCTTTTGATACTAAACTAATTGTAAGTTTCTGAAACTGGTAAAGAAAATGCTATTTCGTTAATAATTTGACATGCAGTATAATTACAATTAAATATACAGAATAGTTTACCAAGTAAATTATTTCTTCCGAAAGCAGGTTTAGACACGCAATGTCGGTTAAGTGTGAACAAATAGGACCCTCAACAAACTAAGAAATGAAATCCTTGCATTTATATATATATAAAAAAAAACGATTTATCTTTAACTAACCATGAACAGAACAAATGAAGATGGACATCAAAACAGGTCTTAATCAGAGCGTTCCAATGATTTAAAGCTCAAGTAATCGCGATCCGGGTGTGTTGGTGTGTGCGTGCGTGGCAGTGGTTTTTGCTACGTGTATGTTCGTCTTCATATGGAGTCGATTAGTTTTATTTTTTAGTGAAATGACATGTTATCTTAATCAGTTTAGATTTAAATAAATGTTCCTATTATTGCATCCATACATTTTGAAGGTATAATCCCTACTGATATTTTCATAAACTACAAAATCTGTTTCCTATATTCTGAAGAGTATGAAAATCACCCCAGAATTCAAATTGAAAATTTAATTGACGTGTAACGTGTGACACACATTCAGTAACGATATAATTACATAATGATGCGTCACACAAAAAAAAATATGGTATAATAGTCGCTTCACATTCGACATTAATACGATAAAATAATCCAGTGAACCATGTAATGGTGTACATATAAGAACATACATATAACGAGCGGTTTTCAAAAACACTAAGGATCAAAAAGAATGACTGAACAATATTAAACAAAAGCACTGTATCTAAAATATTTATTTCATTCCTTCTTTACATTACCAATCCTATATAATGGTAATAGTTTAGCTTTACGGAATATTTAAAAGTAATATTGTTCCGTAATGATTTATTTTATTATGTTATGAAACTATGCAAAATAGACCGCTTCGGTTACACTATCAATGAAAAGAATACTCACGGCGTATGGTATTCGCGTGTAAATATAGCTACCTTTACAACGCCGCATAACACGTGTTTTGCCATCGTATCTTATGAAAATCTATTTTGAATCCTGTTCGTATTCCTATGTTCTCATCGTTGTAGAGGATACAGACGTGTTAGAAATGCAGGTGTTTCATCAGTAAGCGTAATTAATGCATTGTTTCAACTAATCAAAGGTGTTAACTACTTTCTGCAGAACACGATCAAATATAGAAAAAAAGCATGGAGTATTAATACTTAAGATGCAACAATGTCATCAGCGCGTTTAGTATTTAAATTAACATTATATCTTTTAATGTCAAAGATCGAGAACCCATGCAACGCACAAAGAGATTCTTTCAATGACATCTGTTAATGCAACGAAAACAGCACACACAAACACACGCACTCATATATATATATATATATATATATATATATATATATATATATATATATGTGTGTGTGTGTGTGTGTGTGTGTGTGTGCATGTGTGTGTGTGTGTAACTACTTCATTTACTCACATTAAATTAATATACGAAAGTATACATTTATGCATACACTTTAAGTATTTACTTCAACAGTGCTCAATACGTAGGTAGAGCTTAAAAAAATTTCAATATAAGGTGCGTGTATAGAAACGCGAGACAACACCAAAATTCTCGCATAAGCCTGAAGAATCCTACAGTGGATGAAACGTGAAATATTCAGTGTAGCTTAATCGCTATATATATTTTATAACTTAATAACTAGCTCTACCCACATATTGAGCACTGTTGAAGTAAATACTTAAAGCTTACGTATAAATTTATACTATTTTAATCTGTGTGAGTAAATGGAGTAGTTATACTTAGCTCCTGAAACAGGTGAGCACTCTCAAGAGAATTTATTTCACCACACCATAAATAGATATCGAAAGGGTTAATTTCGAAAACATCGCTAAAAAAAATTCCCACACCTAGAAAGCATAGCTATATTATCAAATAGATAAAAAAAAAACAGATGAACGAATACGCAAAATCAGATGGCGAGCAAATTTCTTCCTTAAAAATGAAAACATAAACAAAAAAGAATCCTATGGTTTAAAAACCCTTAAAAATGCGAAAGCAGTAGACCTTTTGATAAACTTTAAATATGACATTTTAAAGGTAATAAAAAATTAGAATTCCACAATCAACCTAACAATTTCCAACAGAAATTACACAAAATCTTTAGAGACATAAAGAACTCTAATAAAAATATTTGTAAATGCAGATAAAACTAGAACATTTTACAAAATAGACAAACAAAAATATAACAAAGTAATCCCAGAAAACATTACAAAAAACTACAAAAAACTTTATACAAACGAATGCGACTACATGGATATAATAAATACTGAAAGTAAACAAATTACAATTATAATTTAAAATTTAGCTATAAAGTTGGCAAATTGCAACTTAGAGAGGCATACATTCTGCTCAAAGGCCACACATTTGACTTCAATAATAATTCCACAACTCGCTTGATAAACCCAACTACACCGGAAATAGATAGAATTATCAAAGCAATACTTTCTAGGGTAAACAAACAAATTATACAAGACCTAGAATTAAACCAGTAGGCAAATACTGCTGAAGCAATCAATTGGTTTAAGAATATAGAAAAAAATAAATGCACGTTCAGATAGTTCGATATCTATCCCTCGATAACCAAAAAAAATTTTACATTGTTCTAGAATTTGCCGAGGCATACACTGATATATCCTTGGAAGAAATCAACATCATTAAAAAATGTAGAAAATCAGTTCTAATGAATAACAATAACCAATGGATAAAAACTAAAATGACAAATTCGTTTGATTTGGCGATGGGTACCAGGGATTTTGCAGATGCATCAGATCTTGTGGGATTATTCACAAGCATATTTCATACTACGGATGTCAGCCTATATAATATATATATATATAGATAATGGATAGCTATAATAAAAACTCCAACAAAGTCAAGAGAGATAACTTTAAGAAAATCATACACAAGGATATGAAAAAATTAGGCCTAAAAGTAGATATATTAGCTAAAATAAAAATAACAAACATCCTGGACGTTACGTTCAATTTAGATAAAAACACATATAACCCCCTACTTAAACGATAACGCTAATCCAGTATACGCAAACCTAAAAGTAAAGTCCAATCACCCACCATCAATTATGAAACAGATTCCTAACACAATCGTAAGTCGACTCACCAATAATTCAAGCGATGAAAATGTATTTAACAGGTAAACCAATATCTATAGAAACAGCTCTAAAAATAGTATATACAAAAATATTAATATCAAATATAAGCAATAAAACACCAATAAAATTAAGGATAGAAGAAAAAGAAATATAATCTGGTATACGGCGCCATAACACCAAATATTAAAAACAAAACTTAGCAAGAAATTTCTAGATCTTATCGAAAAGCACTTTCCCGCAACCAACCCCTTACATAATATTTTCAATAAAAAAAAATAAAATTATCCTACAGCTGCTGCGATAATTTAGAGATGATAATTAAAGCACACAATAACAAAATATCAAATAAAACAATGAAAACAACGACAAAATAAACAATAAAATGTGGACATCATGACAAAAATAAAACTAACACAAATGACACATATGTACATAGTAGAAGTAATAATAATAATAATAATAATAATAATAATAATAATAATAATTAACCAACTTCAGACAACAACAACCAGTCTAGAAAGGAAAATAAAAATACGGATAATGAACAAGATAAATGCAACTGTAGATACCGCAGAAATTGCCCACTTCAAAATAAATGTCTAACCAAAAGCATAGTTTACCAGGCCACAATATTTGCGAGGGAAACCCCGAATAACAAGAAATATTACGTAGGTATGACTTACTTAGATTAGAAAACTCATATTATGACCACAAAATACATTCAACAATTAAAAAACACCGCATGAAAACACTCCAACAAAGAAATCGTGGGACTCAAGGAAAGCACACGTTCGTTGGTAGTCGAATGGAAAATAGTAAGACAAGCTAATACATGTAGAGATCTAGACGATCCATGTAGATTATGCCTTTAGAATAATTTGCTATCCTATACTTTAAATAACCCCAGCATCTATAAAACTGTAGGAGAGAAATAGCGAACAACTGTGTTCACAGGATAAAATAAACTGAAGGATAGAGATACAAAATAATTTTATAACTAAAAAAACTATAGAAAATAAACCAAAAAATAAGTGAATAAATAAATAAGCATGCATATACATAAAATATCACACACACACACACACACACACACACACACACATATATATATATATATATACTGTTGTGAAGACGCCCACTAATTAACATACGTGGGTGAACAAGATATAGATAAAGGTATCAAGTCAACAAGACCGAAGAGCTGTGTTCGAACGCCGGATAGGCAAGACGCATGTGCTGGTTGCTCCATGAAAGACTTTAACACGCCCTCTGCCGGACAATCTTCCAATTGCAGTACAACGGCACCTTGGTAAATATGTATTTTATTTTCGTCTTAATATATTTGTTTTACCTTTACTTTCTGCGTTTGTGTTGTTATTGATACAGACAACAGTGGCGACGAGATTTCGAAAAAAAATCTACGCGTGAGAAAATACACAATCAAACTCAACAGTGGTATTCGGGAAATACTTACTCGTCAAAGATTTAAAACAATTCACTCGGGAATTCAATGTTTAAAACGCAGCAGCTACGAAATTGTCGAACGCGATATTCAAGCGCTGGATACTTGCAAAACACCAAGATATTTTTGTGACTACTTAGAAAGGAAATTCAAAACCCAGGACACTTGAAAAAAAAAAACAGCAATCACTTTATTTCAAAGTGCATACGAGAAAAAAACTATAAAGTTACAGTAAACCTTTCTGCAAAGTGCACAACAAAAATGTGTTTCGCTAGGATACCGAAACTTATTAGGTAGACTGTTTTGAAAGAAAAAAGTGATTTTTTCTCAGTGTACTAAGAAGGGATTTTGTTCTTTCTTGTACGTAATTAATAACGTAACAAAAGGAATCGGTTGTTCGTAGTTATTAAAGAAAGGCAATTGTAAAAGTGACTGATTTACTAATTTGAAAAACAAAATGGAGGATCTTATCAAGCTATTCGCGGAAATGCAAATGCGTCCACAAGAAAGAGACGAAGTACAGAGAAGGCATCTACAAGAAAGAGACGAATTACAGAAAAAAGAACAACAAGAAAGCGACGAAAGACAGAATGAACGGCTTCTTAAATGTATAGAGCAAATGCAACTTTGTCAAAAAGATTTGTTGGAAAGATTAACGACTAATTCTGCACAGGAAAGCAATACGACTTTTTCCAACGTAACAATTGTGAATAGCATAGATGTGTTCACGTACCTTCCAGAAGAGGATATGAACATTGCAAATTTGTTAATTTCATATTGCCAAGGAGAACGAATCAGATAGACTTCGCTGAGACCGTAAACCTTCTTAAGGAGTTATTCGGACCGAACATGTCTCTTTTTCACAAGAGATCGTCGTGTATGAACCTTAAGAAAACGGAGGAGAAGGACTAACTGACATATGCGTCAGTAGTGAATAAACACTGCGACAATTTTAAATTATCGAAACTTACGGTGGACGCGTTCAACTGTTAAATTTTTTGCACAGGGCCTAGTTTCTACAAAAAAATCAGAGATCCGAAGACGCGTTCTCTCAAAATTAGAGACAGAACAAGGTCTCTGACACTGCAGACGTTAGCAGAAGATTGTCAAAGGGCAGTATCACTAAAAAAATACTCCAGAGATATAAAAGAAGCAGGAGTCTCGTACATAAGGAAGATTTAAAATCTGGCAGAAACGCAGGGCAAAGAAAATGTGAGACTCGTGAAAATCCAAAAGATTACGTGAGTTATAAATACTCAAACTCTGATTACAGAAAACGAAATTACGATTCAAGTCAAAGGAACTATATAAAATCGAGACCAACTAATAATTGCGGAAGATGTGATGAAAAACATTGGGGAAAGGATTGTCCTTACAAAAAAATATCAGATGCTTCAATTGCAACAAAATCGAACATAAGAGTATTTGTTGCAGAACAAAATATAGAGTACACCAAATGAGAACAAACGGCAAAGAGAAAGACAATTTGCGAAAATATGTGTTCGTTAATATTTCGGCAAACAAATAAAATTTCAAGTTGATTCTGGAGCATATTTGTCGGTAATAAACGTTAGCACTTGGTAAACTGGATAAAGCGACTCTGAAAAAGTCAAGATAGGGTGCAAGAAGGGTGACAGGAGACGAAATCAAATTCGACGTAGAAGTCGTCTTCCCGATTAATTTAAATGGCACGACGAAGAAATGTAAAATCTTCGTAATTAAGGACAGCGAGAATTTATTGGGAACAGATTTTATTGAAAAATTCAACCTTTGGGATAAACCGATGAACGCTTTTTGTAGAAAAATAACCAACTGCACCACAACGTCAGAAAACATTAAAAATGAACTGAAGAACGAATTCCCAGAAACATTTACTACGGGACTGAGCAGATATAATAAATTTAAAGCTTCGTTCGAGCTAAAAAAAGGATGCAACACCAGTATTTAAGATAAAACGGAACGTGCCGTTCGCTGGATTAGACAAAATAGATAGCGAATTAGACAGACTTTAAAGAACGGGCATTATATCGAAAATTGAAACTTGCGTTTGGGCAGCGCCTACGGTTTACGTAAAGAAGATTTCAGGACAAATTCGAGTCTGCGGAGATTTTTCAACCGGGTTAAATAATATGCTACAAGATCACCATTACCCTTTACCAAGCCCGGAAGAGACTTTTTCAAACTAAATGGTGGGAAATTTTTTTCAAAACTAGGTTTGCCCGACGCCTATTATTATATTATTCTGATAGAAGAAAAATGCTCAAAGTATTAATGCATTAAAACACATAAAGGTGTATTCAAGTATAACCGATTACCGTTCGGGATAAAAGTCGCGCCAGCGATATTCCAGCAAGCAATGGGCGCAATGCTGAACGGTTTAGATTGTGCTTGTGCATACCTGAATGACATAATCATAAGGAGCGCGTCCATAAGTGAACATATAGAGCATTTAAAACAAGTGTTCACAAGAATAAACGAGTACGGATTAAAGGTGAAAGAAAACAAATCTGAGTTTTGTCTAGACGAAATCAAGTATTTAGGACAAATAATGGGTATAGAGGGTCGACGCCCTTACCCAAAAAGAAGCGATAGCAATTAAGAACGTGCCCGCGTCACATAATGTGACGACTTTACAGAGATTTTTAGCCCTCGCGAACTACTACCAAGTATTTATCAAAGGCATTCACGACTCAAGAGCTCCGCTGAACGAATTATTAAAGAAAGAAACACAATGGATATGGACAAAAGAATGTCAAGACTCATTTGAGGAAATAAAAAAGATTTTGACGTCAGATTTATCCTTAACTTATTACGACGAAAAATTACAAATAATTGCTGCGAGTGACGCGAGCTCGTAAGGTATGGGAGCATGTATACAGTATATCATGCCAGATGGAACGATGAAACCTATAGCGCACGCTTCAAGGACCCTAATTCCGTCAGAGAAGGCTTACGACCAAATAGAAAAGGAAGCATTAAGCATTATTTTCGCGGTGACGAAATTCAACCGTTATCTGTACGGGAGACATTTTATACTGGAAACAGACCACAAGCCCCTAGTGACTATTTTAGGCTTAAAAAAGGGCTTACCAGTGTATACGGCAAATCGGTTATTACGTTGGGGTACGATCTTGCTAAATTATGATTTTCAAATTAAACGTCTACATTTGGGGAAATAGGTCATGCGGATGGGTTGTCAATGCTTATACAGAAAAGGGATGAAACCCTTGAAGAGTCAGTAATTGCAGCTATACGTTCCAATTATGAGGAAAAAAAAACATGGTGGCGAATATAATAAGAGAATTACCAGTCACGCTTTCCGATATAAAACGAGAGACTGCAAAGGACGACGTCATCAAAAACATAAAGAAAAACTTAAGGGAAAGTAACGGGAAAACGCAAAGTATATTTTCCTTATGCAATGAGGTATTATTATATAGTGAAAGAGTGGTTGTACCGAAAACCTTGCAGAAAAAATCTTACGTGATTTTCATACAGCACACCCGGGTATGAATTAGATGAAGACACTTATGAAGAGGTATGTTTACTGGCGTAGTATGGATGCGGATATGGCATTAACAGTAAACAAATATAAAGGTTTGCGTTAGCCGCTAAGGCACCACCGATAGTTCATAAACCATGGAAAAAAACTGACCATCCATGGTTACGCATTCATCTAGATTTTGCTGGACCGAACAGGGGACAATACTACCTAATTATAGTAGATAATTTTTCCAGATGGCCAGAAGTAAAGCGGGTAAAAACCCAACGACAAATAACACAATAAGTTTTCTGCATGACATATTTGCACGTTTTAAGTTACCAGACATTGTAGTCACAGATAACGGAACACAATATACATATAGTGTTTTCAAGGATTTTTTGTGAATCGTCTCAGGTTAACCATATAACTACACCACCGCTCCATCTTAGATCAAATGGATTAGCCGAAAAGTTCGTAGATACGATAAAGCGTGCCATTAGAAAATTGATATGAACACCGACGGATAAAGCATTACAACAGTTCCTGCAAATATACAGGATAACTGAGAACCCAAATACACCGTCGAACTTATCGCCAGCAGAATTAATGTTTGCGAAAAAAAATAAAATCACCATTTGATAAATTAATACCAAAGCAAGCAGTCGTATATAAAACGACACACACATAACGTAAAAGGTTTAAACCTAGAGATCAGGTATATTTTAAATGTTTTAAAAATAATATGTCATATTGGGATTCGAGTACGGTAGATAAACGTATCGGCGACGTGGTCTACATTATAAAAGGTCCAAAAGGGATACACAAAATATACCAAAATCAATTGAGAAAACGTCATAGGAAGGACAACGAACATGACAAACCTGGAGAACAGGAAGATCCAATTGATATATTATACGAAACGTTTAATATTGAACCGCCACAGTCCATCTCCGAACGGAGGAGATCGGGAAGGAAAAGAAAAGCTATAAACCCAATGATAATGAACCCCAAAAGGAAAAAATATTCAAATCTACACGACTGCACATAGTGGGAGGGGGTGTTGTGGAGACGCCCACTAATTAGCATACGTGGGTGAACAAGATATAGATAAAGGTATCAAGTCAGCAAGACCAGAGAGCTGCGTTCGAACGCCGGATAGGCAAGACGCATGTGCCGGTTGCTCCACGAAAGACTTTAACACGCCCTCTGCCCGACAATCTTCCAAATGCAGTACAAATGCACCTTTGTAAATATGTATTCTATTTTCGTCTTAATATATTTGTTTTACTTTACTTTCTGTGCTCGTGTTGTTATTGATACAGACACAACATATATATATATATATATATATATATATATATATATATATATATAATTAGAAATGTGATTGCTAATTTAAAAATCAAATTATAATTAAGTTAAAAATCCGTTTTATAAGAACGAACAACAACAAAATCAATTATTTGTACGATCGTACTGAAAATGTTTTTATTGTGGTAGACATCAAGTTACGGACAATAATTATTACATATAGTTTTTTAACAAACAAGGTTTCCTCATCAGCAAATATAGGGAAGGGTTTTTATTAAATGTAAAAGACACCATAAATAAACCTAGCATTAAAAGTAAGGCAGATGTATCTGGAAAAAATTAAAATAAAGGTATGGATTTAAACTTGATAAGAAAATTAATATGAGTTAGAGATAGAAATCAAATAGAGTAAAATTATAAACATAAATTTGGTTTAAGTACAGTATTATACATACATATATACACAAATACATACACGCATATATATGGAAAAGTACACACATATATACATATATACATAAAAACATACGTACAAATATTTACCTTTTAATTTTTCGCCTTTTGAAATCAAGAACTATGGTTAAAGTACTCATATAGATGCTTGCTATAGCTTTTCAGCTTATGAAATGATACATTTTCAAAAAGAACGCTTGTGTAATAATTTATTTCCGTTAGCATACTTTTGATTAAAGGATGCCAAGGTTTAGAATTCGAAAGAAATTGGACGATAATGTTATGTGTATAATTAAATAATGCAAGTGGGATAAGTAGTCATTTTTTTAATTAAAGAATGTAAGGGAGATAAATAGTCTAACTTTATTTATTACAGAATAATAAAAAAATATTGTAATCTATTTTTACTAATAAGTAATTTTTAATGATTTAAGGTGGTTTATATTTATTGAATTTAAACCAACGTTTATGACGCATGTGAAGATTAGTTCCTCTCTTGAATTTATTAGGGTGGTTGTATTTTTTATATCTTAATATTTCAAAATTTTTAGGGTCTCTTTTGTACATAGTGCACAGAATTTATCTCCTGGTTTATATGGTTTGCAAGATTTAATTATTTGCCATTTAAACTTGAAAGAAATATTGTTATTCTTGAGTTGCCAAATATACTTGGATAGAGTAGTTTGGTTTGACAGAGAGTTATTTTTAAAATAATATTTGTGCGTTGAAATTCTATGTTTTATTAGGCTAGATGTGGAACCAAAACATATTGCCTCTTGTTTATTGTGATTATTTTCCGTTAGGTCTGGTGCTGTGTTATTATATGGTGGGTTGGTTTGTAATTATTCGGTAGATTGGTTAAAGTTGGTGTCATTATTTAATCTGGTGGTTGAGTTATGGCTGTTAATAGATTCATGTAGATTTGGGGTTTTTGATACTGTGCAGCTATAGATTACATTTTTAATTTTACATGAGCCTTGTATGGGGCATTTATTTTTTCTTCTACAGTTACAGTCTGCTATATTTTGTATAATTGTATTCTGTAGCTTATTAATTTTCTTACTATTAGAACTAATTATTTTTTGATGAAGGTTAGGCAAAGTAGAGTAAGAGACTTTAGTTGTAATCATTTTGAAAATTTTATTATATCTATGGGGGGATTTTAAGTTCCTATTTAATATTTTAAAAAATTCTCTGGCTAAGTTTGTCTCTAGGTTTTTGGAATATGGAGAGTTGAACCATAGGGTCTCCTTATGTCTATTCTTACGTTTAAGGGGTTTGGTTTGTTGCTTATTTGTATTATTATCTAATATTTGTGGTTTGGTTTTATCTTTTTTGTCTCTTGGTTATTTTTCTTAACTCGTATACGGGAAGACATTGCCATACTATATGTTATTAAGCTCTTAATAGGTTTATTTTCAATGCAGTTTATGTTTCTATCTATATCTGGTTGGAGAGCAGGCTGATTCAACCAAGTAACGCCATTTTATTTTTGCTGCGGGGATTGGAGCCTAGCAGATAAAAAGTTACCATGTCACCTGCTTGACGGAATCAGTATAGCTTCACACACTTGCATGTTAAACGTGCATCGATGTAGTTCACTAAGCATGTTGATAAGAACGACGACTCCTTCACTCACCTACTTCACTCAACTACCTCACAAACTTCCTTCACTTAATTCACTCACCTACTTCACTCACCTACTTCACTCACCTACTTCACTCACCTAATTCACTCACCTACTTCTCTCACCTAATTCCCACACCTACTTCACTCACCTACTTCACTCACCTACTTCACTCCCCTACTTCACTCAATTACTTCCCACACCTACTTCCTTCACCTACTTCACGCACCACTCACCTACTTCCCATACCTACTTCCCGCACCCACTTCACTCGCCTTCTCCTCACACCTACTTCCCTCACCTACTTCCCTCACCTACTCCACTCACCTACTTGACTCACCTATTTCCTCACCTACTTCCCTCACCTATTCCCTCACCTACTTCACTAACCTACTTCCCTTACCTACTTCACTAACCTACTTCCCTTACCTACTTCACTCAACTACTTAACTCAACTACTTTCTACACCTACTTCCTTCACCTACTGGCCTCACTTACTTCACTCACCTAATTCACTCAACTACATCCCACACCTACTTCACTCAACTACATCCCACACCTACTTCACTCAGCTACTTCACTCACCTACTTCACTCACCTATTTAACTCACCTTCTTCACTCACCTACTTCACTCACCTATTTCACTCACCTACTTCACTCACCTACTTCCCACACTTACTTTCCTCACCTACTTCACTCACCTACTTCCCTCACCTACTTCCCTCACCTACTTCACTCACCTACTTCCCACACACACTTCCCTCACCTACTTTCAACACCGACTTCCCTCACCTACTTCACTCACCTACTTCACTTAACTACTGCCCTCACCTACGTAACTCACCTACTTCCCACCTACTTAACTCGCCTGCTTCCCTCACCTACTTCACTCACCTACTTCACTCACCTACTTCACTATCCTGCTTCACTCACCTCCTTCACTCACCTACTTCCCACACTTACTTCCTTCACCTACTTCACTCACCACTCACCTGTTTCCCGAACCTTCTTCACTACCTCACCTACTTCACTCAGCTACTTTACTCAGCTATTTCACTCACCTACTTCACTCACCTACTTTATTCACCTACTTCCCTCACCTACTTCCCTCACCTACTTCCCTCACCTTCTTCACTCACCTACTTCACTCACCTACGTCTCTCACCTACTTCACTCACCTACTTCACTCACCTACTTCACTAACCTACATCTCACACCTACTTCACTCACACCTAACCTACTTCCCACACCTACTGCCCTCGCCTACTTCACTCACCTACATCACTCACCTTCTTCACCCTACTTCATGCATCTACTTTCAACACCTACTTCACTCACCTACGTCACTCACTAATTTCACTCACCTACATCCCTCAGCTACTTTACTAACCTACTTTACTCACCTACTTCTCTCACGTACTTCACTCACTTACTTCACTGACATTATTCCCTCACCTAATTCCTTCACCTATTCACTCACCTACTTCACTCACTTACTTCACTGACATTATTCCCTCATCTAATTCCTTCACCTATTCACTCACCTACTTCACTCACTTACTTCACTGACATTATTCCCTCACCTAATTCCTTCACCTAGTCACTCACCTACTTCACTCACTTACTTCACTGACATTATTCCCTCACCTAATTCCTTCACCTATTCACTCACCTACTTCACTCACTTACTTCACTGACATTATTCCCTCACCTAATTCCTTCACCTATTCACTCACCTACTTCACTCACTTACTTCACTGACATTATTCCCTCACCTAATTCCCTCACCTATTCACTCACCTACTTCACTCACCTACTTCACTCACTACTTCCTACATCTACTTCCCTCACCTATTTCACTCACCTACTTGCCTCACCTACTTGACTCATCTACTTCACTCACCTTCTTTCCTCACCTACTTTACTCACCTACTTCACTTACCTAGTTCACTCACCTACTTTCCCATAAATGATCAAAGATTGGTTAAACATCGTCAGTTTTGAACGATTTCAATTATGTTGGTTTTGAGATTGAGTTGTAAAAAAACTTAATAAAAGAAATAAGATCAAATTCAACATAAGTCCCTACACTCAATGGGCTGCGTTGATCACACATCTAGTTTATAAGTAACTCTTTCTATTACAATATCTCAATAATATTAAACCATCAGAAATAATTAATATTCGTCGTTGATTTTATTGCCTTTTTTTACTCCATCACAACACAAAAATCAATGTTTACTTTATAAAAAAAACAAACACACAAACAAACATTCAAATTTAAAATCCAAGAAAAGATAACGCGAGAATGTTTGTTCTCGCATGGACGCTTTCCATTTTGCAATTTAAGAATTCATTTGTACATCATTTAATACCGGACATTTAAAACTGTTTTTGTTGATGTTAAACACTTTTCGCGATGTCTTGTAAGATTTAGAATGACAAAAGTACGCTATATAAAAAGTAACATAACTCAACTTTATGAAATCAATTAATTAAAAATAAACACTAAATGATATAACGATTTTCTCAATTTTTCCCCATTTTTGACAGCTTAAAAACTATTTCAACCGGCTTAAGACTAAGCAAAGAAGGGTCAGTACAAAAGCCAATCATTTGAAGCCCCTGGCACCACTCTGTGACTTTTAGTTACAGAGGGGATAAAATTTGAAAATATGGAAACATCCAGCCAGACAGACAGACATGTAGCATTCTATGTATCAGCTTACCAAATAACCATACATAGCTCAATAGCACACACACACACACAAAGACACACATACGTTTTAAATGAACTTATGCATACCCACACACAGATTTACACACATAAATCCATGCACATATGCTTATTAAAAAACATATCATTAATAATCCAGGCAGAACTTTACTTCTTATACTTTTTTGTTGTGGCCCGGAAGGGTTACTAGTGAAGACGCAAACACAGATATGGGCTAAGACAAGGAATGTGTCTTGACAGCAAAACAGAATACAGAAG
>NC_136503.1:66191586-66286586 GCF_053919585.1 Euprymna scolopes | reverse complement strand
TGTACTTATCCATTTGAGATCTGATCAGTGTTCACTCCTCGGTCTTTCCTTCCTCCTTGACTCTACTTGGTTGTTTGTTCTTTTTTTTTTTTTTTTTAGAGCGGCAGTGATGTAGTAATAGGGTTAGGATTGGGATTAATAATTTTATTATTATGGTTCGTCAGGAGCTTTCACACAATTCATTATGGATCTCTCCGTTTAAAGGAGAGATACTTAATGACTTGTGTGAAAGCTCCTTGTGAGCGAATAGTAGTAATAATAAGAAGAAAAAGAAGAAGAAAAAGAAGAGAAGAAGATTACGCATGAAATTATAAAATTATTATAAATATTCTTCTTCTCGTTTTTCTTCTTCTTAATGTTTTTCTCACCCCCCCCACATTTTTATGTATTGTACTACTTTATCCTTCTTCATATAATCATTGCTAACGTTTTTTTATTATATAAATGGTATCAGAATTCATGCATTAAACAATCTCGCCGAGTAAACTTTGTTGCAGTGCGTCATTCAAAAACGTGTTTATTATCCAGAAAATAAAGTTTAAACCGAGTTACGTTTCTGGTATAATAATAGAAGCAATTCTGTATAGTTTTCCGGGTCTCACAACAATCCATCGTCAAGCAAACCATAAAGAAATGCTGTTAAACTATGCCGGAACCGGTCCTCCGATAGACTGCGGCTAAGATGGATTTGTAAGGGAATGGCGAAGCCAATTTTCCGCTACATTTATCGCTTTATATTCGGAACGCATAATTCATCTGACCAAGACGTATTTCGCTTACTCTTGCCAACTTTGGCAAAAGTTGTTTTCGAATGTCCTCATGTTTATTTTGTTTACTTCAAAGTTAAAGTCTTTAGAAGGGATAGCTCTTCTTTGCTTTAATATGTGCCATTTAATGCCGGGGACACTATTTATTCAGAACCAGTATGATATTTTTTTTATATATTACAAACGGAGGGTACCCGGCGTTGCCCGGTTTTTTAGAGGCGGACGTGGTTAAGGGTGGTAGAATTCAAACAACGCGAAGTAATAACCCTGTTTAAATATTATAAAAACAAAGAATTTTGCGAAAAAAAATAACAATTAAAAAAAAATGAACGCGATGCAATACGAATAGTCCGGCGGTACCCGGGTGTTTGAAAAATCCCCAAAAAGATTTAGGGGGGGTTAAACTCGAATCATTGAGGTGAAAGAGCAAAAAAACAAAAACAAAAGAAAACTTGATGAATTAACTAAAAAGTGAATTAGGTCAAATCTCAATTCCGCAGTGAACATTGTTTTAGTTTAGTTTCAGTAGTCTGGCCTCACACTCGAATCCTAAATGATTCTTTGTTTTCTCGAATCCTAAATAAAATTATTTGTTTTAATTATAATTTAAGTGTAATGCAAGTGAAATCACGATATCTTTGCGTTCTAATAATAAAAGTAAAGAATGAATTATTTGTGTAAAAATAAATGTTTAGTTGAAGGCACTAATAAATAAAGGTCATAGTAAGAGTTCAAGGTTAGAATCGTTCAAAATCGGAAGTATAAACCGGAAGTAAAAAAAGCAAAAGGAAAACAATAATAATAATAATCGCGTTTTCGCGTTTTTTTTTTTCTTTTCTATTTTTTTTTATTATGGGAAAACAGAACGCATAACTCAGTAAAAAAAGAAGAAAAAATGGCATAAATAACCTTGTACGATTCCAAACCGGGGGTTCCTCGTACGGTTCCTTGTCAACGCACCCGATGCGGTGTAAATTAGGAGCGGGTACAGGAGGAATCTAATAGAGAGAAAAGACGTTGCAACTTCCATTGAATCTTACCGATTTTGGCAGTGGACTCTCACCGGAAAAAATATAAGAATGTACCATTGTCGAGGAACTGTAGAGCTAATAGACATATAGCACACCTCAGATAATGTGCTACAGTTTGTACGCATTGCATTAGCATGTAATGCCATGATTTTTAATCCTATTAAGGTCAAAGTCGAAGGGGGAAAAATTAGTTCATTTTATTTATATAGAAGAAAGAAGAAGATAGAAGAATAGAAATAGATAGAAGAAGAAGAATAGAAGATAGAATAGAAGAATAGAAGAAGATAGATAGAAATATAGAAGATAGATAGATAGATAGAAGAAGATAAAAGAAGATAGAAAGAATAGAAGATAGAGAAGAAGATAGATAGAAGAAGATAGAAGAAGAAGATAGATAGATAGATAGATAGACGAATAGATAGGAGATAGATAGAAGAAGGATAGAATAGATAGAAGAAGATAGAAAAATAATAAGAATAAGAAGATAGATAGAAGATAGAAGAAGAAGAAGAAGAAGAAGATAGAAGAAAGAATAGAAAGAAAAAAGGAGAATAGATAGAATAGAAGAATAGAAAATATAAGTGAAGATAGCGAAGAAGAGAAGAAGAGATAACAACCAATATTTTGGAAGTTAGCAAGAATTCTACTATTCAAATATCTACACTAAACAACATCTATGAGACATTTTACTTTGCTTAATAAAAATTGTTTAATGCTGACATAATACACACCGTAATCGCTGTTTACGATGTACCAACTCTTTTGGATCCATGTAATAAAAAAAAAGTATTCATTATTTGATATATGAATTATCACCATGATCAATTGATCATAATAGATCAAACATACATTTTGCTGATGCAATGTTATTAATGCAGATTGTCTTGAATAACACCAGCAATTATTATTGTTGTGTCGCAACACAATAGTAAACGAAGAACAAACGAAGTGTATTAACATCGCAGGTACAAAGCTATTAATACGGGTATAATTGACTAGCGCTCAGCTAGACAGTGGAGTACTGTCGCTCCTTTTCACCGGTGTAGACATTACTGGCAGTCTATATTTATAGTGAGAACCGGTGTAATTTCCCTTATGCATAGAAAGGCGTGTACAGCAATTATATATTATACTAGCGGGGGTACCCGGCGTTGCCCGAGTGTTTGTTTCCGGGACGGGGGGGGGTAAAAATGTTATGGTAGGCAAGTAGGAAGGATCAAACCCGGAGTCATGAGTAAAAGTAGGAAAATAAAGTGTGAAAAAAAAAAAAAACATCTGCAACGTTAACAGTTCGGCCACCAAGAAAAGTCCATTTCAGCTGTTTAGGAAAAAAAAAAAAAAAACGACTACGGTAGGTCGGCGCGAACGTAAAAATATAATGTGAATTGTCCAGCACGCTAACCACTACGCCACAGAGCACTGCAGCTTAGTTTAGTGATTTTAAATAACTTCACATGAAACTACTACGAAGCTAAACCGGTGTTCTCTTCTCAACTGTTCCTTGTGGACAATCCCCAAACGGTGTTAAGTGGTGGCAGGGGGAGGAGGAATTTATTAGAGAGAAAATCTTTTACCACTTCCATTGATCTTAACCGATTTTGGCCGTAACTTCTCAGCAGAAAAAAGTATAGAAATCTAAGATTATCGAGGAATTTGAGAAATAATAAGCCTATAACACACCTCAGATATTGTTCTGCCGTTTGTGCATATTATATTTGCATGAAATATCTTGATTTTTAATCCTATTAATGTCAAAATCAGACGGGAAAAAATGAGTTCATTTTATTTATATAGAAGAAGATAGATAGATAGAAAGAATAGATAGAAAAGAATAGAAGAAGAAGAAGAAGATAGAAGAGAAGAGAAGATAAAAGGCTGTAAAGCTACTAGCTATCTGTACATGAATTCGACCCCCCCCCGCAACAAAAAAATTAGTTCGCCGAGAAAATAAAAATATTATAGAAACTGGAGATGTTAAAACTGTCTTATTAAAATCTCGTCGAACTAGCACCTACAGAAAAATGTGCGCCCCTGATAATAAAATGATAAACAAAAAGAACTGCATTTAAAAAGTGCACGCTCAAATCGAAAGCTAGTTTAATATTTTTAAATAACTATTTAAACAAAAAATATCTAATTCAAGTAAAAATATATCATTTTAACGTTGTAAGAAAAAATTAAGATTAATGTAAAAAAAATGTATAACTATATTTCATATAGCTTTGTCACGTAAGCTTCGTGTTTTTACTTGAAGGTTTTATAACTGCTCAGTTTACATCCAGAGGGACTACCACATAGGGAGTTTTATTTTTACATATCTAAGAAATAAATAATATAAAAAATGAAATTGCCTGAAAAGTCCTCGTTCCAGCCGAAAATTAGCTTAATATCTTTAAATATGTTCTTAGGGAAATAATATTGTGATGGTTTTCTAAAAATACTATTATAGAACATTTTAGTTGTCAATTTTCCTGTGTGTGTGTTTTTTTTGCATAGCCATCACCATTTATCAAGGCCCAGAGACAACTCAAGGATAAGGGTTAAAACTGTACAGTAGTCAATTGAACAATATAGTAATTGTTAGTAATAGAAATAAGGTAAATTTGTTACCTAAGTGGAACAGCCCATCAAGAACTTTTTTACGTTAGACTTGAAGACAACCACATTGTAGTCAGCTGGAAAGCAAGAGGAGGGAAGACAGCTCCACAGGCGTGCATTTCTAAGAAAGAAGCTTTGCTCATGAAATCTACGTTTAAGTTTAGGCACATATAAAGTATGGAGGAAATTATTGATTGTGTTTTCAGCAAGACGAGTGTTTCTTGTGAAAGTTTGGCGAGGGGGAACCATAGATTGAAGCTCAGTCGACCACTTGCCATGAAAATAACGATAAAGCAGAGACAAACTCGCAACATCTCTTCTGTGAGATAGAGGTTGCAGAGAAGAGAAAAGGACATCTCCTACGAGGCTACGAAGTCTATTCTGAACAATAACTTTCTAGCAGCTCCTGCCAAAATGTGGCAACAGTATTCCATCCTTGGGCGTACCTGGCTCTCATATAGATAGAGAATTGCGTCAGCAGTAAGATATCTACTGAATTGATAGAAGGATCCGACCATTTTTCCAGTGGCCTTGGCAACAGATTTAATGTACGTGTTCCATTTCAGATGAGGAGTAAAGGTCAAACCGAAAAGCTTATCAAAACATGAGGCCTCCCCAAGTCATCCATTTAAATTGATGCCAGATCGGGATCAGAACGTTGATAGTGTAAAGAGAGAAGCTTGGTTTTAGATGCATTAAAAGTAGCCAGTCCCTCCTTTCCCCATTGCACCACGTGCTCAAGACCAGAGGAGAGAGCATCAGTGGGAACTTGGTCGTTTACGATCTTAGATGTGCTACTATATATAGTAGTGTCATCAACAAAAATGTCTAAAAATGATGTAAGGATGTGATTTGGAAGATCATTACTGCACATCAGGAACAGAGTTGGGCCCAGGATAGAATCCTGAGTGACCTCAGCATTAATACTGTGAGCTTCTGATTTCTGCCCATTCTATCAGAGAGAAATGATTTAATAATCGAAAAGACATTTCCAGCTATACCATAGTTGGCGATCTTGTGTTATGAGAAGCAATATTTTTGTTGTTATTTACAATGCAATATTACTATTTCCACACCAACCAATCTTTCAAAATGTAATGCTCAATTTGAATGCATGTAATGGTGAATGCTGTTTATAATGTGTATTGTACGATATATCAATACGTTTGGTGTTATTTCCTGAACAAAAAAAAAACAATGAATATACAGGGTATACCATTCTCTAAACAAATAGTCGTCGATTTGACTTAGTTTCATATTTAATAAATCATAGGAATTTCAATCCTTTAACATTCTGGTAATAGAAGACGTTATTAAAATGTGAGCGTTGGCGTATCAAACATTCAAACAAACAAAAAAATGAATAAAATAATTTCTATTTGAACGAATAGGTAGTTGCTCGAAGTAATTTCCATATTCTAAGTCATTCTATATCAAATTACAGGCATAGTAAATTCTGTTATATACAATTTTGGCCTTGAGTTAATATCTCTTAAATTTACCAGTTATTTTAAAATAAATAATCAGTTGTAATTACATGAATCCTATTAAAAAAAAACATGTAAAAAGAAATATAAATAAGTGAAATAAGTTGTCAAACGTATGGGTTATATATTATTAGAGCCTCGACTATAATTTAAGACCGATGACAAAGCTACAATACTGAGAGGAAATCAAGAAAATATATATAAAAACACTCAATAAATAATAGACATTAAACCGTTGGTAATTGTAAGACATTTATTAGCCTACAGTTTCTAAAACACATGAGAAATATAATAACCCAGATTTAACTTATCAAATGTACTAAATCACTTATAAACTGTACCGTGTTTCAATGAAGTAAAAAAAAAAGTGTTACTATACAACAGAGAAGACAACCCAAACCAAATAACCAGTGTGTAAGATAATAAAATAACTACAAAAAGAAAGAAACACATAACCATTATCCACAAAAAATATTTATTGTACACTAAACGCCCCGGTGTACAAATTCCTCAAGTAGAATACCACTTGTGACTTCGTAACTAACATGTTTTCTATAGAATGCGTACCGAACGTAATATTCCTTATTTTTATGCTGCCCGAATAAATCAAAATCGATTGAAAATGAAATTGTTATAATGACCAAACATATGGATGAGGCAATCAGAAATGAGCACATCGATTTGCACTCTGAATCAATATGATGGTTTACTTAACGAGCCGTCATTTTTAATGGCAATAAATTTCTTCAAATGGCAATGAACGCACGGTAATTCGTGCCAACGTATTCAGATTTAAGCGATTAATATAGCTGCTCTATATTCCTTCAAATCGTTTCCTTCCTAGGAGACAATCAACTACACCATAAGTATAAGTTTGAATTATACGCACTGAGACATAGTTCATTTGTCAAGTTAATATTTATGCTTTTTTTCTGATGCCTGTTGTTCAGAATTATTTTACCTTAAAAAAAAAACAAACACACGCCTTCAACGTTACAGCAGGCTTACTTCAGTAACTTAATTTTCTTTAAAATTTGGACGCTATGAATGTATGGAAAAATCTGAGTTGAGTTTATGAAGCCATCCCATCCGGCTTGTAAGAGATGCATGAATTAGAGTTATTTTATCTCGGTAACCTATCAGTAAACGTCCTATGCTAACGCATGCATACTCAATTATATATATATATATATATATATATATATATATATATATATATATATATATATATATATTAAGTAATGTGATTGATAATTTAAAATTTGAAAATCAAATTATAATTTAATTCAAAATCCGTTTCATAAGAAGGAACAAAAACAAAATCAAAATTTTGTTGTTGTTCCTTCTTATGAAACGGATTTTTAATTTAATTATAATCTGATTTTCAAATTTTAAATCACATTACTTAATATTGAATTAGCTCTAGGAAATTTAACTATCGAGCTTATTATATATCTAAATTACAACGAGCACTTTCTCTTTCCTGTATTTTAATTAAACTAGTAATTTCACTTTTACATTGAAATACACTCAGCTCTTTAGGCTATTGTGCTAATCTCCTTAAAATATATATATATATGTATATATATATATATATATATATATATATTAGTCATCGATATACAGTCCTGTTTCGTTGTATCACAACTCATCAATGCCGCAAGACTAGCACCTCTCCCAAGCCGAGGATGGAACCTAGAACCATCGCGTTGATAGTTAACAGTTCTACGGATCGACCCACGGGAGCGGCGCCCGCAAATAACCTCGCTAACTGTCATTTTAAACAAACATCCGTCCACCACTTTTATAGTGCTCGAACCGCTTGTTTATAAACAAACAGCGAGCCTCGCATTTCTCAACATATAAAGTAGCGGGTGTTGTTTAAAACAGAGAAATATGAGAAAGTTATAGGAATGCAAACGGTGGACCTGTGTTGAAGTTATGTGACGAATAAACAAATATCGACAAGTATTTTTTCTTTTATCTTTGTGCATCAATTTATTTCCGACAACAATCACACATACAAATCTATAAACGTCGACTTACTTTTTAAGATAACCGGGACATTGGAAGTCTTCAATATTTCTAGGAAAATCTATTGTTTTCAAAATTAAAGGACAAGAATCGGTTTACATAATAGGTAATATATCGTAAAACCTAAACCGGAAGTACGGTTTGTTGAGCTGTCAAGCATATATATATATATATATATATATATATATATATATATATATATATATGTGTGTGTGTGTGTGTGTGTGTGTGTATGTGTGTGTGTATAATTCATTCTGTAGTTTAATTGTTGTGTTATGTATTATCATATTATTATTGGTGTTTTCACTGTTATTTTTTTATTTGTTAACTTATTAATAAGCTAAAATTAGCGAATGAGAAATTAATTAATATTTTAATTTCTTTCGGAAATAGTAGCAATAAAGGCCCTAGTAACATCCACTATGTGTTTTCATTAAATCAGTTGTATATATTGAATGTAATTCTATGATGTGATTAGGATTTTTCTGTGTCTTACGATTAAAGTTCGAGATCACATACGTTTATGTTTATACTAACTGTACCCAGTCACGCGTTGCTGTGACTTAGTTTTATTTTTAAAATGCATTATTTCTTACATATTCATATTTTTTAATACTTGTGACTACACATTCTTTTGTGATGTCTCATTTTCTGTGATGACTGTAAAAAACAAAACATATATTGTTCATGCGAGAAAGAAATCCGTGTGTAGATGTTAGTCACAAAAATGTAAAAAGTGTCCCGGGGTTAATGGTTATTAAAACGCCAAGCGAATTGTTAACTTCAATATGTTAAATTAAATTAGTATATTCGTAGAAACAATTCTATGCACGTTCGCTGATGGCTGTTTTACCTTAGGGTATCGGAGTGAAAAATACGAAGGCTAAATTTTACTATATATATGTATGTGAGAATACACTGAAAAACTTTTAATTAAAAAATTAAGCATTTTTCATCGATAGGAAATATGAAAAAAAACTTTTGAAGAATAAACAAACAAAGTGAAAGATCAATGATAATTCAAAAGGAAGAAAGTAAGTAGAAAAATATAAAAATCGATGAAGATAAGATTTTAAAAAGAAAATAGTGAGCCAAGCGGTTGTGTTTTTTATTTAAATAAATCTGCACTTTTTCGTAAATTACTTACTAGGAAAATTATTGGTTTCAAATTTGATACATGTAAATAAGTATATTCGTAAACATTTTTGTGCCGTTTCTTTATTGTAGCGAAAATCGAAAATTAAGATATTGATTATTTCTAATTGAAACCAATGGTGTCTACTGGATTGAAATGTCAGAGTAAAAAACCTCGAAAATTACGAAAAACGAATAAACTAGAAAATCACTTATTAAAGAAATAGATTTCGAAGAAATGAAAAAAAAATTTACCTATTTTGCCTGTGTTTACGTCACATGTCGCTTACAAAACAAACATAGCCTAACTCATTTTTCCGTTACATCATGGCAGTAAATATTGTATGTAATATTCCATAAATACTTTAATTATTGTAACATGCATTTAAGTAGATAATAATGTTTATTGTTGAAATTGTCAAAAGTGTATATAGATATCAATTATTTTTAATTAATAATCAACTTTTCTCTTTTTTTCATCCGGCGACCTATACAATTACACCCCATATATATATATATATATATATATATATATATATATATATATATATATATATATATATATATATATATATATATATATATACTTGTACTTTTTTTGTAGAAAAAGAAATCCCATATAGTGCTCTATTATTAGGGAAAAAATCTTTCTCAAAATAAGAGCAATATATTTTTTGTATAATATATACAGGAATTTACATTTATATCGGCAGTCGGTACCGACGGTTTCAAGCCCGGTAGTTGAGGACTGCTCTTAATGTCCGCCTCAGGCTCTCTTCAGCCGACTCTCATCTGTCTTTAACCGGAACCGGAACTCTATATATGCACACCATAATTTTTATTTATTTATTTATTTTATCCTTTATTTTTTTTTATTTATTTTTTTTTGTATGCCACTTTAATAAGGTAATAAATTTGAAGCCGTAATTTAAAAAGTATGGGATGATGTCTTCTATATTATTATTTGATAGGGGGGGTGCTTAAAGAAAAATAATAACATAGAAGACATCATCCCATACTTTTTAAATTACGGCTTCAAATTTATTACCTTATTAAAGTAGCATACAAAAAAAAATAAATTAAAAAAAATAAAGGATAAAATAAATAAATAAAAATTATGGCGTGCATATATAGAGTTCCGGTTCCGGTTAAAGACAGATGAGAGTCGGCTGAAGAGAGCCTGAGGCGGACTTTAAGAGCAGTCCTCAACTACCGGACTTGAAACCGTCGGTACCGACTACCGATGTAAATGTACATTCCTGTATATATTATACAAAAAAATATGTATATATATATATATATATATATATATATATATATATATATATATACTTTTACTCGTCTGAATTCCGACATTTTGAGCGGAAAATAATCTTCTTGAGTATCTAAAACAAAATGCTTAAAATTCAATATGTACATAATTTTAGGGTGCTGCATTTCTATTCGGAAGTTCCAGTAAATCGACCCCCTTTATTGAAAATACTAAAACTGAAACCCTAATACGAATTATTGCTGTATGGTTTTGGGGTTCTGTATGTCTTTTTAATATTTGCAGTAGATTATTATTGATTAGACATCCATTTAACAGATTTTGCAAAGATAAATAAATGACAAGTATTCAATATTTGCGGACTTTTTAGGAGTAATAATGTTTCTGATTCTACATAAATATAAGTAGACGTTTTTAGTGTGTGGGTGGTGTGGAGAAATGCGTGACTTACCTGGATAGACCACGTGCGGGTCGGTCACCAAAAATAAATAAAAAGAAAGAAAAGAAACGGTCAAGACTCTTATTTATAGAGTAGTGATCACGTGAGTTAGAAGAATATGCAAATAGAGGTGAACGATTTTGCGATATAAAAAGCCTGTGTTGTTAAGAGGAGGGGCAGACTGTTGGCAGAAGTCAGTGCTGTCAGACGTGCTTTAGAGTTTTGTTATTATATGCTGTGTTCGATTGTTGGGAGAGAGAAAAGAGAAGAGGAGGAACCAAGAAGACATTCTGCAGATACTTGACTTTGTGTTGGTTTTATTGGGTTCATGATGGAACTTGTTATAACTTAATTTTATTTTGAAGTAACAGTACGTTGTTTTGTGTGTAACCCATTTCACTAAGTAATTTAAGTGACTAAAATAGGGCTTTACCACAATTAGCAAAATTGACCTTAAAAAAATGGCAGTCAATTCCTTAGACTCTTCAATGAATCGGTTTTGTGTACACGTCGAGTAATTTCAATATGAAGGGCCAGATTAGTCCATGGTGATTTGCCAAATTTCAAACTAGGTATTATACATACGCACGAATGTTTTCTATAATATGGGACGAACATGGATAAATAAATAAATGGATAAATGAATAATAATAATAATAGTAATTATAATAATAATGATAATAATAATAATGATAGTAATAATAGTAATATCAACAATAACAACAACAACAACAATAATAATAATGATGATGATAATTATGATAATGATGTTGATAATGATGATACTGATGATAATAATAATAATAACAACAATAACAATAACAACAGCAACACCAACAATATTAATAATAATAATAATAATTATAATTATTATTATTATTAGTAGTAGTATTAGCAGTAGTAGTAGTAGCAGCAGTAGTATGATAATATAAATAACACGTAATACATGATCAATAAATATGAAAACCAAACCAAAATACTATAAAAGGCAACAAAATACTATAAAAGGCGCAATATTATAAAAGATGATTAGCTTTAGAAATAGTAATGTAGTTATTTATATATAAACACATAAGAATATATATTAAAATCTAAACAAATTAATATAAAATAAAAACGAAAAATGGATATAATAGAGAATAAAACAAATAAATAATTAAATGAATAAAATAAATCATAATATAAAAATGAACCCAAATATATCTGTAACAAATCATTTAAATCGTTATATAGTATGAATAAACGCTATTCATTTAATTTAATAATATAAATTATATAGAGTATCTCCATGACAACGCCTCTGCTGTGTAGACAGTGCTTCCCATAGTTATTTTAAGATCCCATAATAATATGTAAAACTTGAAACAAACAAAATAAGAGAAATCAAAATAAAACATTATATATTAATAT
Organism: Euprymna scolopes; assembly: GCF_053919585.1. Classification (NCBI taxonomy): domain Eukaryota; kingdom Metazoa; phylum Mollusca; class Cephalopoda; order Sepiida; family Sepiolidae; genus Euprymna; species Euprymna scolopes. The sequence continues at coordinate 66,274,416 of NC_136503.1, read as the reverse complement.
ATGCATACATAATATAAGATCAGCAAACTTAATAGAAACATAGGGACATAATCTTATTCAGAATATACAGATACATTGCTATAAACTGTGTTTCTATCACACACTAACTGATTCCTGATTCGCTAAAACTAAACGAAATAATACATTAATAAATAAAAAAATTAAAATAGGAACAAAAAACGGCAATAATAATAGGGATGCTATTAAACAATGTGGCATAATAATTTAAATACCGAATTAATTTAAAAATCAGTGTATTTCCTACTCGATTACTTAATTAATCCCACCAATTTTTCGGCCTAGCAATGATCATTATTTGTGTTCTAACGACATTCTTTGGTCACTTTCATTTTTTTAAAATAAAATAAAATTCTCGACATATTAAGACATCCACCACGACAGTTATCAAAATCTCTAATTTGATGTTTACGCACTCGTGTTTTTTTTTTTAATTGTTTTGGAATATAAATGGATATACGAAATAAAAGACAAATGTACTTTACATGTTATGTATTTTTCTATCTAGTTAGTGTAATACGTACTATTAATTAAACGCGCGGTTTCCTACATTGTTATATCCATCCTATAATCAGACAAACGCACACACAGACGCATGCATAGATAGTTTTATTCATAAAAAATACAACATAACTACAGATTTCATTAACTTTGTGGTTTAAACGTATATAAATCTATACCTGCCCGCGTTACATATTTGTTATTGAACTAGAAAATAACCATACGCCGGTAGTGATTAACACCCTAATGACTTCATTCAAACTATGTCTTTAAATTTATTACAATGTAATATTTATATGACAATTATTCTGCATATTTAAAAATCAATTTTTTATTGAGGACCTGTTATCATTACAAGACTGATTCTGTTGATGTTTACTTAAACCCATTCAACAAGGAAACCCTGTGCTTTGCTAGCTAGCATCTTTCGATCATGACACAAAAAAACACGTAAATTGAAAGAATAAATACCTATCAATATCATTTCGGCGGGCCCTTACGGTCGACAATCGAATGAATGTTTTGGTGTTATTCGATTTACCCCGATCAAGGTAAATTGCTTTTTTTTTCATTTTAGCAATTTAGCCGTTGTTTAAAGTATTTCCATGGTAAAACTCTCTATCTGCTATTACATGAAATAAATTTTATCTCTCTCTTTTTAGTGTGTGTGTGTGTGTGTGTGTGTGTGAGATAGATCTTATCTTTGCACTCAAAGCGGCTGATCCGGAATTCACACGAATGTACTTTATGGGCGTGGTAGTGTTCTTAGCCATATTTCATATTGTTGGGTTGTTGTATCATAAAGGGGATCGTGTTTGATCGTCTAGTTAGAGGTAACATTGTGTGATTATCTAGTTGTTCTGTCTATTTGTTCATATGCCGTTGTGTGTGTGTGTTTGTGTGTGTGTGTGTGTGGTACATGTATTTAAGATTGGGTGTTGGATGTTGGTCAATCTGGATTCGTATTGTGTCCTGGAGGAAGATTGGTACCTGTTTGGGACGAAGATCATTTCACTCCAAGACAAGGAATTCGTTTTATAGTTTATTTCACTTTCCAGATGTCTCGCAGAAGGAGGGAAAGTGAATCCATGGCCTGTGTGGTTTCTCTTGGTCTCATTTCTACACACGTACGCATCCCTTCCAGTGAAGGGAAGAAGACGTCTGTGAAGCCGTCCGTCGCCTTCTAAGCCCAAACCAAATCTCAACGATTAAGCTAACCTGATCACGTGACTCACACGCAATCCGATCAGCTGATCCTGACTTCCGATCAACGTGTCGCAATATAATTTACACCTCTCTCTCTCTCTCTCTATCGATCCATTCTCCCACATTCTTTCTATCCTTATTCTAAAAAAAATGTACGCATTTTTAAATTCTACTACATTTTTTCTATATCTACACGACAACACGGCTAAGAAAGATCAGGCTAAAAAGACTCCTTTAGTTAGTCCTTTTCAACTGACTTCACAATTATTATTATTTTTTTATTTTATTTTTATTATTAGATCAGACCCTCTCTGATCTTGGCATTACTTTTTGGGTGTAAGGTATTCCTCCCCTGATCCACGTCAGCTGCTTTATCCAGCCACACTTATGCCGTAAACTAGATGTCTCACTTTACCTCTTTCGAAATTGACGGCTCCTTTCGTCCAAAGGTACCCTGATCGTATCCTTTGCCCGGTTGTTCTATTAAGTATGGCTTTGTTTTCATATTGTAACTATCTTAATTAATCTTCGTAGTTATCTTCCAAAATTTTAATCACACTAATTCACTTGGATTTCCTTGCTTGGATTCTTGGAATTTTGATGAAGAGCTTAGAGAATATCACTCTTATCTAATTAACTCTCTCGAGCCATCCTCTAACAATATAAGAATATCTTCGATTAATTAAAACTTACGATTAATACTAAAAGTAACATATTTTTATATAAAAGATTCAATGAAATGATTGTTACGAAATAACTAAAACTAGAAGAGTATATTTTAAAATATAATGAATAAAAATATTTATAAGCAGATTTTTATATTAAAAAAGTATTAGTGAATATAAAATATACAATTAATAAAATATCTCGTATCATATTTTTATTGAAACAATTCATACACGTAGAAAAATATTTCTAATACAGAAAAATATAGGTCACTGATTTTTATAGAAGTAATTTATGAAGAAAATATATTTTGAAAGTCATAAATAAAATTACCTTATTTTAACAAAAAGAATAACTACTTTAAGATTTTTTAATATAATAAATGAACATACCCATAATCACATTTTTACAAAAAAAAAATATTATTACTCAAATAAATTATTTTAAAAATGATATAAATAAAAACATTCGTAACCTGATTTTAAATGGAATAATAAATACTGAAAGTAAAATATCTTTTGAATATAATAAATAACAATAATTGAAATAATCCGAATAAAGCAATACCCTATTATCACTTTTTACGTTCGTAGAAACCCCATTCAGAGAAGAAATTGTAGGAGACTTTTCTTACAAACACTGACAAGTCATTCTTAAATATATGGAGAGCCATGCATTAAACAGCTGTCCTTTTTTTAATCTCCGAAACAGTGTCATGGTAAGCAGCTGATGATCCACGTTTTCTATTTACAACATTTTAGTTAAGGGTTTCTCTTTTCATCCTTATGTAGTTAAATTCTGTTTTAAAATGGAAGACTTTTGCGAAATCGGCTTATGCAAATGCTAAGTCTATTTCTATTTAACAATTTTAGTAAGGCTTTTTTTTCTTCATCCTTATATAAATGAATTCTCTTTGGTAATTATAAACATTTTAAAAGTAGGATTATGTAGGTGCTAAGTCTGCCATAGGTTAAAGTCAATATATTTTTTCCGTCTGGGAATTTATACTGCATTCTTTATTTTTATTTTCGCATTTTTTTATTCAAAGCTTCGTTAGAACACACACACACACACACACATATATATATATATATATATATATATATATATATATATATATATATATATATATATATATATATAGTCTTGGTCAATTTTGATTTTGACCAGGTTTGTATATATATATATATATATATATATATGTATATATATATACATATATATATATATACAAATTCATATACAGAGAGAGAGAGAGAGAGACAGACAGACAGACAGAGACAGACAGACTGACAGGAAAGAGAGAAAGACGTAGTGAGATGAATAAATAGATAAATGTGAAGACACTTCCATGTACTAAAATTTTTCATCCAAATTTTACGCAATTCTGCAGAATGTTGAAAATATGAATGAAAACATATCGTAATCTATAAATATAAAAGCGAAAATGTGTGTATGTATGTATGTTTGTATGTATGAATTTGTGTTTGTGTTGCCGCAAAAACTTTCCACAGACAGAACAAAAATTTACAAACTCAGTATCATATTGAAGCGCAATCCTTCGCCCGAAAAATATCGAAAACTTGGCCAAAAACGTTAATTTTTCACCCTGAAATCCACAATTTTCTACAGGGGGTGAGGTCAACAAAAACCCTACTCTCATGACGATGACCGGTTCTACGCATGCGTCAGATAACGTCATGACCTGATTTAGTATAAATAGTATAAGAACTGACTAAATATAATGTACGTCGTGGGAGCTCAGTTGGTTAGCGCGTTCGTTCATTATCTAAGCGTTTTGTGTTCGAATCGTGGTATGAAATTTCTTTTTTTTCAATTTTTTAAATTTAAATATTTTCACGTAATGTTCGTTTTTCTGTATTTTTTTACTTCGCTTATCCTTAGGATTTCATTAACACCCCGGGTATCCACCGATTTTTTTAAATTTTAATATCAAAACAGGATTATTTAAGCCCACTTGTTTTTTTTCTTGTTTTTTTTTTGTTTTAACATTCTATTTTCTGTTTTCTTTTTTTGTTTTTTCGATTTTTACATTTAACATCCTTCGTTTGCCTTACGTTAGTTTTTTTGTGTTTTTTTTTCGATGTTTCGATTACCCCCCCCCGGGTACCCCCGCTTCGTTTTTATGTTTTCTTTTTTTAGTTCGCTTATTCTTAGGGATTCATTAACAACCACACACATACAAACACTCAGACAACGCCGGGTACTCCCCGCTAGTCATTATATATATAAAAGCGAAAATGTGTGTATATATGTTTGTATGTATGTATGTGTGTTTGTATGTCTGCTAAAAACTTTCGACAGACAGAACAAAAATTCACAAATTTGCTTTCCTATGAAAGCCCCATCTTTCGCCCGACAAATGTCGAAAAATTGGCCAAACCGTTAATTTTTTTCACCCTGAAATCAGCACTTTTCTAAAGGCAAGGGGGCTCAGCAAAAACCGTCCTCTCATGACGAATTCGCTTCTATGCATGCGTCATACGACGTCGTAAACTGATTTAGTTTAAAGATTTAAAAAATGACTTAATTTCGGGTACATCGTGTTAGGTCAGTTGGTTAGAGCGCTGGGTCATTATCTAAGGGTTTTGGGTTCGAATCGTTGTATGAGATGTCTTTTTTTGCGATTTTTTAAATTATAATATTGAAGCACGGTTATTGTATATGTTTGGTATCAAATCATTAACGCATTCTTAAGTACCGGTAGATGGAATGTTTACGCATTCTAAAATAAAAGATTTAATTTATTTTTAAAGATTTAAAATATGCCTATTTTAGCAATTTCGTGAAAAAAATATTTTTATCCTTATCTGGAAGATAATTATTATTCATAGCGTATTACATTAATGTCACACTTCAAAACGTAAAAGATGAAAAAGTATAAAAATTCAAATTTCGGATTTGAATCTTCCATATCGAAGGCTCCCTGTGACATTTTTTGTTCTTTGTTTTTCTACATTAGATCACCTTCCTACTACAAAATGGGTGCGTTCTTAGTGGATCTTTCGGACTTTGAGTGGTCGAACAAGAATCAAATGAGGAAGGGGACATGAAGTCCCCAACAATATATTTTTGCAACGGATATGAAAAATTAAGTTCCACTCATATAAAGTGTATTTTTTACTTAATAATCCGTGAAAATAATATATTGATAAGATTATTACCTGGTATTTGGTAGATATTTATACACAGACACTGTTACGAAAATCCAAAACACTCCATATATCTGGACGCTTCTCTATATATATTAATACAGGAATGATCATTAATATTAGCCGAGAGCTTATAACCAGTCTAAGCCACCTTTTGCTTAGCTAGCAAGCATTTTTTTATCCAGAGCACAGATGAAATAGGTTCAAAGTAACTATATGAATACTATCTATTGGGAACCCTAATAAGTGTTCATACATTTGTGTTAATAAAGATTTCATCTACTCATATTCGTTTAAGGGGGTTGCTTTTGTTTTTATGCTCCAAACGTTGTAAGGCACCATTTCACACCTTTTCATAACTTTTATACTTTCATAAATAAGAATCCGTATTTTGAAGTGTCATTTTTACCTCAGTCAACACCGGGGAAAAGTTCTAGGATGTATGTATGTATGTATTGTATGTGGTGATCAATGTCTGACGGGGACGTGTGTTAAAAGCACACATATATCTAATCGTCATACTGTGTTTCTCCCATACAAATCAAACTCACGTGCACGTCGTAACCACTGTCACGCAGGCGGGGCTACGATGAACAGCAAATTTCCTGCGCCGTATAAACGAATCTGCACTACTTGTGGGTCAAGGTTCTTTAAACCAAATCTAAGAGTGATCTAACCCTGACAGAAGCCTCCAGAGAAGGTTAGGCCCTGTCAGCTGCGGCATATATGACCCACCGGCGTGTGCAGTAAGCTCTGGTGCCTAGCAATCTAAGACTCACTCATGGATCAAATAGCATGGTGGTGTGGAGAGAGCTCCCGTAAACGGTGATGATGGCAACTTATATAGGAGAAGAAACACCCTTATACAAAACCTGCTGCTGCATTTAATGACTGAACTCTTCTTTTTTTGGTTCAATGTGCCAGTTGTTCAGAGAGAGGGATTGGCTCGTTGCATGTTCTTCCTCACTAAGAAAAGTTTCAAGCACAGGCATTACTTGATATGCAATGAAATACACAACTTAACAGTCGGTGTGTATCTTAATAACAAAATGGCTGGCTGTACGCCTGTAATGGCAAAGAAACATTCAATGCAGTTTGACGCAGATATGAGCGTCAATGGTAATAAAAGCTCTGGGAGTTCCAGTGTCTGGTCCGGCAGGGGATCAGTGAACCACAGCCTGGATCCAATGGTCGGTGGGCGTGAAGGAATGTAGAGATTCATAGAAGTGACCGACCAGCACGTGCTGCTAGTGGCACTCATGATGCCTCATTTTTGCCAAAGTATGCCTGAGTCTGGACTGGATTAAAAGCCACTTTAGTGCGGCTAACCGCTGAGTTGTCTATTCTTTAATATTCTGACTCTATTTAACGTAATGGCTATAGTCGAGATCGAGTTTTCTGCTAGCATGTATGTATATCGAGCTCGTGACTTAAGGTCAATCGGTCAATGTAGATCGACATTAAATACCGTTGACGGCTTAGAAAATGTTTAAGTTCACTTGAATATCGGAGATATATGGAAAGAGATATGGTTTCGTTGAGGTATTCTAATGCCATGTCATGCGGAATCGTAATTTCCTGCACTGAATAGAGGAAACACTAGTGTCGGTAGATAACAATTATATATATATATATATATATATATATATATATATATATATATATATATATATATATACATGTATATATAGTGTCGGTAGATAACAATTATGTATATATATATATATATATATATATATATAATTGATATCTACCGACACTATGTATACATGTATGCATATAAATATATATATATATATATATATTAATAGCGTTCGTGTGTGTGTAGTCTGTGTGTACAACTCCCTATGATCAAAGAAATATAAAGTGTCTATAGTGTGTGTACACCTCTCCTGGTCTAGAAATATTAATGCCCATTGTAGGATACTTCTGTCAAAATATACATTTATTTTATGCTTAACTTCTAGATATAGCATTCTTCACATCACATATACAAAGACTGAGTTATGGTTATTAGCATATCACATTAAATTAAATCGTTTTAAATAATTAGCTCGATTATATTACTTATTCGACATAATAGCCTCGTTAATACTGTACTATTTAAAAATATCATTCAAAATGTAATTATTTAGTTTATTTTCATTTCAATTTATATTTGATTTAACTTAAATTTAGTTATTATTTTCGTAAATCTGAAACCTTTTTATTTTCTAACTAGAAAACAAAGGGGAATAACTGCGATAGTTTATTTCTTTGAGCACGTTATTAAATATTTTCTATAATGGAGTTTTTTCATTTCGAAATATTCTTCTAAGTTGAATTAATATTTTTTATTTTTAATTCGGAGGTATTTTTTTCGCTTATTCTTAATTTTTAAGTACCCTTTTTGTACGCGTGCAGAGACTGAACTCAGAGTTTACCTGGATTTCTCCGGAACATGACGCCAACAGCCGGAGTAAACCGAGCGTCGCTGAGGAAATTAAGCCGAACGTCGCCGATGAAAGCATAACAAGAAAAGAAAACCTACCTTCAATTTAAAATTTTATTAACTGTAAAGAAAAAATTTATAATAATATTTTGTTGTTTTGTTTTGTTTTTGCTATATATATATATATATTTATATATATATATATATATATATATATATATATATATATATATATATATATATATTTGGTACTCATGCAGAGAATTATCGGTGCTGAAATAATAACGTTATTATTTAAAAATCCATTCTTAACACGGGGAGGGTAGTGTGTTTTGTACGTATTCTGTACTTTAAACTTACAATTGAATGAAAAATCATATAAAACTTTAATTAAACGTGGACATACGATTTTAAAAAATAGCGCGGATCACCCTCTGCATTAGCACCATATATTTTTTAGATAAATAATGTTAAAGATTCTTGGTCAATGTCAAGTTTCTTTCCAACCCCTCAAAAAAAACATTAAAATGACGACTTTTAGAGGTTTTCGGTGTGTTTTTTTTTGTACAAGAAGGGCACCGCTTATCAAGGCCCGGAAGTCCCTCGGGGATAAGGGTTATTGCGTGTACAGTACGTTAATGTTGAGAGTTGATAAAGTGTGTACTTAAGGGGGCGGTTCATCAGGAATTTGTTTATGTTGGCCTTGAAGACATCCAAGTTGTAGCCAGGTGGGAAACAAGGAGACGGAACATTTGGGGCATTATATGAAGAAATTACTTTTTCAAAAAATGGGGGATCACTGTCCTATATAAATTTGACGTAAAATAAGCACCCACTTTCTGGCCACTAATAATTTTTTCATATCATAAAACAACTTTAACTGTGATTTTCGTTTTTAACATTCCTGAAAGCAGGCGCTGTTCATTTTTTTTTAACTAAGAGATTCGTTCATTTTTAATACGTTAGTACGCTAGTAATGCCGTCAGTAAGCTTACATGAGCGGATTTTAGGTGGGTATTCAATTATAGAACTTGTATAGTTTTTAACAGGTTTTTCTGTAGTTGAATTAACCGGCTGTCCGTAAGTAACGTGCCGACATTAACCATTAAACCATTAAAGCAGAATCGTTTAATGTTTAACATAAATTCTGTTTAAATTAGGGGGCTCACCAGGATAATTAGCGTCCTAAATTATGAGATTAAAAAATGAACGAATCTTAGTAAAAAAAAAAAAATAGCGCCGGTGTTCGGAGATGCTGAAAATGAATATCAGTGATTTTTTTTATATGAAGAAATTACTACGTGATCCCCCACTTTGTGAAAAAATTTATTCATACCATGAAAACTACTAATCTGCCCCAAATTTAAATGTGATATTCGTTTTCAGCACCGCCGAAAACCTTTTAAAATGTATTTTGAGGAGTTGGAAAAAAACTTGATATTGACCGATTTTTTTGTTCAAGAAAAGGCTCAAAGATATGTCAAATAAACACCTTTTTTGTATTTTTTTTCAATAGAAATTGAAAAAAAAATATCTTTGATTTTGGGGTGTCTTTTTTTTGTTTTTATTCATTTTTTTCTCAAGGAAAAACCTGAAAACTAGAAAAATTGAAACAAAACTGGGTGGGATAGTTTTTTTTTCTTTTTTTTCATATTAAAACATAAAGTGTTGTAGTTTCCTCAGACGGTTGTTTTATTAATGGTGTGTGCGTAAATCGTATTCCACATTAGCGCTGCAGGTATTTTTGTGTTGCTCGCTCAAACGCCCACAATGGCAATTATAGGCCTAGACTAGGCAAAACAAAAAAAAAGAAAAGGCACCAGTCTGGATGATGTAAAGTTTCGGCATGTGGTAACCTGACACCTCCAGGAATAGCCATCGCTTACCTTTCCTTGTCCACATGATGCACAAGTTTTCGTCCGTGCCAGTAATTTTTTTTCTTGACAAAAGTCGAGGACTCCGGCTGCTCACTTAAGGCTGTAAAATTCATGTTTTTTTTTTCTGACGTTAAAGTACGAAATGGTGTGCTTTTTCTTTTTTACTTATTTTTTTCTTTTCTTCCTCTTACAAATTGTTTTCAATTCGCGCGAACGCGCGTCGCGTTGAAAACCATCGCGCTACATTGTCATTGGTTCAGCTTTATGTTTCGTCATACAGCTAAATTTTCTCGGCGACGCTCGGCTTACTCCGACTGTTGACGTCATCTTCCGGGGAAAGCCGGGCCTGCGCTGAGTTACGTCTGGATCACTCTCTGCATGAGTACATACCTTTTTTATTTGTTATTGTTGGGTTATCTGGGGGATTTTTCACTGTATTAAGTAGTTTACGTCGATATAATTCATCGTTCTGTTTATATTTGTTTATTTTTGATAAAAACAATTACAGCCATTGAATTATAAGTGGTTTGTTTTCCATACTTATAGGTAAATGTGCACTGAACAGATGGCATAATACTTAAAATTAAAGTCAAATTTTGATATATCTTTTAATTTAAACGGGGGAAAACAATTGGGACGCTGAAAACGTACGCAGTAAAACAATACGTTGTAAAATGCTCTGATTGTTGTCAACGGGTTACTGTAGTTTTTTTCGTAAGTAAATTGCTATAAAATAACTTAAACGTAATACGGAAATGAAAGATGTAAAAGAAATGCAGAAAGTATTAACAATTTTTTATTTGGATAATTTAAACGCGAAAAAAAAAAGAACAACTGTGACGCTGAACACGTACACAGTAAAACAATACGTTGTCAACGGGTTAAAGATGATGTATTTGTAAGAAAATTGTGACAGTATAGTTGTAATACAGAATAGTTGTAAAACATCCCCACCCGACCCATGTTAAATAATAATTTCTAAATAATAGCGTTAATATTTTAGTGCGCACGTCAAATTCTGCAAAAGTAGCGATTTATGTTTATTTGTTTACGCTGTTAGGGGGTTATGTTTATGTAAGCATACGCAACCAGATGTCTTAAACCGGATACTGAGTTATACTACATGTTACAAGGTCATTTCAGTTTTATAATTATATAGATTTAATATAAAATGTAATTTTTTTTACCATATATGATATCACATACATCGCTATGGTATAATTATTACCAAAAATCGGTATTTTTTTTAGTTTACCGACCCCTCGGCATTCACCATTAAATTGCCGACTTTTATACGTTTTGGGAGACGCTGAGAACGAATATTGCATTTATTTCTTGCGTAAACGAGTAGTTATTCATATTTTAAGACATTTAGTATCCAACGTAATCACTGCAGTTTGGCAAGCAAGATGGCCGCCCGTGCATTTACTAAAAAACACTAAAAGAGCCAAACGCGCCAAAAAGATAACCCGAGGCCTCCTTTCACTTTCTCATGATTGGACAAATAATTATTTTTATGATAAAAAAAGACATTTATTTTCGCTTTTTGAGACAAAACGATTTTTTTCTGGTGACACAAAATCTGATAATCAAACCCGTCGCAAATTTACCGTTTGCATGGTATGAACTCCTTGACCCTGGGACTTTTTGAAGAAATGTTAGTTTCAATAAAGTGGTGGATCACTTTTCTGTGATAATTTAACCTAACATGAGCACCCACACCCGCGTTGACCCCCCCCCAAAAAAAACACACTTTGTTTACATTGGGGCGGGGGGGGGAATATCGGCGACGGCCGGGGGGATGTTGGGGCGGTATTGTACTCGTACTATCTAGAAATGTTTCCTGTGAAGGTGTGTTTTGCAATTAGCCTAAATAAATGACAAGGTCAGACGTTTAAAAAACATTGACGTAGACCTGACATCAGACTGCTTCGGTCACGGTATGTTCTACGTCTCCATCAGCCGGACAGGAAGTTCAAAAAAACTCTACATTCTGGCTCCAAATCAAAAAAGCAGAAATGTAGTTTACGCGAGGATCTTTAATGAAAAGTTCTACAAAAGTGTATGATGAAAAACTGCTCTGATCTGATTGTGGTATGTGTTCAGTATTCAATGTGGTTAATAAGACTGCAGAAAAGTCCCGTGCGATGGTAACTTTGATAGTATATATATATATATATATATATATATATATATATATATATATATATATATATATATATATATATATGTATATATATGTACATATGAACAATTTCTAAAATATCATTTACTAATTTAAACAGAATTTAATCTTACCCGTTTATTTCCATGGCATTGTATCTTTTTATTATTTACTAAAAAACACTTTGTCATATTTATATTAAATCATTTTATTATCTCGTCCCTATATTAAAAGGGGCAGTATCTTTAACCTACGAACGTACGTATGTCACGGTTTTCAAGTTATAAATAATCGGGAGATTCTATTCATTAAAATAGAGAATGGAAATGTATAACATTTTACCAACCTAAAATAATTTTGATATGGATACGCAAATGTAATGTTCGTCGTATGTTATTACCTTCTATCTCCCTTTTTTATAAATAGGCGCTTCTGATCACAAGAGATGCAATATAAATATAAATATTTTAAATGATAATGATTTTGGTTTGTTTGATTTTGATAAACATCTGTTTTCCTCCCTGTTTTAATTATACGTTTATTTTCATAGTGAAATGTAATTATCCTGTATTCATGCCCCTTTGACAGGGTTTTATTACATCATTACACTGTAATATAAAAATGGTTGCTTAAAATTGTAATATGAAAATGGTTGTGAAATATTTAATATTGTATGAGTACGTTTAAAGTGCGTGTGTCATGGTTTATTTTAAACAATAATAGACACAGAGTAAGTTAAATGCTGTTACGTTCTATAAAAATATCATTGATTGGAAATATTTGTCATTGAATGTAATCGACACACACTCAGCATGTTTGTACGGCATACTCACGTTGACACGCCTGTACCCACTGGATCACCGACGTTAAGCAAGTTGAACCTGGTCAGTTCTAAATGGATGATCATTTGATACTTTCAGGTGCTGTATGTGCTCTCCGCTTATCTCTGCATTGTTTCCAGTCGCCCTTGTCGTCTCCTTGCCACTGGACTCACACAGTGTCGTTTCAGGAGAGGTGCGATTGGGGATTGCGCAACCCTTGTCTCACAATTACACGCGCTGCTGCCATTGTGGTATCCTTGTCTCTCAAGACTGAAAAGAAGCATAGCTGGCTGGCTGGATGGTTGGATGTTTGTATAAAACATTACCACACAAGAAAATTAGATCAACGATGCATACACGTTTACAATCACTTATTGCACGTATCTATGGACTCGACAAAATGGCAACTTTAAAAAATACTATATAAGTCTATGCTACTATTATTTGTACGGTATGGTGTAACCCCTTTCTTTGGGAAGTGATTTTGTTTCTTTCTTCATGATACAATTTCTAAAAATATTTCATCCTTTTGGAGTAAAATATAGTCTGTAGATATAGATATATGGAGAGATTTATTTAACGTGCCCAGAAATGTATAGATGTCAACGGGGAGCACTTTCACAATCTTTGATAAAACTACAGGTAATTTAAACAATAAAATAATGTTTCTCCTCTTTACCATATTTTCTGGACTTCATAAACGTTGGGCCCCTTGTATAAGTATGTACATGTATATGAAGATATACATAGGTATATATATATATATATATAGAGAGAGAGAGAGAGACAGAGAGAGACAGAGAGAGAGGAAGTCAACTCGATGGAAATTACCCAATTGGTATGTCACATCTGCTTCAAGATGTGCAAACGTGGGGCTGGAATGCAGAGTCATCTTAGATGGCATGGACGACAGGATTGGGAGAATTCAATGTAACAGCGACCATCTGGAAAGATGCAGCAATCATTTTATATATATATATATATATATATATATATATATATATATACATATATATATATATAAAATGATTGCTGCATCTTTCCAGATGGTCGCTGTTACATTGAATCACACTTTTAAATAATCATGAGATTTGATAATGATTTTCTCAAAAAAAAAAATATATATATATATATTTATATATATATATATATATATATATATGAATACATGCATATATGTATGTATATTGTATGTATATATAGACCGACAAATACAAAGATATAGAGAGAGGTTTATACACACACACACACATATATATATACATATATATATATATATATATATATATATATATATATATATATATTAACAAAGCGTGCAAAGATAGTAAACATATATATGGCAGTCAAGATAATTGCATTTTCCTATTTTTCTTCTTTCATTAAAAATATCACAAGGCAGATAGAGACGTAAACATTCTACTGACCTTCCAATGTGTTGCGCTTTCTCTTCTTTCAACGAAAACATTTTCGCTGAACTCTCACACTTTTAAATAATCATGCGATTTGATAATGATTTTCTAAAAAAAATTCCCTACAAATCGTAAATCTACATGTCATCCAATTCTCCTTGACTTTACACACATGATTTTTTCCAGCTTCTTTCATTTATTTTTTTTTTTAGTTACTGCAGCAGGTGTGTAGAAAGATGGAAGATGTTTTAACGATTGGCTAATTAAATACACCTTATTGGTGACGGAGGGGTCTGAAAACTAGGGGTTTATCGGCGCCAAAGCCAGTGCCAAATGGAAGAGAATGGAGAAGTCACAGCTGGTGCTTTGCAAAACGCCTTGAGTCAAACATCAAACTAGAGATAATTGATGAGATTAGAAGAATTTGCTGCACCGCCGTTAAAACAGGCAGAACAGAGACTCAATATACCTTTAATCCAACTCAAAACAACACGGGTATCTCTCATTGAAGATTTCGTTTCCAACGTAATTAAAGAGATCTTACGTCTCTGTATATTCTATATATCAAACTGTTTTATTTATCTAGCGATTTGTCTATACATAGTATGTCTATTAGTGGCTTGGCAAGGCAACAAATGCGACAACTAAACCAAAAATAATTACTAAACAAAATTCATCCCAAAGCCGCAAACATGAAGCTGACCTGCTAGGACACTATATATATATATATATATATATATATATATATATATATATATATATATATATATATATATATATATATATACAAATGCACGCAAATCTTAGTATATTTTAATAGTTTTAAAATAAATGATCATTTTAACAAGTCTCATAAAATTTTAACCATAGAATAACCTTCCAAACATCTGTAAAGTCCATGTATTTTCGTCCTATAGAACACACGATATTAGTATTCTAATATTCATTTGGCTTCAAGTATATATATATATATATATATATATATATATATATATATATATATATATATATATATATATATATATATACATATTGAAAAGAGGTAAGCCAGAAACATTTGTTGATTTTTCGGATTTTTTAAAATGCTTTATATTTAAAAAAAATATCAGGCATTTCGAGCCTAAGTTAGCTCTCTTCAGATATTTTTTACTTAAAAGTGTTTAGTTAAAACTTTGGCGTTTTTTGTGAAAAGTTTATGGAATACCCATTTGGAGATGATTTAAGTTTGGCTAGAGATGTGATTATGAGAATGGGTGTCTCCAATTTGATTGATTAAAGGTTCGTTTGGTGGGGCCAGTGTTAACTCCAATAGGTGGATGGGAGGCTTGAAGTTTATTTTGTGAATATTTTTATGATTTTTTAAAAATTTTGATGCATATGTGTAAGGGTGAGTGTTTGTGCGTTTCATGTGTGAATGTGTGTATACGATTCCTTCTTTATACATGTGTGTGAGTCTGTGTGTGTGTGCGCGCGTGCAGTGTGTGTGATTTTTGAGTGTAAGATGGAAAGAGAGAGATAAGGATCGAAGAAACACATGCGTATGTGGACGTGGCATATTTTTATGAGTGTTTTGACACGCTTGATTTGATTCTTGTGTGTGAGTGTACATAATGTAGGTGTATGTATGTTGGTGTGCCGTGCTGTGTTGGCTTGTGTGTGCCTATTAATTCTGGCGCCACGAGGGTCTAAATAGGCACAAGTTCAGTCCCTAAGATAAAAATACTTGTCTTTCTCTAGAGAGAATTTATTTTATTGAATGTGGTCAGAATATGCATTTTCTAGACATTTGCTTAGTGGAATAAGGTTTTGTATTGGATGTAAGCATATATGCCCGTGCTTGGTACGCGCGTGTGAGCACGTGTTTGTGTCTCATCCTGCTTAACTGTATTCGTACGTTGACTGTACACTTGTATAAGCATGTGCGAGCGAAAATCTATTTGGTCTGTCGCTTATTTATGTGTGTTGTTATTAATTCTTTTTTTTTTATCTAGGAGTGAATTTTGTTATTAATTTTTTATTGTGTGTGCAAGTAAAAGTAGTTGTCATATCTATATATACTCCTATGAATGTGTTTTTTTTTGTGTGTATTGATATTCATATTAAAAACTCTCTTCTTATTCATCTAAAAGAAAATACAATTTCCTTATATATGGGTTGTGGAATTGCATTCACTAGCAACTGATCTAGCTAATTGTCATATTATTTGAAACATTAATTTTAAGTAATTCTCTATTATTTTTTTCGTTTTTCTTATGGGATGATCATCTTTTGTTCTCTATTACGTGTAATTATATTCATGTAGATATTCTAATTAATTTGTACTTGCATAATTTTTGCGTAAAATGTTTACATTAAACACAATTTTTCCATATATATTCATGTATACGCATATATTTTTGTTTAATCTATAAAAGAGATCATGTCTGTGTGTCTGTGTGTGTACATTTCCCTACGAAATAACTCGAAATTTGATATACAGGTACGGAGATTTGGGAAAATCTTTGTAATCCGTTTTCGTCCATAAATTTGGCTTTGAAGGCGTCAAAGTTATACGATTTGAGAACTCTGCAAATCTCATCCGACAATTTTGGGTCTAAACACTTGAATAATTTAATTGGAGCCCAAAACAATATAGGTCAAGGTGTAATAATAAAGGTCAAGCTAAAAAAAATAACCGCTTTTTTATGCTCAACATATACATCCAAATCCCCGGGTAACGCCGGGCTGAAATGCTAGTTTATATATCTATAAAAGTGAACTTGTCTGTGCGTCTGTGTATCTGTGTGTCTGTGTACATAACGACATAACTCTGTCAATTTTAAGTCTACATACTCGAAATTTGATATACAGGGTACTGAGCTGTGGGAAAAACGTTGTGATCGGTTTGCGACCAGAAATTTGGCTGTTAAGCGATTTGACCTTTGAGAACTCTACCAAAATCCTCAAACAATTTGGGATCTAAACACTTGAAGTTTTAGATATAGGTTTCTTAGACATCGATCTAAGTTTATAACTTGATTTGAGCCCAAAATCATAAATATTAAGGGATCATAATAGGGGTCAAATTTAAAACAAAATTGACCTCTGCAGTCTCTTCCAAATTACTCAGACAATTTCTGGTCTAAATATTTGACATTTTACATAAAGGATATTGAGAGATATGGCAAGCTTTTCATCAGTTTGGCTCGAAATTGTTTAGTTACCAATATATAATTGTATGTATGAATGTCTGTTTGCATGTCTGCCTTAAACTTTCAATAGAGACGACAGATTTGGCCAAAATCAGTATCGTTTTAAAGCTCGGCCCTTTATACGACAAATATCGACGAATTGGGTAAAAACATTATTATCTTCCCTTTCAACTAGGCACTTTTCTACAGAGGGGGGTCACTTTTTTCGGCGATATTTTTTTAAGTTATTCTCTCCTTTAGATTGTCTAGCCTTAAAATTAAAAAAAATGTCGCTTCCGGTTTGGCGGTGGTCGTAACAACATAAATATTAGATTTTATCCCCTTCTTTTTCTCATTTGCGGTACGGGTTCGAGCCTGCCTTCCTACTACCACCTCTTTTTGCTCAACATACTCATCCAAACAACCGGGCAACGCCGGGCTGAAATGCTAGTATATTTATAAAAGTGAAAGTGTATGTGTGTGTCTGTATCTGTTTGTCTGTGTACAGTTCCCTACGCAATATATCTGCCAATTTTCAGTCTACAGACTCGAAATTTGATATACAGGTTACTGAGATTTGGAAACATCTTTGTAATCCGTTCTCAGCCAGAAAAGTGGCTGTTAAGAGATCAGGGTTCAACGATTTTACCTTTCAGACCTCTACTACACTCTTCCGCCAATGTCGGGTCTAAACACTTGACAATTTACTTATAGGTTCCTTGGACATGGATCTAACTTAATAACTTGATTTGAGCCAAAAACAATAAAGATTAAGGGGCCATAATAGGGGCCAAAGTTAATAAAATTGACCTTTTTTTTGCTCAACATACACCCCAAACACTCGGGCAACACCGGGCTGAAATGCTAGCATATGTATAAACAACCTTTTCTTTTGAAATGTTATAAATTCCAAATCTCAGCGACTATTTATCGGAATTTTGTAACTAAAGTCTCATTAGAAAGGTAATGACCTGAATTGTGTAGAGACTTATGTGATATTAGTCTTAAAGTCGTGCATTAATGAGGTCCTATATCATGCAGCACCTATATTTTCAACTTATTTACCGCCATAAAATGTTTACATCATAATCATTTGTTTTCTCTAGTTTTGCATATGAATTACAAAAAAAAACTAATATGTTCCCAAAACCTGTGGCCTTGATGGCTGAGATACTAAAACTTGCTGTTATGGCTTCAAATGACCTGAAATAACAGCTAGGGGAGACTTGATTCCAAATATTTCCCACATGTTATATTTCAGCTCTTAGCTTTTTACATATAAAAAAACAGTTGTACAGTGTATAAGGATTATTGAATACTGGAGATATTAAATCTCACTCTGTTTCCAAACGAGGAGAGTTATAACATATGAGAAATATAATACAATATACTATACTGTCATATATTATGATATAATATAATATAATATAACATAATATATATATATATATATATATATATCAATATATTTATATATATTTATATACATATATTTATATAGATATTTATTTATATGCATATGTATATAGATATTAAATATATATATATCTATATATATATATATATATATATATATATATATATATTTGAGGTACGGGTTCGAGCCTGCTTCCTACTACCACTTTTTTGTTGTTCAACATACTCATCCAAACACCCGGGCAACGCCGGGCTGAAATGCTAGTATATTTATAAAAGTGAAAGTGTATGCGTGTGCCTGTATCTGCCCGTCTGTGTGCATTTCCCTACGCAATATATTTGCCAATATATATATATATATATATATATATATATATATATATATATATATATATATATATATATATATATACTAAATAATCATTAATGCAAAAGCTATATGGTGTTATTTCTAAGACTCTGAAGTGTTATTATGCAACTGCGCTATACACTCCACGATTCCAATGATAGATTTGCATGTTGTAGACCGACATGAGAATTTCTCTGTACACCCGGGCAGTTGGGAATATATAGGTAGATTTGTTGCTTTATATATATATATATATATATATATATATATATATATATATATATATATATATGTATATATATATATATATATATATATAGGATCCATTTAATACAAATTAATCGATCATTATACATTTTGTAACATGTTTCATAGAGAAAGAATGTGCAATGATAGTATTACTGAACTTTATTCAGTATGTAATTTCAAGTCGAATAAACCGGTGGTTATATTTATTAATAAATAAATCTCGTAAATAGGTCATCGGTGTCAATTAATAAGCATAGCTCAAAATAATATTTATTATAGTACTGTTATGAGTATTAGAAGCGAAGTATGAACATATTCGTACATTTTCACATACAAATAATTTGTATCAGGTTTCTTAATATCCTATTCTTGTTAGTCCTTGCGATATATGAGCAACCATCTAATACAATAAATCCTCTAATCTAGTTATTGTTGTAACATACCTATATTCGTCATCGTAAAATAAATGGTTTATCCATTAAACATGCATGTACTTTACAGTAATCAAATATATAACACGTACTTATGCACTCACACGGGGACATATAGAAGTGTGATATAATACATACATTGAGGGAATAACTAAACCAAATTACCTTATTTTTACTTTATTCTTTAGACTTTGTGACTTACTTTAAAAATATTTTTCTGAGAATTAAAACCGTGTAATGGATTATTATCAAAACTTGAAACGCTTTCTACGAGATGCCTTTAATAAGTTTCCCGACTTTTTTCGTACGAACACTTTTAGTGATAGTTCACTCACGAAACTCTATTCCCCTTCGAAGCAACCTCCTCCCGCTGCAATGTACTTGTTGCACGGTTCTAACAACTTTTGGTAGGCATCATGGAAGCCCTTTTTTGGGGGGGTGTCAACGACCCCCGTCACAATATCTTATTACAAGGATGGAGGTATTAAGTGATGCATTGTTCTAGTAGAAATGCCACCAACACGATTTGAAAGACAATTGGCCGCCTTTGACGAAATCTCTTCCTTATAAATAAATACTGTCTGTCTGGTTGGAGTCCAGTGTATGTAGCCAATACCCGTGCTGTAAAATATCTCATATTTTTCCGGGTTAATATATGCTGTCTGGCCGTATTGGTCTTAAAAGGCAGCATGGTCGACTTGAACCTCTGTCTTTTTGTCTCTGGTTTATATCAGTAGATCCGGCTTCCATCACATGTCACCAGAGCGAAACTAACTGCTGGATCTGAATTGATCAGCTCGACCATATCCCTGCTGTCATTACAACGTTGTGTTTCTAATCGTCTCCGAGTACTTTTTGGACAAACGTCATGCAAATCTTCCGGATCCTTTATTTCTTTGATAACAATGGTGTGTACAGTTTCCACACTGACATCGAACTATGAACTTGTTGCATTTATAGACACACAACGATTCTTATTCATGAAATAAAATATTTGATCAATCTAATCTGGTGTTCTTACGTCTTTAGTCCTCTCTAAAATCTCATCATTAATCACATACTCCCTTCCTTGATTGAATTTCTGATGCTACTAAAAAACTGATGTTTAAGTTGCAAGATGACCCAAAAGCGTTCACAGGTTTCTTGTCATTTATCTATGTAATAGGTGTTGCAAAGGGGGAGGTTTATATGAATGTGTATATACAGTACCATGTAAACATATGTTGTATTATAGCGAATTACCATATGTCCTATATAATGCGTTTGTGAGGTATTTGTATTGCGAAGAGGTTTTATATGTGTGTACTTTTTGCATCATGATGTGTTGAGTATGCATGTGGCATTATAAATGTATGTTGTGTTCTTATCATAAAAGACCGTATGTATTTAACTTCATCCGTTGTTTTGTATAACGGACTCTCCTCCTCAGATCCGTAATGTCTATATAACACGTCTAGATGTTGGTGGGTGCTTACGTGTCAGAATATATTACATACACAAAAGTTGTACTTGATGGCGTACCTATTTCTGCTATTGTTTCTTCTATGAGGTCCGTCAACAATCTTCGGGGAGCTGTAATCCTATTTGAAGAGTACTTCCAGGGAGGACCCGAGACGATGTGGAGTTGTACGTATTTTATTCACTTCCAGTTATTCGTCATAGCAGAAGGGAGTGATAGATGATCTTTTGCTTGGGGGACCTTCTGTCTCCATTCTGGGACTCCCTCTCTATGATGGGATAACCCGTTTTTCGCCCATCTGTCTTCCTCAATGTCTCTAACCCGGTTCCGCAAACCGGAACACGTGGAATGTGCCACGTCACTTCCAGTCTCTGTTAGGGTACTTTCCGGTGCAAACTAACCGAGACGCAGTGTTTGACAAAGTTCGCTATTCTGTTAAAAAGCATGACGATTCATATCTCTGTTGTCCACCCATCGCTTCATAGATAGCTAACCATATAGACATATAGGCAAATAGATAGATAACTCGATAAGCATATAAATACTAAAATACATGGATTATGAGACAAACATATAGAGAGATAAACATATACTTTAATGCTTCTACCCGGTTATTCTCTGATATAAGTATAAAATAGAGATTTTTCACGTTGTTCTAGATTGCATATGTCATATTCACTATGCTTGACCATCAGACTTTTTAGAGTGTATTCCAATTACTGATTTAGCTGCTCATTTAAACATGAAACAATAATAATCAATCAGTCATCTCATAAAATGTGTAGCGATAACATTCTTAATCTTCAAGTGTCTGCGACAATTTTAAATTCTCGGACAAAGGATGACAATGAAATTAGTATGTTATTTAAGAGGGATGACATCCTACAACCAACCCAAAATATTTATTGGTTTACATTTTCCCCATGATTACTTGTTATCAAGCATGATTAATACTCGATCTAATTTTGTAGTATAAGCAGTAGAATTCTTTTTCTTATACTGTTTAATTGTCTTTCTCTTTGTTTTTTTTTACAAAATCACAATACCTGTTTAACCGCATTCGTATGTTTCTGTTTAACCGAGTTATTATGTTTCTGTCCATATTGTTACACATATGTTTAAGATATACGTAATCTTATTCCATTAGCACAACTGATGTATTACTTAATCTCTATACAACGAAAAGAAAACAGGAGAACGAAATGTGTCTTTCTTCTGTAGAGAAATATTACACGAGTTACATAGAACACAATTACCGAACACGTACGGAATATGCGTATTAATGCCTGTACTATACCAGATCCTCGATATATTTTTTCATGCCGATAACATATATTAGCAAATACTACCGTTTAAATGTAATAGGTAATTAATATGCATCACATTTGAGCAGATAGGGCAACTACCACATTTTTATACGTGAATTATGATTAACGTGGTGAGACGACAACAAGTATTGATGGCAGTAATTGCTGAGGATGTTAGAAGATTCGGAGTTCCTATCCCGGCGCGGTTACAACCTGACGAAGGCCAGAGGAATAGTTGACAGAACTGTCATGAAAAAACATCTAAAAAAGATGAGGATAATAGACTCATGTTCGAATGGATGATGAGGATAATAGACGCCTGTTCGAATGCAAGCGTTAAAAAAGAGTGTCTACCCGCATTTAGAGTTACTGTCAAATCGTTTTTTTGTCTGTTAAGTTGCAAGCTATCATTACTCGTGTTTCGAGGTATTACTACTCTTAATAATTACTACCAATTAAACAAAAATAGAAAATCACATTAATATCTACAAATTAAAAAATATAAAATGTAAAATCATGAATTGACATTAAATTTGTCCAATAATTTGTCTAATAAACAGAAAAATAGTATGTAAGGTATGGCGGCACTTTTATTAACTAGTTGTTCGATGATAGATTAGGCTCTAATTTATTAAGATATTGTGGCCAAGCAAGTTTTTATTGTATAAATAGTTAGAAAGTTATATTAAATGTACTTAAAACGGAACTATTGAATTTGATTTATTTTGTCAGTCAGGCCCAAACCAATATTTCTAAAATAAACTTTTTCAAAAGAAATAAAACTGAAATTCAAAGAAAATATAAGATTATGAAAGAGGAGCAATTTCGTTTTATTGAAACCTATCAAGGAATTTATGAAAATCTTCCAATCACATCCAACTGGTAATATAAACTCGGCTCTAAAATTGGCACTGCATCAATTAACACATACTTGCCAGAAATCTTGACTAAGCCAACTCCCAAATAGTGCAAATTATATTTACAAAATGAACGCCAATTTCCTGGAAATGAATGAATGTTTCCAGTTCATCGTATCTTTCAATATTTTAATCGAATGTCTGAAGACGTTGCCGTTCTTATGAAAGTATATTTCTATTTTATTATTTAGTGTCTTTCTAATATATATACTATTTACTATATGCAATATTTTTAAATATTAAATACTATATCGTACTATTATATAATCTAATATAGGTAGGTCGCTTTTAGTAATTCTCACCTAAATATCGTGCAAAATGCTCATTATTTTAATTAATTTACAAATTGTGATAGATGTATTGATACATACATCGATATATATGTGTATCAGGGTCTCCATTTATAATTGACCTAATTCTCAGTTAATATTTGGTATGCTCATAAGATTCGAATGACACTTCACTAGTAACAATAAGAATTCGACATATTTCTTAAACTGGGTTCTCTCCCTGATGATTGGTGTATCAGCCAACTTTTCTAATACGGATTAACCCAAAAATAATCTTAATTTAAGGAATATCTTCGATTGCCTTTGATTTTGGACAATGTTCAGATTTACACGTAACTAATTGTCATAACTCCGAAAAATGGCGCATACTTGTGTGTGCACGTCTTTGGGAGGGGTCACTGTGGAAGGTGAACTATTTCGTAAACTCCGTACTGGCTTCAAATTTTAAAAAAAAACATAAAACATGTGTATTTTTACAGTTTCAACAGGTTTTTATAAAAATGTGTTTATTGTGGCAAGTGATAAAATAACTCGTTAACACTATAACGATCTCCCGCATTATTACGACCAGCAAATGCTTAGCTTGCTTAAAATATGTTCACAGTACTTGTAATAGGATAAAACAAAGTGTTTTTAACCTGGTTTAATATTCACGAAATTCATATTACATTCTCTGGTGAGGGAATTTAGCTGGACACAATAAGAATATACAATAAATATATAACGTTAAATTTGACGGTCACAATTGACATTAGAATTTTCTAACATTATACTGAAGTACATCACTACTGATGATATGTTTTGTTTTTTTTACAGATTCTTGACGTTTTTCATTTTGCAACATCCAGATTTTGTACGTGAAACATTATACTAAACAAGAAGAATGAACGCAAATGCCTAATTTTCACCTCTTCTCCTGCTTTTGTCCAGGGTTTACAATCATTTGCTGTTCAAACTTTTTGATGTGATCCAGCTTTTCGAGAAGATAACACTAAACACAGGATGAATACAAATTCCCTATTTTCGACTTTGTTCATATTTTGCCAGATGCTACAATTTTGAACGTCCAATATTTTGGATCTCATCTGCCTTTGCACGCGGAAGATGATACTGGGCAAGCAGAATGAACGGAAATGCCGTATTATCGCTTTTGCTTATTTTTTGCCATAGATTTCAATTCTTTACCTTCCAAACGTTTTGACCTATTAAATGATCTTCACTAAATTCAACGCGTTCGTATGTTTCTGTCCATATTGTTACATATATGTTGAAGATATACGTAATCTTATTCCATTAGCAAAACTGATGTATAACTTAATCTCTACGCAACGAAAAGTAAACAGGAAAAAAATGTGTATTGTTCTGTAGAGAAATATTACACGAGTTACATAGAACACAATTACCGAACGCGTACGACATATGCGTATTAATGGCTGTACTATACCAGCTCATAGATATATATTTTTCATGCCGATAACATGTATTAGCAAATACTACCGTTTAAATGTAATAGGTAATTAATATGGATCACATTTGAGAAGATAGGGCAACTACCACATTTTTTATACGTGAATTATGATTAACGTGGTGAGACGACAACAAGTATTGATGGCAGTAATTGCTGAGGATGCAGTTAGAAGATTCGGAGTTCCTATCCCGGCGCGGTTACAACCTGACGAAGGCCAGAGGAATAGTTGGCAGAACCGTCGTGAAACAACATCTAAGAAAGATGAGGATAGTAGACGCAATAAATAAATTAATAAATAATACCCATCTAAATATTGAATTCCAATGAAATAATATATAGTGAATTATGATGTTCTATCAAATAATTAATGGAATACTTTTGATTATGACCGCACATTAAAAGGAAGAATAACAGTTGATATACAACGATTCACAAAATAATTTTTCACCAGCGTACTTAAATAAAATAATGCCGCACCGCTTAGCAGAAACATGTAAGGTTTCCTCTATTGCATACTGTCTTTTGTTTGTAAACTCATTGTGTTATATTCCTAAATACTTAGGAAATAAAGACAAACGTGAGTTACACCGAGTGGTATGTGTAATGGGGTTTATTTATAATACAGAAACGTAAGGCTGCTCGCCTAAGGTAAATAGAAGTACATAATAACAAGTATGGGGAAGAAAGTCTGATAATCAACACGTAAGACTATCCGTCTTACTGCGACTGCTTGTCTGCCGCTGTCTGCCCAACAGTCCAATATATATATACAGTTTGTAACCGGTGTATAGCCAGTTATGTTCCTTCACAACACTTCCCCCTGAAGCTGAAATCTTCCTGATTTTAGCTTAAATACCTCTTCCTTTTAGGGTCAGGGCTTAATCTCCTGGTAACTTTTCTCTTTCTTGCGCTTTTCCTTCTGGTCAGCGTTACCCGGGGTAAAGGTTTCTGTCCAGCCCGTATGGTCGGTTCAGGCGAAATATTCATTGTTTGCGGTACACACGCTGGTTTTGGTATATCAAAAATATCGCACAATGTTTCCATTGGTGTCTCTTCCACATTTGAAGACAGTCTGGGACGTATTTGATTTCTGTGTCTTTTGCAGACAAAACTTAATCCTTGGATGGTATAGACCATGCTCCCAATCCTTTTTTTGATAATACCTTCAACCCACTGATTTCGTCCATTTTGAAAATTTTTGAAATATACATTTTCACCTGGGGAGAAGCACTTGGTATTAAGGTTTTCTTTTTTGAAAACTTTCTTTTTCTCTGGTAGCAGCCTATCGAAGACAGATCTTATCTTTCTTGCAAACATTAGCTCAGCCGGGGAAGAATTGACATTATTATTAGGATTTGGTGTCACCCTGTAAATTGCTAAAAATGTTTGAATACATTGTTCGTCTGTGTCCGTAGTAAGATTTTTCTTAAGTGCCCTTTTAAACGTATCTACAAATTTTTCGGCCAACCCATTCGATCGTGGATGGTACACAGGTGTTGTCATATGTAGAATATTTAGTGAGTCACAGAATTCTTTGAATTCATGAGCAGTAAATGCTGTTCCATTATCGCTCACTAAGGTTTTTGGCACTCCAAAACGGCTAAAAATTTCATTAAGCGCACTCACAGTGTTTTTTGCTGTTGGATGTCTAAACTTAAATATTTCTGGCCATTTTGAAAAAGAATCTACAATAATCAAGTAAAAATAACCATTTATAGGTCCCGCATAATCAATATGCAGACGTGACCAGGGTAGGTCCGTCTTTGGCCATGGCGTCGTTTTTACTGGAGGATCTCGAGCTGCTAATTGACATCCTCTGCATGTCTTGACACATTTTTCAACTTCCTTGTCCATACCAGGCCAGTACACATATCCTCTCATAAGGGATTTCATTCTCGAAATGCCCGGATGACCTGTATGAAATTCCTTCAGAATTTTCCTCTGTAACGTTAGTGGAATTACGATCCTCTCACCATACATGAGCACATCTTCACAGATGGAAAAAGGCGTTGTTTGATCTACCTTTTTATTTTTTTTTATCCATCCCAATTGATTTTTCATTTTCTTAATGAAAATGTCATTTACTGCCTCTTTTTTTATTTTTTCGAAAGTTACCGGAAGTTCACGTATCATATTACACATTGAACTTGTACATTCACTTTCGTCTTTAAGCGCAGCAATTACCGTTTCTTCGAAACTTTCGCTTCTTTTAGGGATCAACCGTGATAATGCATCTGCGTGTCCTAACTTTTTTGAGGATACATGTTCCATCTTAAACTGATAGATGCGTATGGAAATGTTTGAGGTCATCTAAAATAGAATGCCACATATAATGCACAAGTTTAAAAATCCGGGAACACACAAAAACTAGAAAACAGAAAGTCTTTCATTGAAACAAGCATACAATTTATCTATTAAATATGTGTCTTTGGAAATGTTTTCATATTTTCCAAATACAAGTGGCACTCCGAAGATAATACCTACTCTATTTGTTAAGCTTGTTCGAATGAATACTAGGATTGAATATTCCATGGTTATGATGACTGTACTTATACATAAATAATCTGAAATTTTTATCTCCCTGACGAAAATATTCACGGTTTAAGCTTCTAAGAAGGCAAGCTGTGTCATAGACGTGTGTCAGAAGCAGGGACGCGTCATTGAATGTTTCGTCTAAGATGCAGTGAAAATAATGATGTCAGTTCAAAATAAATGCTTGAACACAAAATATAACTCGTTTTAATGGTATCACTCCTTTTTTGGTAGCGCTTGAACTACTTTTATAAAAGAATAAGAGTCTATACTTTTGGAAAAAAATAATCCTGTATGACGGACCGCGCTTCATGCGCTCATTGATGGCGAAATTTCGTTAAGAATGATTGTGAATATACAGAAAAAAATGGCAAAGCAATGGAAACATCGATCCTTTTAATGGGACGACTTTCTGTTTGGTATACCTTTTAAATGTTGGTGTTAATAAAAAGTCAGAGACTTTACATATTGGGCGAGCTCCCTATGTTACTTTGATAATACAGGGTGGCCTACTGAAAAGTAACTCAGAAAAAATATAGTAGAGAGGAGGAATATTCGTGTATTGGTTACATTACCTGTAGTGTTGTAAACGATATTGAAGTGATCCCCATTATTATGTATGCATTTCTGTGCACGTTTAACAACGTTTGCAGTTGCTGCCCGTCGATCTTCTCTGGTGATTTTCCCGATAGCGTTGGTAATGTCCTCTTTTAGTTGGTCTACATCGTGAGTATAATTTGCATAAACATTTTGTTCAAAAGTCCCCCCAAAAATAAAACTCACATGAAGATAAGTCCTGGGAATGTGGTGGCCATAACCCCTTGCTTATTGTTCTCTCTACTGTAAACATGTCATGAACGCGTGTCAGTAATCTGTGAGACATGTGGCATGTAGCGCAATCCTGTTAGAAAAAGAATTGTATTTTGTATGTTGGTGTCAGTTGGTCGATAAGATGAAAATAACAGATATCGGGCTTCTTTTAAGTGTATAATAAATTTATAAATGCATCTAAAATACGATGCATTCATAGAATATGCGCGTTTGGAAAGGTCTTGGCGCATATAAAATATAAAAAATGTGTTTATTTCATATTCGAGTGTTCATGTTTAGACGACTCAGAAGTAGGATGAACCTATTTATTCTGAAGACTTAGAAATATTCAGATACAATCGCGTTTGTTTAATACTTGCCTTCATATTTTTATACCACTAACATTTTTTAATATTGTCAATTAGAAATATTTGAAAGCATTTTAATTTAAGTGTGTCCATTCATTAAGCACGTATAGAAATATACCAACATGTGATAATATAATGAGAAATCCAAAATATCTTGCGTACATTAAGTAGGCGCCTTAATAAAAAGGACATAACATTTAAAATGAGATGCGTCTATCAAATAATTATTCCTAATTGTTGGATGCATATCAATAAAACGCGCACATCTAATTCGCGAGTTTTTTTAAAACTTCCGTATTTAAATAAGATGCGCTTATTTAACACTCCGTTTATAATTCTACGCAACTATTTCTAATGAAACGTGCCCATTTGCTACGTGCATTTAAAAATGCTTACAACATTTAAACCATCACAACCCTCTAGAAATGCGTCTTGTGATATTGAGCCGTATATAGGATAAACCCGGCTTATGAAGTACCAATTATTTTAAAATGTTTGGATTCCTCTTGGGATACCATCGTCTACTTGATGTGTGCACTTAGAAATTTTCAAGCATCTTGAAGAAATTACGCACAATCCATATGTGACGTGAAGCATTAAAAAGAAATTTAAAACGTATCTGAAGAAGGAAAATGTTACTTGAGATTTTATTGTTTCTGAGATTAGTCGAGGATATCCTTAATACATTCGGTACCCAAAATAAATGCGTGAACACATCTAATATTTTGTAGCTATAGTATCAATCTTTGCATACTCTAGGGTAAATGTTCTTAAAGTTTCTTGACTCATGCACTCATTTCACAATTTTTAAGAATGTCATCTCCCAATTGACCGGCCTTTCCAAGATTACCGGTCTCAAAAAGTAAACTGCTTTGCTATTTCAAAAGTTAAGAGATACGAAACTTCCATAAGTTATTTGTTTTCTTTTCTAAAATTTTCTGTTGAAAACAGTTTCATCTGAATACCTATCACTACTTGATTTTACACTCTACATCATACAAACAGGTCAAATAAACACTAGTTTCCATACAAAACCCGTCTGCCGAAACATTTTAACAAACTTCAAGTCGGCACTCTTTTTCCAAGCAAAAATAGGCTATGCTACAATTGAAACAAACCATATTCGCAGCAGATGCACGAATAGAACAGGCAAGACCACCTATGTAAGACAAGATCTCAAGCAAAATGGAATCCCCACGAAAACCTTCCTGCACATTAGGACATTTATCAATAAAAAAGCGCGCACACAATCCAACACATGCTTTCCCGAAATAACTCATTTTAATGATAGGCTAACAACAGGTCATCGCAAGACCATTCACAAAGAACATTAAGACATACAACTTACACGCACACACACACACACACACACACACACACACACATACACACGCACACAAACACACCGGTAGAAAATGAAAACAATACTTATTTAAAACTAAAACTAAACAAAGAACGGAGATATGTTGATTATCTAACTGTCCCCTAAAAACACAGAACTATGCGAAGAAACATATTAATTGTATTAACTCCAATGCGATGAGCCTTACTTTGGAAGTAGAGGCAGGCTATTCCGTAATGGAATCAAAGAACTCATTACCACCAAGGTTCCGTCTTTTACAAACAAGTATATTATACACTCAACATCAATATATATGTGTTAAAATAGTAGCATTGGAAGTAAATGTCAGACTGAAAGAATTGATATTGATAGAAAAATTAAAACGAAAAATTAATAATAAAGCGGAAGTATCCAATATATTTCTAATAAAGGCACAAGCAGATTATTTCCTTAGCCGGTTTAAACTATTCAATTATTTATTTATTTATCGTCTATCTATTTATAACGACTAAATAATACCTACATAAACGTTATAATCAACTCTCTGAATATTTGTTTGATCAAAAAGAAATGACTATCACATATGGCTTAATATAATCATATCATATGTATACCATGGTTCTAATGCTGGCATAGGTTTCTTCGATATTTTCCCTAATTAGAAAGATATTTCAAGAAAGACACCAGAACTTACGGGATAGACCACGTGTATAATGCCAACAAAATAAATGGAAATGATTTTCTGAAAGGAACTGGGTTCGAACTGTAAACATCGAGGTCGTCAATCTGTGCGTTTACCGCTTGACTTCCATCACCTTTTGATTGGACAATATTACCACGTTTGGATAACTGTCACTTAGCTGTGTTTCCTATCATTACTGAGAACAACCTCGGTTCCGAAGTTTAATGACAAATGTCCTCTTATCCCCCTTTAGATTTATTTTCACGGAATACAGGCTGTTTGTCCTTGTAAACATTTTCCCAACTTCAATGGAATGTTCCTCTTCCAAAAATATTTACAACAAAATCTGGCATTGCTAAAGTAACTTTTACTATCTGTTTTACCCACTGTGTATATAAAATTTAATTGAACTTTCATCGACAAATATAATTTGTAAGAAATATCTACCTGTAGAACACATTATCACTGGGCCGCTTCCCAACTGATTATAGCACAGTCCGTTTACGTCCAATGTAAACACATTTTCGTTAAGCCGTTGTCCCAAAAGGATGCGATTCTGAGAAGTATAAACCATTGGCACTTCTTCAAATAAATAGAAATTTTAATGAACTTTCAAAGTAAAAATAAGTTCTAATGTAAAAGCTACGTTTTATACCATAATTAACTAATTTCTTCCAAGCATGTCATGCACATAAACTTATGTACAAGAATGACTCGCTGTTTGCTTCATACAAGCAGACACCAGCTGTGTTTTAGTGTAAAGCTTATCATGCTTACTTGGCGTTCCTTTGCTGCTACCCGCTTCCATGACTGCACTTATAGACAGAAGTATAAATTTAATGTCAACAAACGACTTGTTTATCTTTCCTAAGCATAACTCTAAATAGTAGCCTCTTACGACCAAGTTGCGATTTGTTTTGTTTGGGCGAACGTGAGTAAAAAGAAAGAGAAAACGCGCGGCGTCGAAAGCTTCTTAGCGGGATGCGTAGACATACATTAAAATGAATTTATTTAATGACAGAATGCGATAAACAGATTGACAGCTGCGTAAATCGACTATTCAAAATCGAACATCAATAAATATAATATGAGAAAAAAGAAAACTTCCAAATATACACACATCCCCCCCAAAAGAAAACACAGGTTTCCAATACGTACGTATTGATGATTTTGTTTTAAATCGGTAAGTGTTATGATTGATATGCAATTAGTTGATTACGTGCTGAAGATGTCTAGACGTTCAATCAAGTGATGGTTTATCCGGGCGGGAAATACTGGTAAAGTGTGCCGAATAGATAGGGGAATGCAAAATCCAAACCAACCTACTCGCCACACACACAGACATGTCCACCTGATTATTGAATAAACGCCATAGATTTTAGCTGA
The DNA here is from genome assembly GCF_053919585.1 of Euprymna scolopes. Lineage (NCBI taxonomy): Eukaryota > Metazoa > Mollusca > Cephalopoda > Sepiida > Sepiolidae > Euprymna > Euprymna scolopes. The sequence continues at coordinate 66,241,971 of NC_136503.1, read as the reverse complement.
TGACTAAACAGACCGAGCGTATATAATAAGATAATTAGGAAACCCTGTCTTTTTTATATCTTAGATTTATTATTGCAGAAAAGAAAAGTAAGTCATTGCAAATTAAAGATTAGTACGGCTCGTTGATTTAAGCCAATTCTGAAAATGAACGAAGCGTTTAATTGGTTAATCAGATAAAATTCTTGAAATTGTTTGTTTTTTTAATATCCTCTGAAAGAAGAAAAATAAATGCAAAATTAACAGATTTGTTTTCGAACCAATTGAGATTTTATCTGCATTCATAATTTTTTTATTCAACTCCTCTTCAACGTTTCCTTATCTAAAGTATATATATATATATATATATATATATATATATATATATATATATATATATATATATATATATATACACGTAATTGTAATGTAGTTAGTTTTTAATTTTTATTTGTTGCATACTATTATCCTCATCTTTTTCTTAGTTGTTTCACGACGTTTTGGCCAACTATTCCTCTGTCCTTCCTCAGGTGGTAACCGTGACGGATAGAAACTCCTGACTGCATTCACTGCAATTATTGCCTCCCGTCGTTGTTGTCGTCTCACCACGTTTGGCCAAGTAAGCCTCCGGTCGGCTATGGATAGGATTGAAACCGCTATCTTCAGACAATTCTCACCTGGAACCGTAGAGATTTAACGTCTCTAGCAACTACGCCACGGGCCTCGAAGGGCTATCACGATTGAATTTTTTGGTCATGTTTATTAATTATCTGATCTTCCATATGCAGGTCCTTATCGAATGGTATATATTATTTTAATTGGAATTCATTGAGATGAGTATTATTTACAACGGAAGACAGTAATTGTAGTGAATGCAGTCAGGAGATTCAGAGTTCCTATCCGTCGCTGTTACCACCTGACGAAGGCCAGAAGAATAGTTGGCCGAAACGTCGTGAAACAACTAAGGAAAAGATTAGGACAATAGTCCGCAATAAATAAAAATTAATAAATAAACCCCATCTCAATGAATTCCAATTAAATAATATATACCATTCGGTACGGACCCAACCATGGAAGATAAGATAATAAACATGAATTTTTAAGACCCAAAAATTCAACTTTGCTCGCCATTCGGGGCTCAAGGCGCATTGGATTGAGACGTTGAATCTCTACGGTTTCAGGTGAAAATTGTCTGAAGGTAGTGGTTTAAATCCTACCAAAAGCCGGTCAGACGCTTACTTGGCCAAAACGTGGTGAGACGACAACTACGGATGGCAGTAATTGCAGTGAATGCATTCAGGGATTCAGAGTTCCTATCCGTCGCGGTTACCACCTGACGAAAACCAGAGGAATAGTTTGCCGAAACGTCGTGAAACAACTAAGAAAAAGATTAGAATAACATTCCGCAATGCATAAGAATTAATAAATAATACCCATCTCAATTAATACCAATTAAATAATATAGTTACTTTTTTACTAACTAAAGACCGTTATCCGAATTAATAGACACATAAATCAACTTTAAATGATGTTACTCACGTGTATGATGCTACTAGATAATCTGATTTTCTATCATAGTATTTTGTATCTCGGCTCTCTGTAGTTCGTCGTATATATTTCTTTAATAAAATGAAAATAATTTATTGTAAAAATTAATACAGTAAATACAGGATCCGTTATCGACTGTATAACATAATCTTATAGTACTTGATTTTGTGTAAATATATTTTGCTTCTATATCTTGTACTTCTTTTGAATCAGGAGTTTCAACACCTATCTTTTATTTTATATCTGCACTGCATTTAATCACGAAACGCATAAAATAGCGTAAAACAGAAACTTTAAATAAGCAGTATTTAGTCCATTAAATTACCTGTCATTTTAATATATATTAGCCATTAAACTTTTTAGAACATTAGTCATCGGTATGTATTTAATCTATGAATGTATTGCTATATATAAGAATATGACAGATTGTGTGGTTTAGCTAAAAAGGCAGTATAATAACCGTACAGATAATTAATATGGGAACACCTCTTTTTCATTAATTATAGCTTCCGTACACAATGTGCGAAGCTATGCTTTCAAAAACTTAAACTAAACTTAAGAAGTAAAAAGAGATATAAAAGAATAAAACGCAAACTATTTATACGTATTTTATATTTATACATCCATGGTCCTGGCCTTTCGGCTGAGAACACAGTGTAGTATCTGTTCTTCAGATGCTTCACTTCAATTTCTTGTTCTCTGTCAGCGGAGGAGAACCCCTTCACGACTGAGACAATTTTTAATTTTGTTCCTTTTCTTCACGTTAAAAAAACGACGCTGGTGTCTAACTCCGCCCCGTGGGGAGTCATTATTATAGGAACATTATGGAGGACTTAGAAAATAATTGAAACCTACGCATTTTAAAGATAACAATTGTACTGTGAACAGTTGAATGCAAAAAGATAAAATGTTGACAGCAGGTTTCGCAATTATTTGCTTAAGCAATCATTTGCCGATATCTTCATTTAGATTCCGTTTCGCGTCATATATATATATATATATATATATATATATATATATATATATATATATATATATATATATATATGCATACGAATATGTATTCCCTTTATCAATGTGGCTCTTTTTCGCATAATTACTGTAAAAGATCACATAAGTTTAGAGAGAGAAAATGAAGGGGGAGACTTTAATTGATGCCATAGCTGTTTGCTTAACAATACAATTCTCATTTGTCGTATACACATGCTCATATTTAATCTAAATTAATGTAACTTGCTTTCAATACAACTACTACTATTCGCATCCATATGACGGGATAACATATGTACACATCACATAGAGGATATGACAATAAAATTGCTGAAAACTAACTTTATAAAATACCTTGTTTATGTTATATGTATGTATGTATATATATATATATATATATATATATATATATATATATATATATATATATACAGTAGTAAGTTATTAAAATATATATGGCAAATAAGCTACACAGTGTATATTTTGCGATAAATCCACGCAAGGATTCGGCAGCCTGAGGAATCCTAGCGTGAATGAAACACGGAATATTCTGTGTAGCTTAATTACCATATATATTTTAATAACTTACTACCTAGCTTTTACCTGTGTATTGAGCACGGTTCAAGTAAATACTTTAAGTAGTCATATATATATATATATGTATATATATATGTATTGTATAAATAAAATATGTTAATTAAAACATCTACGAAAAAAGTGTTTTACCCAAATATCACACATAAATATAATTAATAGATATTAAGCGAAGTTTTACAAACTTCAAAATTATTCTCCTCAGAGGTAAATAATATGTTAGCAAATTTATACATATAGCAAAGCTAGGCATTTGCAAAAAAGATTTATAAAAGTTTTATGAAAATAATTTAAAGATTACAAACCGAAATGGGTCATACCGAAGTGAAATGAAGCTTTTTTTGGTAGAATAAACAAACGTAGAGAGGTTTATATATATATATATATATATATATATATATATATATATATATATATATATATATAGTAAGTTATACAATATATATGGCAATAAAGCTACACAGAATATTCCTCGTTTCATACAAGCTAGGATGTTTATCCCTGATGAATCTTAGCGTCGATGAAACGCGGAATATTCTGTGTAGCTTAATTGCCATATATATATGATAACCTACTACCTAGCTCTACCTACGTATTTTGCACTGTTGAAGTAAATACTTAAAGTTTACTCATAAATTCATACTTTTGTATATTAATTTATGTGATTTTTTTTTACACAGTGGTCACCACTTTACAAGGGACGGAAGCCACTCAGGGATAAGGGTTATTGCAAGTACAGTAAACAAAGTAGTATTATATATATACATATATATATATATATATATATATATATATATATATATATATATTGTTTGTGCAAAAATAATGGCTTTTTATATGTATCGCGGAACGGCAAAAATTACATTTTTCTGCACACGCTTATTTTATATATATATATATATATATATATATATATATATATATATATATATATATATATAGTCATCCACATACAGTACTGTTTCGCAGCTCATCAGTTCGGCTAGACAAACAATCACCTCAGGCCAGGATCGAAACGCGATCGCCAAAATGACAGTTGAAGCTTCTAATCATAACGTTATACGCCTGCTTCTATGCGGCCTGTTAATAATTAATGTTTATACATTGATAAAAGACCAAACTTGATTTGTTTACACAAAGAGCATTGCTTTATACCGAAAATTTTGGTCTCGATGGACTGAAGACTTACAGATATATTTTATATTTCCTCTTTTTTAAAATAGTGTGCGATAATGAATATCTGCAGTACTAATCTTTATACGCTGTAAAATTTACTTTATGTATGAAAATTTAAGAGGGAGAATATAACACAGGCGAAATATGTGACAATAAAATTTCATCTTGCCTTTATTTCAGATCATTTGAAACAATTGTATTATGTTTCTTCTCCCCACCTACTGAAACGAGTGGTTTTGATAAATATCAAATATTTTTTTATTTCATATGCAAAACTAGGAAAACAAATGACTATGTATTGAAACATTTTATGGCTGTAAAATTGTCAAAAATAGTGTGTGGATGATGGTGGTTCCCCTTTAGTATCTGCCGCTCCAAGCAATGTTTTCAAGCCAGCAACACAATTAATGTTAATACCTGTACAATGAACATTCATTCGTTAAATTCTGATGAAGTCTCGTAAAGATTTGAAACTCATAAAATTGCTAACAAAAGTGGTATATATATATATATATATATATATATATATATATATATATCACTACTTCATTTAATAATACTTCAAATAATAATACTAATAACGAACAAGATAAATGCAATTGTAGACACCACACAAGTTGCCCAGTCCAAAATAAATGTATAACAAAAAGTGTAGTTTATCAAGCAACAATATTTGCGAAAGAAAACCCGAATAACAAGAAATATTACATAGGCATGACTTCCTTAGATTTTAAAACCCGATACTATGACCACAAAAGTACCCTAAAAAATAAAAAAAACACCGTATAAAAACAACACTAGCGAATAAATACTGGGAACTCAAAGAAAGCGGACATTCGCCGATAGTCGAATGGAAAATAATGAGACAAGCTTCCACGTGCAGACATTTAGACCACCCATGTAAATTATGCCTCCATGAAAAATTTGCTATCCTGTACTTTAAAGAACCTCAAAATCTATTAAACTGTAGACGAGAAATAGCAAAAAACTGTGTTCACAAAATAAAACTTACTCTAGGATAGCGATACAAAATAGCTTTAAAACAAACAATAACAATAGAAAACAAACAAATAAATAAATTAAATAAACATGAATATACATAAACGATCACGCATATATGTATATATATATATATATATGTATGTATATATGTGTGCATGTGTGTGTGTACACATCGGTATATTCATATATATATTAAAAAAAGGAGGGAAAAAGTTTTCCTTAAACCACTAACCTAGTTCTAAAATAGATCCTTTGTTCGATAAAATGCATGCCCATTGGCTGATAGGAGGGGGCGCGGTGGATACTAGAAAGCTGATTGGCTATCTAGAAATCCTCAACATATATAAAAACAAGAAGCAACCACAAAATTCGTGCATAAGCCTGACGAATCCTACAGTGGATGAAACGCATAATATTCAGTGTAGCTTAATCGCCATAAATATTTTATTAATTTATATATATATATATATATATATATATATATATATATATATATATATATATATATATATATATATATATATATATATATATATACGCATGTATACTGATAGCCAAATTGAATATTACACGCTCATATCTTTGGTTCTCTTTGACGAAACTACATGAAAATGTGTAGGATTTTTGAGGATTAAAACACTATACTTGTACTGTATATCGGTACTCTATGACTGACTGACTTGTACTGTATATCGGTACTCTATGGCGTACATTCATATCTGACCTACCTCTGCATTCCATGTTTAAAAAGGATATGTCCTCTATAGTATCAGACCTGACCGAATGGTTACTTGTAGGCATAGACTAATTCATACCATCCCAAACATTCCAGCAAAAACCTAACAGCCAGTCATGGTTCTCCCCTGAATGTGCTGCTTCCATCGTGCATAGAAACCACTTTTTTTCCATAGCTACAAACGTAATAGATGTACTGACACTAAAGCTGCTTTCAGGACTGCCAGCAACCACTGTAAAACAGTAATAAAATATGCAACAGAGCTATTTGCTCAGTCTGTTAAATCCAAAGTAGCTGAGCAGCGGCTTGGTTCCCACCAGCGCTGGCAAATAGCAAACGGGATCTTGAACAGAAGCGTGCGTTCTATCCCAACTATCATCAATAGACCTGAGGTCATCTCGTCAGCATCAGACAAGGCTAGACTATTTGCCAAGAACTTTGCAGCTAATTCTACCCTATGCGACAATGACCATAAACTCCCTGTATTTCCTCCTATAACAGACAACACGCTACGCAACATACAAATATCTGTGCGTGAGGTCGCCAAGCTAATCAAGAACCTTGATTCCTGTAAAGAAACTGGCCCTGACGGCATTCCAGTTATAGTGCTGAAAAAGCTCCAAGCAGAACTTGCCTCCATACTTACAAAACTGTTTAAGCATTGCCTTAAGGAGAAGTGCTTTTCAACACCCTGAAAAACCTCATCTGTATACCCTGTATTTAATCATTCAATTGAAAAGTCATCTCCCTCTCAGTACAGACCAATAATTCTCATGTGTGCCATGAGTAATTGTTTGAACCATATTTAATAAAGAAGTAGTCAACCACCTCAACAGAAACAACCTTCTTAGTGACATGCAATATGGTTTCCGCTCTGCAAGATCTACATCAGATGTGCTAACGGTTATGTCACATAGGATAGTTAATCTCTTGACAAAGGTTTCCCTTCCAGCGCAATTGCTCTTGATATAAGGAGACCCTTAAATAAGGTATGGCATAAGGGCCTACTTCACAAGATTTCCAGCTACGGTATAACTATTACTATTAAATCATTTCTCTCTGATAGGTTCATAAGAGTAGTGGTTTATGGGCAGAAATAAGAGGCCCACAGTACTAATGCTGGAGTCCCCAAGGGGTCTATCCTGGGTTCAACTCTCTTCCTGATCTACATCAATGATCTCCCAAAAACACATACTTAAATCATTCGTTGACATCTATGCTGATGACACGACCATCTATGGCAACAAATCAAAGGCCGTAAATGACAAAGTTCTCTCTAATTCTCTCTCTCCTCTGATCTTGAACACGTGGTACAATGGGGGAAGAGGTTGCTAGTCACTTTTAATGCATCCAACACCAAGCTTCTATCTTTACATCATAAACGCTCTCACCCCCATCTGGCATCAATTGAAATGGATGGCTCTCGTCTTGGGGAGGCTCTATGTTTTGACACACTTCTGGGTTTGACCTTACCTTACTCCTGATCTTAAATGGAACATGTACATCAAATCTGTTGCCAGGCATCCTGGGAAAATGATAGGGTCCTTCTACCGCTCCAGAAGATATCTCACTACTGATGAAATTCTCTATCTATATAAAAACCAAGTATGGAGTACTGCTAACACACCTGGACAGCAGCTACTAAAACAACCTATCCTGCCTTGACAGGGTACAAAATAGATTCGTGGTTTAGTGGGGGATGCCCTTTTCTCTTCCCTGCAACCTCTCTCCCACAGTAGAGACGTTGCGAGCCTGTCTTTATTTTATTGTTTTTTCCATAGTGCTCGACTGAGCTCCGATCCCCCGTCCTCCCTCGCCAATCTTTCAAGAGAAACACCCGTCTGGCTGAAACTACTGTCAATAATTTTCCCCACTCTCTATCTGTGCTTAAATCCAAACGTAGATTCCATGAGTAAAGCTTCTTTCTTAGAACTGCACGCCAGTGGAACACTCTGCCGCTTGCCTGTTTCCCACCTGACTACAACTTAGACGTCTTCAAGTCCAACATAAACAAACTCCTGAAAAACCGACAATATATATATATATATATATATATATATATATATATTCAATTTTTTCGTCAACAGTTTTCTTTTTACTATATTATTTTTTTTATAAGGGAAACACGTTATCTACTATTTATTCTTTCCGAAGGACACATCGTTGTCTCTGATGTGTTGTTAGGTAGGCTTTGGCTATTCATCGGAATAGATGCAAGATGTATTGCATAAACATATAGAAAAATGCTAAGAGTGTGTCTTAAATACATATTCTTGTTTTGTAATGATAACTACCGATATATATATATATATATAACTGATATATATATATATATATATATATATATATATATATATATATATATATATATATATATATATACGTGTGTGTGGGCCTATATCTTTAAGGAAATCATCATATAAAGTGCGCGTATTTTTTACGATATTATGTTGTGCTGATTCCTAACTACTTGTTTAAAAATCCGACTATTCGCTAGTCTTAGGTAATATGTGAAAATTACCAGCTATACCCACGCGATTGTTCATCTCGTCTTCCAACCAACTTCGTAATGATCTTATATTTATTAGAATGAATAAATCTCTTCGCCAAATTTTATCGACAAAATGTGTACCAACAAATTAAATAAATTACCAATTCATCATGAAAGAAAATCACAATAATTAAGTAAAAAAATTCGACCGCACAGACAACCATGTGTTCCTCAGGAAGTCAGAACGGCAGGTGCCATCTTTTGTCAAGAAATATAATAATAATTGCTAAATGCCTGATACTTCTGATAATATCTCAAAATAATATGTTTTTATACATCGAATAAAAGGAAAGAAAATGAAACGTCAATTACATAGGCAGTCGCTTGTCGAATTTCTATAAACGATGATTCATGTTTATTTAATAAAAGGACTATTGTATTTTTATAGCAAGTCACAAAAAACGCCCCTCTTCTTGGCGCACTCTTAGAATACAATTAATTTCCATAATAAATACTTACAAAATATAGTCAGCATTAATTAAGTGTTTACTATCTATGAATAAATGTAAAAATCTCACTGAACTTACGTGAGATAACGTTAAATATGTTCCAATTACAAATAACACCATTTTAGAAAAATAGAGTATATTTTATTTATGATTCATGCATGTTATATCTTCAATGAGCTTACTAAATTCCCTATACATACATATGTCAAGCAATATAGAGTTTAAGTTTTCATATAAGTATCCTTTAAGTCCTGATATTGGTCTAAGGAAATGTAAAAACTTATTAGTCTTAAAGCTAAAAATGTGTATATGAGAAAGATGAATGAATGGTGTTAAATATATGGCATTAAACGTAGTTTTAGGATTATACCTATATACATACTAGCTTCCTTCTATAAATTACCAGAACTTTAGCGTATGTGCACTTTAATGATACTATACACATAAAACTCAATCAATATTCGAAGTAATTTCCGCTAGCTGCAATGCCCTTCGTTATACTGTTCTAACAACTTATGGAATGACCTATGGACGTTCTTTTTTTTAACCTGTCAATTATCGTCGTAACCGTCTCCTTCCTCACCCCAATCGTCTCAAAACAACAGCCTCTTTAGTTTTCTTTGATCTTAGGGAATAACCAAAAGTTTTGAAGTATGGAAAGTAGGAGGAAACTCTCTTAATGCCCATCTTAGTCAAATAGTCTATGACAAATTTCAAGCACACTTGGTACAAAAATAACATAAATCATTTGAATCTTTAGTTCCTCGCGAATAATTCACAGTTCTCACATTTACATCAAACTATGCACTTATTGTCTATGTGGATCCACTACAGTTATTATCCACGAAATGCTTTATTTGGCGAATCTACTCTGGTAGTGTATCTTCTTTATTCCTCACATACAACTCATCATGCCTCACAGACTTCCCACCGCCTTGTAATTTCTTTTGTCACTATAAACTAATATGCGATTTAAGGCAGATTGTCCAACGCGATTTAAGGCAGATTGTCGAAAATAAAATACGCGTGGCGATCGGTGAGACCCCAGCTTGTGGGCTTTGGGGAGTGTGGAACCCCTCTTTAATTACCATTGCTCCCAGATCCACTCTGACCCGGAGTGGTAGTACCTGTTAGGGTTCCAACTATGGGTTAAATAGAAACCGACGTGAAAACAACAAATATATTCTATTATTTTTTTTTCTTAAAAATCTTTGGATTCGGCATTAAATAACCCGAAAAGGGTTGATATGCCGTAAAACAAAAACAACTAACAAACCAACAGATTGTCCAAAAGCAGTGTGGAGACGCCCATACGTTTCTGTAGAATTTTGCAAGTTTAAAACAGAATATTATTGTATATCCTTCTTCTAAACTAACCTCATGTCCAGCTTACATTTTGAAACATTAGAAGTGAGAATCACAGAAAAAGTCTGAAAACTTATTGAAGACACCTTGTATTTCATTCTATAAAATAGAGAGAAACACAAAAAAAAAACAATGTCTCATGTATGATATGAAATGCAACTGGAATTTTAAGGAGATGTCAATGTTACCAGCTATTATAGGTGCCACAGAAGAAGAATCTGCCTAATATTCCTGATGAAGCAAGTGCAAACGAAATCCAGACAGTTGCACGTAAAGGAACAGTGAGTATACTTAAAATAGTTCTCCGTTGGTTTCAATAAAAAGCAGCGAAATTTTGGCAGCTGGTTTGGCTGCATATACTCAGTGTTACAATCTTCAAGGGTAGAAAATTGTGTTTGCCTTGTCGTTGTAGCATCTAATCCGTACATTCCTCCAAAACAATCTTCTAATTAATCATTCCAACGAATTCTAGAATTAAATTTGAATTGTTGCTTAATATATAAATGATTTTAGTTTGCTCTTTTTTTTATTTCCATTACATCAGGATATTATTTCACTTATAGTGTTGCTCGAGAACCTTTCAACGTTAATGGAATAGAACTTACAGCAAATCAAATCCAAGAAAAAGATGAGATATATAAGGAATGACAAACTGACATTATTGTAAAATAACCTACATTTGTGTAAAGGGTAAATAGGGATGCTATATGAACCGACATCAATGACTGTTCAAGGAAACTTGGTATACTCTTGCTTCGGCTTAAATGACTACTTAATATTTTGTTGAGAAGTATGTTAATCATGGTAAAAAAAAACAAACTTAAATACATCCGCTCTTATTTAGTGTAATTTCCGACATTACAGAAACGACGTTCTTCTTATTTAAATAGTGAAATGTTTCGTTGTTTGTTAAAGTGTTAAAACGTCGTTTTTACAAGTTCAGAAATGAATGTTAAAATTTATTTTGAAAAACTTTCGACGAAAGAAAAAAGACGAAAAAATGTTACATCAATACATTATATTTGTATATTCATGTGCTGATTCAGCATTTTAAGCCGTTGTGTAGTCGTGGCGTCACGAAATAGAATGCAAATGTAGGCGTCTAGAGCGGCAGGAAGAGAAGAAGCAAAGAGAATAAAATAAAATAAAATACGCGTGGCGATCGGAAAGTTATTCGCGAGTTTTATACTCTTACCTCTTCAGATGCAAACGGGTCTGCCTAATAGCTGTGTTGAGTGCAGTATATTAAGAGCCAGCTATATTTGTTACCGTGTATTTAGGGCTAGTATTGTCTGATGCTGTCTACAGAATAACAGCTCTGGCTTGTGCTGTGTATTGAGAGGCGGCCGACATGGCGGTCAGTTAGAGAGAAAAAACATTAGAGTAGGTTACCATACAACATATTCACTGATTCTTAGAGTCGTCTTACTCTCAACTACCCTTCTATGTCTATAATTTTACTTTGTCCAATAGAATTAAAGGGTGGTCCTAAATCCTTTCCATATATGTTCAGCTATATTTTACCTTTTAAACCTCATAAGTATTATGACTTTTCGATGTTTTTAACCTTGCATTTAGTAGACGACATGTCTCCCCTTTGTATTGTTTTCCATATTCACATGGGAGCTCATATACAGTTTTTATTTATAGTCATATTTTTCTCGGGGGCTTACTCTCATCAGATGTTTGCGATTAATGGAATCGCTTCTTAATACTGTCCTGACGTCTATATACGTTATAAAACTGTGGTGCATTTTCAGGTCGTGTTTTTGGTGTTAGGTCCAGTTTTCTTGTAGCTGATATCATGCTCTCTAAATAGTTGTTTCCATGGAGGGGGTTTCATAAACTGTCCACGTCTCCTTACCATCCATTTATGTGCCTACATATTAATTTTGCTTGGTGTTTAGGTACCGTTCAGTAAAAGTTAGCTTTAATATATTAAAGCTAACTTTTACTGAAAAGTACCTGAACACCGAGCAAAAATTAATGACATAAATTCTTACTAGTGCGATTCGTAAGCACGTCTAGGTAAGATCTTTTTAAATCATTAAATCTTGTAATGAGTACAGATCAGTATCATATCATCCACACCTTGCAGCTTCATCATTGTTTTAGTTGTGTTGATCGTAACGTCATTGCGTAAAAATATTTTATGTAAACATAGGCCAGTACTGGAACTGTGTGTGACCGTAAAAACTTCATCCTGCTGGAAGTAGATCCTATCACAAAATATATAGTCATTACATAAAAGAGTCAATATCTCTATTATATTGTCAATTGGGATACAGATATGATCATCACTGAAGTATCATACGCCAGCTTATATTCTTACACCGTTAGAGTCTCATCAGTGGACACTAGTGAATAGACTCATGACATTTATATTTATCATCTGTTTGTTATGAATGGGGGCATTACAAATTATTTCCGCGAAATTAGCTGAGTTCGTGACGAACCATATAGATTTGACTATAACTGTGGTGGTTGTATATAAAACGTACCTTGTGCAGTCGATACTTCGGCAGACAGCAATAAAATTATGCGGTTCGTTTTTGTATGAAAATAGAAAAAATAATTATTTGCTGTTTCTATCGTTGCTGATTCATATGCGTGCGCCCGGCTAAAGACGAGATACATCGGAAAAGGAGGTGAGTGGATAGTGTCATGCTTGTGGGATTTTAATTGGCCACTGACTGTAGGCCTCTGTCTTCTTTTTTCCTTTTTCTCTGGGATAAATATGTGACCTGCACTCACCTTCGACAGGTGCGTCAAATTGTTATCGCTTACCACTGACGATATCAATCGATCCTGATTCTTACCAGCTGCCATGCGAGCGTTTGCGTCTGTGCACATAAACACTCGAAATATATACCAATAGTTTGCTCAACATTGTACGCTAGAATCCGGGTGGTTAAAATAGACCTTAATTGAATACCGATTTTATGAATCTTAGAAAAGTCGTTTAGGTGTGGTAAATTTTTATAATTGTGAACTAGCTGTCTGTCTTTTGAATGGTTGTATAAAGTTGTTGTTTAACTGAAGATCATTTACAGCGTCCTTTCTGTTTTCAATGTTTAGCCTTTTCCCTCGAATATTCCACTCTCCATTAACGTTGTTGCATTTGGCTTGTTCTACTGGTAGTACGTCATCACTACGTTATTATCAGATAGCAAATATTTATTCCTTTGTGAGGAAGGCTTTGGAAGCTTTGATGTCTCAAGTTATTTTCTCAACATTAACTTTAAGAAGTAGCGTATATATTCGAGCTAACATTGTATTTTACACGGTATTGACACAGTGAATTAGAAATAATAGATAATACATATAGTATAAAGCAAGAATGTACATTATGCATATTAAGTAAAACCACTGAATGCGGTATTAAAAATTAGTAACACTGCAGTATACAATATACATGTATATAATCAATAACATTATAAATAACACTGTATGGTAAAGCAAATACCGTATCCACGGCCCGGAAATACGTCGTATTAAACATCGTAACCTAAAAAAAACGTAGTCCAGGCAAACGTATCCCGAGGTTTTATATATATATATATATAAATATATATATATATATTGCTGGCTTCATCTCTAGGAGAGCACCTTATAAATCATCGTATGTGTTCTTCTAATTTTAGTGCTGACTTATTTCCATTCTTAGTATGTCACAATCTCTCTATCATCTGAAAATTCTGGAAACCATATACATATACAGACTGTGAGACCTTCTGTTTGTAAGCAGAAAGAGAATCTCTAGGGGATTAATCTGGTTTCTATTTAAAAGTTAGTTTCCCCGTTTTTTTTTGGTGTTTTTCATCGCCAATTTATTGTCCCACCCTTTTCTTCTTTATTAAGCTCGATTTTAGCCCTGTTGAGCGAGCTTCAGAAACCGATCAGTTGGCATATCCATTTCTATTTTTTTATTCCACAAGCTTAAATGTTTCCGAACAATTATATATATATATATATATATATATATATATATATATATATATATATATATATACATATATATAATATGTTGCATTATATATTGATATTTACATCTGAAAAAAAAAGGTATAGCCTCCTATAATGCGTAATAGAATTGTCTGAAAAATCTGAAGTGCACTTGTAGGAGTAGATTTAAAAGTTAAGTTCTAAAAGTAACATTGTTCTTAAGGTTTATTCTTCTATCCTTGGTATGAACAACAGAAAATACATGTGCAAATTATTAGGTTGTTGCAAGAACAATATAGTGTTCTCATATATTTTACTTGTATATATGATTTCTGAATTAATTCATTGATATATATAGCCATAATATATATTTTGAGCCCGTTTCTCGCTCTATTAAATCGTGTTATCTGTGACTGTTTCCAATTAATTTGTTGCAGATGTGCGATAAAATTCAAATAAGCACGATTTTCTTTTTCTAGTTCAAACTAGACCGAAATGCTTACAAGACAGCTCGTGATATCAATTATGCGTTTTGCACAGGGACCACTAACTAACATGTTTCAAGGAATTTCGCAATGGTGACGAGACCCTCGAAGATGAAGACGGTCGCGGCCGGCCGACTGCGGTTGATAATGAACATTTGAAAGCCTTAATTGAAGTTGATACTCACAATCCCAAATGAGAAATTTTTGTTGACCTAGAGATCGACAATTCAACAGTGATTCGCAACTTAAAGCAATTAGAGAAGTCAAACAGTTTGATGGATATGTGGAGCACCAATTGAACAATACAAAAAAAATCGTCATTTTGGGGGACTTCTACACTCCTGCGTAACAAAAAGGACCCATTTTCCGAGCAGGTTGTGAGGTGTGATCAGAAGCTGATCCTCTACGACAACCGACGACGTTCAGCACAATGGTTGGATGCCGGAGATTTTCCATAACACTTCCCGAAGTCAAAATGCTTGATGGTCTGTGACCGGCCTCATTGATCGCAGCTTCTTGAATTCGGACGAAACAATTATGACGATAAACTGACGGAAAACACCAGAAACTCCAGCGTATATTCCCGTGATTGGTCAATATGAAGAAACCATTTCTCCTACATGACAATGCTCGCTTGCATGTTGCTCAACTGCTCATGCAAAAGCTTAACGATTAGGGTTACGTGACTCTGCATCATCCGTCATATTCACATGGTCTCTTTCCAAGCATTTCAACAACTCCCTGCTCGAAAAATGCTTAAGAAATCAAGAATGTCGAGTCGGCCTTTAATGAGTTTATCACTTCAATTTCTATGCATGTAGAATATACAAACTTGTTTCTCGTTTGCAAAATGTGTCGATTCTAATGGTTCTTATTTCGATGCATAAAGTTTATAATAAAGGAGTTACGATCTTATTAAGTAGAACGTCCAAAATCGACATTATTTTTGCACCAAAGTAATACATGTTAATGTTCTCAGATAAAGCGATTCAAAATACATATTCCGAATCAATTAAAGAATGCACCATCTAATTGTACGCTTCACATAAAAAAATATTAGAGATAACAAAAACAAATTCTTATGAATTTAAAAATACCTATTTTCGTTGACCTCCATCTGCGATCATCTTTTATAGAAAGATTAAAAACAACGGAAAACGAATGATTCTAGATGTTCGAACAAAATTATAAGTAAAAAAAAGTGTAATAAGCAATATCAAATATAGATTAGATGCAACAAAACCCAGAAAGATTAAGTATTGTAAAATACTTATTGTGAACCTTTACAATTACCTGGGTCTGGGAGAATTTTTCAATTATGTAGAATTTCTGCTCTAGAAAATTAGAAACGACTAAAAACTATGAGTTTAATAATTTCAAAATACTTATTTCGAATAAATATCTTATTACTTCGGAATAACTTAATATTGCAACCTTCTTTTATTTCTTAAATGTAAACTATGCAATCGCTTCAGTCAAAATATACAAATTCAATAATTGAAGAAGCGAATATGTAAGACATTACAGGGAAATAATGCATATAAATAAGCAAAATTACCTCAGTTAAAAGGATTTAGCTTTCAAGGAAATACTCCAGAACAATTCGTTTCAGCAATTTCCAATGGTTCTATTATAAACAATTGGGGGGGGTAATATCATGACGAATTTCTACAATTACATGGAAAATTTTCTATTGTCTGACAATTAGCATATTTTCCATAAATCGGCATTTATTTGGTTCAAAAAAGCATTTCAAAAATTTACTCCAACTATATTAAAATATAAATTACTTTTAAATATTTTAAAACTGATATATAATTTCTTCAGACTTTTAAATCTTATATTATCTTTCGTATTGTAAATCTATAGGCAGAGAGATGCATAAATGCTAGCTTTATTATATTTTCTTACGGATACAGACCGACGGGCACACAGACTTATAGAAAGTTTCGGCATTGCTTTGATCATATTTGTGGAGGTAGGGGGCAGTTGTTCAAATTAACATAAAGAAGGAAGAAGTGGAAACCTTTATTAACACTAACGTATGAACTTTAATTAACGTTTATCATAAGAAATAACCAAAAATGGGGAGCCACCTCTGTTGTTTCAGGCGATTGATGTAACCAATAACCCCTTTTTTCTCATAGCGGGTTATCATGGCAAGTTCGCGCGCTCTACGTCAAACGGCATGATCGAGCATAGTGTTTCTAGTTATTAGTGACACAACTATGGCCCCAGACTCGTTGGTGAGCATAAGTGGTGTAGCCTGTCAAAACTTTCTCCTACACAAAGGTGGGGTTTTCCTGCAATATTTTATAACTTTATATATATATATATATATATATATATATATATATATACATACATATATACATATATATATATACACACATCAGACGGAATAAGCGTTCACAGTGTTTCCAGTTATAAGTGACTCGCATTACGGCTATAACTCTTTTGGAGAGGGTAAGACGTGTAGACCCTCAAAACTTCTCATTCCCCATTGTGAGTCATCCTTGCTAAATTTGTTAACTCTACATGAAACGTTGTGAGCGTGCATTGGAGTTTCTTTATAAGTGCCCCCCTCCCACTTCGGTCCCACTTTACCATACCCATTTCAGATCCTTGATATATCTTCTAACATTGTATGTGTTCAGGTTGGCATAATAGTAAACTATATAAGAGTATATTTGCCTACAGACAAATAAACGCACAAACGCTGATATATATATATATATATATATATATATATATGTGTGTGTGTGTGGGTGTGTGTGTGTGCGTGTATGTATGTATGTATATATATATTAATTTTAAAGTTAATTGTGTAAATTTACAACAAAATGTAAGTATATTTCTATAATCCAGGGGCATTTAATTAATATATGATGTATATATATATATATATATATATATATATATATATATATATATATATATATATATATATATATATATATATATATATATATTTATATATTTATATATATATATATATTTATGTGTGTATGTATGTGTGTGCATTAGTGTCTGTGTTTATACATTTAATTCAGGTAAACAGCATTACCATTTATCTCGACAATAAGTCTCCAATATTTATTTAAAAACGTATTTTCAGGAAGCTGTAGACTTCATATTACATTGGGACAATTTTTTTTATTAAAATAGTATATATGGTAAAAAAAAACAGTGTTTCGGTTGCCTGATCGAATCTTTTCGTCAATCGAAATTTATCACAACCAGTGGTAATTTTTAATGTGTATAAAATAATATCCTTCTATTTCATTAGCCAATATAAAGTGCCTCGTAAAATCCAAACGCGTTTATTTTGGTAATTCTTAACCTGCAATATATATATATATATATATATATATATATATATATATATATATATATTAGTGTGTGTATGTGTTGTATGCGCACGTGTGTATATGTATGTATGTAACGTATAATAGATATTTACATGATAGCCATCGCGTTTATCAATAATCTGTTAAAATTAGATTTGTTGGAGAAAAAATTGGAGATTTTCCCCTAAGTATGTTTACTAATGAGAGTATATATATAAGTATTCTTTTTCTAATGGTTTAAAACATACACTTCGAACTAAAATATAATACGCATCAGATGCGCATAAAAGGCCAATAGCAACGCAATATTACGAAATAACCAAATATTTTACGTATTATTTTATTTTATAAAATAAATGGTTTTATTCGCTTTTACTTTAAATGTTATTGTGTTCTTTCTTATTTTTTACCAATGTCGCTCAATTAATTATTTGAAGCCTTATTCTTTTTTCATTTAGATCCATTTTAAACTTAGCACGTAAAGGTCAATCAGTACCTCATTTACTAATATCTCAACAAGAAGTTCATAACAGGATGTAGTCTTCCTGCTTTAGAAAATTAATTGGTTATATTATTTCCAAGTCTTCGCTTCTAAAGTGTTTATTTTTTGGATTAGCGCATGAAGATAATTAGGTAAAGATTTATATGCATCTCCAATTATTTGCCGATCGTTTAAAGGGATGCTTGCGATGAAATAGATTTTTACAAGAAAATGAACATGCAGTGACGTTATGGAATATGAATCTATCTAAAAATACTAGCTTCAGTGATACACCGTTTAGCCGAACACATTTTTACATTTTCCTGATTAAATGTAAGATGACAAATACTGATGTTTAAAGGCATAATGGTGTATATTTATGCTTAGGTTAAAGGAAGATTTTAGTATCGTAGATGAGTTTTTCGAGCATCATGACACACAAAGGGTAATCTGTCTATCCACATATTCATTGGTTTATATATCGTTTTTGGACGGTCACACAAAAACGATGTATTTAGCATTTTATGTTTATGTTGACACAGGATTTCTATAGCGACGTGTCTATTCTTGTCTGCAGAGTATGTTCAAATGAATATTTCAAGGCAAATCACGCGATATTTTTCTTAAAACTTCTGTTCTTTTTAAAAATATACTGCGTTTCTTTACTCATGTAAATTGCTATTGCCGGTACACACGGCTTTGTATTGTACACTTCAATTGAAGAAAGGCGTAAAAAAAAACAAGCAAACATCTTATTTAGGACATGCATAAAAATGACTTTTATTTTTCCCAACTGGCCCATTGACACCCCCCACACACAAACACACACACAAACACACACACACATATATATATATGTACATATATATATATATATATATATATATATATATATATATATATATATATATATATGTAACTGGTCCGTTGACACACAGACACACAGACACACACACACATATATATGTGTATATATATAAGGAGATATATATGTGTATATATATGTGTGTGTGCATATATATATGTCAAATTTTAGTCATTCAATAAGTTTAAAATTTATGACGTGAAATGGATAAATTTCAAATCAAAATATTTTTTATTATTTTTCAAAGAATACATTTGAAATATTATAACTCCTTATCGTATAGGATTTCGATGTCTACCATCTTTTTAGAGGAGAACATGTGGGGAAATAATTATGATGCTTGACACCGTATTTGCTAAAGTGAGTGAGACATAGAAACTCACAATTAAAAGTTTTTTAAGTAGTTAAATATCACAGAGTAAGGGAAGTTAATGAAAAGGGATATAACAATTAACATCCAAATTGCATCGTAAAATCTGAAGTGAATGTCTTGATATCAGTGAGGTAAATTGATCCAATCTGTATTTTGAGTAATACACATCACAAGGTAAGTAAGGTTTGTCCTGGTGAAATCTTCTTTGTTTATATAATGAGTCCGGTAAAAAAAAATATTATATAAGTCAGGGGAATCTGTTTGATAAACATATTATTTAATATATTTAATATTTTGATAATTATAATACATGAGCTTCAAATACTACTCACAAATTACTTCAAATTGTTAATAAAATAAAATAAAACCGCTTCAGTCGACAGGATACGCAAAATAAGAGAAACTGTACTGATATGAAAAATTAAAAATTAAAAAAACCTAAATCAAAATTTCAAAATTCAATGTATTCTGAAGTATATATATATCTATATATATATATATATCTATATATATATATGTATATATATATATATATATATATATATATATATATATAGAATGTAAAGCTGATTGCATGTAATGATAGAAGATGTATCGAAACAGAGGAATGGGTATGTTTGATCTGGAATAACAGTGGTTCATTAAACTTGTGGGGTCTGCGTTCGCGCCTGGTCCACAAAGTATGGAAATAAAAAATAAAAAATAAAAGTTTACAAGTGTTTTTGATATACATGTACATAAGAATACTTTGATAAGTATGTTTTAACTTAAATAGGGATGGTATAATAAAAGTGTGGGCTCTGCGTTCGCGCCTGGCTCCATAGAATGGAAATAGGTACAAACTTTAATAAAGACTTTTCAAATCTATCTGCGTAAGTATACTTTGATAATTATGTTTAAGTTTGAAGAAATATGGTATAATTAAATTATGGGATGTTCGTTCGCACCTGACCTCCATAGAATGGAAATATGTCAAAAAGTCTCACAACGTTGTTTAATATAGATCCACAGAATATTGTGATAAGTGTTTCAGTGTGAACAGGTATGGTATAATAAATTATGGTGTTTATATATTTTATTTTTACTTTCATCATATTTTGCTTTGGTTTTGATGCCCCCAAATTCGAAGCTATCTCTTTACAACCCTTCCTTTTCATAACCTATCATACTTTTATATATCAAAGTCCATTTTCTGTAGGCTGTTTTTGAACCCAGTCAACGACGGGTATTTTTGTTAGTATTTATATATATATTTATGTATATATATATATATATATATATATATATATATATATATATATATATATATGTGTGTGTGTGTGTGTGTGTGTGTGTGTGTTTGGGTGTTTGGGTGTGTGCTTGTGTGTGCGCATGTATTTGTCTGCATTAAGACAGCATAATGCCAGTTGCCCGTTTTTATATTAACGCATGCTGAGTAATGTACGGAACAGTAGTGATAAGAAATGTTGTATTCGATTCCTAATGAACCTTTACATTTCACGCTTATTATAAATACCCAAATACAGATTCTGTTTAGTGTTTCTCTGATTGGTAACACATGGAGATTACATAGCGCAGAACATTCGAATATTAAAAGTCTTTAAAAATAACCCATCTCGATTGAAACTATGAACAAAATATCACGTATTTAATATTTTGCATAGGAGGATTTTGAACTTTGATAGAAAAGGGTTTAAACATAAATTATTTTATTTTACTTACACATTCTAACATGAAAAAAAATTACGAATAATTTCTTACCAACGATCCGAAAATATTTCAAACATAAATCAGAGTTATAACAGAAAATAGCATGTATCTAATATTTTTTTTTACATAGGCATCACCACTTCTCAAGGCCCTGAGGCCACTCGAGGTAAGGGTTAAAGAGTGTACAATAGAAATTGGACAATATAATAACCGTTAGTAATGGAGATTCGATTAATCTGTTAACTTATATGGAACGGCTCATCAAAAATCTTGTTTACGTTAGACTTGAAGACAATCATATTGTAGTAAGCTGGAAAGCAGAAAAACGGAAGACAATTCCATATAGGCGTGCAGTTCTAAGATAGAAGCTTTGCTCATGGAATCTACGTTTAGGTTTAGGCACAGATAAAGAGTAGGGGAAATTAGTGATAGTGTCTTCTGCTAGACGGGTGTTTCTTGTGAAAGTTTGGCGAGGGGGGCGTAGAATGGAGCTCAGCCGATCACTTGCCATGAAAATAACGATAAAGCAGAGACAAACTCGCAACATCTCTTCTGTGAGAAAGAGGTTGCAGGGAAGAGAAAAAGGCATCATGTACAAGGCTAGGAAGTCTATTTTGAACTCTATCAAGTCAGGATAAGTCCTTTCTAGCAGCTCCTGCCCAGATGATGGAACAGTACTCCATCCTTGGGCGTACCTGGCTCTTATATAGATAGAGAATTGCATCAGCAGTGAGATATCTACTGGATCACTAGAAGTATCCGACATTTTTCCAGCGGCCTTGGCAACGGATTTAATGTATGTGTTCCATTAAAGATCAGGAGTAAAGGTCAAGCCTAGAAGCTTGTTAAAACATGTGGGCTCCCTAATTCAGTTCAATTGATGCTAGATGGGGATCAGAGCATTGATGATGTAAAGATAAAAGCTTTGTTTTAGATACATTAAATGTAACAAGACATCTCTTTCCCTATTGTACCACTTGCTCAAGATCAGAGGAGAGAGAATCAGAACTTGGTCGTTTACGGTCTTAGGTGTGCTAACATAGAAAGTAGTGTCATCAGCATAGATGTCTACGAATGATGTAAGGAGTTGATTTGGAAGATCAGTAATATAGTTCAGGAAGAGAGTTGAACCCATGATGGACCCCTGAGGGACTCCAGCATTAATACTAAGAGCTTCTGATTTCTGCCCATCAACCACTACTCTTATGAACCTATCATAGAGAAAGATTTAATAATTGAAAAGACATTTCCAGCTACACCTTATTTAAACGTGTTATGGTATATATATATATATATATATATATATATATATATATATATATATACATACATATAAATGTATGTATGTGTGTGTATGTTTCTACAGTATTTAATTGCAGATTCCGCGACTATCTATTATTTCTTGTATATTTTCGTTTGCTAATTCATTATAAAGACACAGAACTCCGAGCAGTAGTCGCAAGTTTGGCGAATTGATTTTGTTTATATTTGATCGAAGAATACTTTAACGAAATGTACCTGTCTACTGCCCTAATTATTTCGGCGATTTTACCCCGTTTGATTATTTCCTTCAATATATTTAAAATCGATATCCACAGTGATAGTCAGGACGAATGCAGGCAAATTTTATGCGTTGAGATTGGGAAATATGGAATTCCATATTACGCTACACACGTGCGTGTTATGTGCCAGAAATTATATTTAAATTTCAAATGTCATAGAGAAAACTTTACAAGAAACCACATATTTTAATATTAAGACTAATGTTGTTGCTTTTTTTAAATTACATTCGCGTCATCTAAAAGAACATATATCTATATATAGGCATGAGGCACGACAAGGGATAGATTTACTGAAAATCACTGGATTTTCAAAGTTTCATATACTTTTATCCACATCGAAATCACTGAAATAACTTATTTTTCAATAAAGTCGATTTATTGTTTTTTTTTACTTGTGGAAAAACCACAGTGCACCGGAAGATAGCCTAACATGCTTCCGTAAAGTTTTTCAATAGATTGTGGACTATATTGCACCATAGAGAACTTGCTTATGTTTCTATAAACATCATCTTGTCTATAATAAAGGAGACGCAGCCCCCCCCCCTCTGGACGAACCTACCTTAGGTTGACAATAACAGATCTCTCATAAAAAATTACTTTGCGTCCATAGCAATTACGTTATCAAGCCATAGAAATTATTTCGTAATATTAAAAAAATATATATATTTAATCCGAGGAACGCCATGCACATCATCGTTCTAACCTAAAAAGGAAGGAGCAAAAATGTCACCCTCACTTTATCGACTACTGTTATGATACCATTCTACACCGGGTTTTTTTCAATACTTTTTACATACATTTCCTGGGTTTTAACTGTCAGGGCACATACGCGTACTCTTATCCCTTACATCCGACACAAATAATGATTTCTCCATGTTAATAATCCGGCGCTGCCGATTGCACGGGAAGTATTCATTCTACATTTTCAACATTTGGTTATTATAAAAAATAAACGAACACTTATTAAGCACGCCGTCATTTTTCGGTACGTGCACAACGCTTTACTTGTTATTCATGGATTTGTTCCGCTTATACGCTTTGATCTTATATTATTTACATGTGAAAATATTACACTCCCAAAACATAAATTCAGACCAGCTACGCGATACAACTCCTGTTTTAGACACTCGGAAGGAGGGGCAGTTACATATAGAGACATACATCCAGTGGGAGTGAGAGGGACGGAGAAAAACAAGCCGTTTTTATTTATAACGGAGCTGAATTTAAGGATTGTACATCTAAAATAATTTCTGTAATAAATCTCTCGCTGTAGTACCGCTGCATTTTCTTGAGATAAAAATTAAATAAGGTTTATTTTTCCAGTAATGCTTATGTATTTATCTAGCGTTTAATATCCAAGTCATACAACGGGGATGAAGTTGGCTTCTTTTTTTTTTTCGTAAACGCAAATGACTTTTCCTGGATAAAATTGTGTTTAGCGTCCTGCTGAATTTTTTTTATTAAGCAATAGAATTCATTAAAGTTTATTTTTACAAGAATATTTATCCATTTGGCGAGCGAATAACAATAAAAAAATATATAAGAAAATGCACGTTTAGTCCTTTAACAAAACACATTTATGGATAGTTTATTTTTTCAATAATATTTATACATTTGTCTACCTATTAAACATAAAACTGTGCAAGAAAAACTACGTTAAGTATTTAGACAAATTATTGTAACCATTTACTGTACTCCATTTATCTCCTTTTGTTTGTGTATGCAAAGTTTATTGTGTATTTTTCTTACGACCTGCTCAACCGTAGTATAAACACGCCCAACCTCCAAAGGACGGATTCTGCGGTTAAGGGGTGTTTATTCCGAAATCCATTCTTAACAGGGGTAGGTTGGGGTTGTTTATAATACGATAGCATAATGATACTCTGCCCTTTCTTTCATTTTTCTATTAAAATAATTCCTTTGCATTTTTCATTACTATTTTTAACGTCCGATCGCTCGCATTTCTTTCTGCTCAATAGATATAATCCGGCGGTTTCTGTCGTTCGCCGGGCGTTGACTTACGAGAATCACGAAGAAAAAAAATAACAACTTAAATCTGCAGAAGTCCGAAGTTTAACAATGAGGACATGTTCTTTTTTTAATATAAAAACGTTGAACAATACAAAGTACAATTTTGGGCATTTATGTTTTTTGGTACCGTGCTGAAATAATCTTGTTTTTTTTTATTTACGATGCCGTTTTACGCTTCAGGAGGGAAGGATGTTTTGCCAATATGTAAAAAAAATGCGTGAAACTTGTATTTAACCTGAAAACACTATTTACAAATAGCGCGGTACCAAAAATGCATAAGCAATGTAGAGGATGCATACGTTTTCTATATTCTTTAAACATGGGTACATCCACGGCTTCACAAACATCCCTACATAGGAAGGATTTATTGTTGCGCATTTACATTGTTTTTTGTGTGAGCAGTTCATTTAAAGCTTGTTCTTTTAAATGGTAAAAAGATTTAAGATGATAATCTTAAATTACACTTACATACTGTTACATACATAGAGGGGTTCAGCTATGGCAAGCTTTGAACTACATATTATTAATGCACTTATTAAAAAAACAACTCATTAGGATATTTTGGCAGTACAGGCCTTAGTAAATTAATATTTGGCCAACAACAAAAAATAACAGCCTTATTTAAAATTTATACAGGGTGCATGCTACCACCGGCCAAAGCCGGGTAACAGGTCATGCTACCACCGGCCAAAGTCGGGTAACGGGTTTAGTTTAACTTTGACATAAAGATCTCAGTATCATCATTTTATTAGGCTTTAAGCAGATTATCAATTTCGAACGCGCTCCTGCGTTATAAATAAATATTGTTGATTTTATAAGCCGGGCCCTTCTGCTTCTCTGATGATAAAACTTATGAAATACACTTTGCTGTTAGGTTTTGTTTATGTTGTATCCCTTTTTTAATCGGCCTTTTCTCAATTATTTGTTTTAGATACTTATCGGAGGCATTCCTACAGAAACCTGTCTAATAGCACATACAGTTTGAATTTTTAGAGCAATCAGTCCAGCCGTTTTAGAAACTATAGAAAACAATTCATACATATACACAGCCTGACAACGTGATGTGTCGATCTGAATAACGAGCGAACTAATTACCTAACTAACTAACTAACTAGCTAACTATATATATATATATATATATATATATATATATATATATATATATATATATTTGAAATTGGTAAATTAAGGCGACATTTTTTCATTCAAGCAAATATTATTAAATGCAACGGAGAAATGTTGCTTATGTTTTTTGTTATTTTTTAATATTTCGATTTCCGTATAATCTTTTTTACACGGAAATCTAAACCATTAATAAAATTTCCATATGTTTTCTGTCAATAGCGCTTTTGATATATCCAGGAATCATCTTCAGGTGTTGAAATAATAGTGCAAAGGAGCGTTAATGACAATTAAAAGTGAAAACTAAAATATACGATTAACAGCGTTTGGTGACGATAAGTTAAAATATATAGAGTCGATGAATAATCGATTAAAAATAGAGGTTGATTAAAAATTCGAGTTTTATAATCAGCAAATGAGTAGACACTGTGAACAAATTCCATCCCTTACGAACAACGCAAAACATTTGAGAACGTTATTACTTTTCTCGAATGCAATATCATTTAAAGTGGGTTGATGGGTTCTAACATAAGACGCTTCAAGAAAACAAATTCTTGGTGCATAATATATTAGAACCCTTAAACCCACTATAAATGATATTGCATTCGGGAACGAATCGAAAGCTCTCCTGACATAAACAACTATGAAAATTTTATTAATATTTTTGGTTTCGATATAAAAAAGATTTTACGGAAAATCGAAAAATTAAAAAAAGTACCATAAAGCAAAGTGTCTCCGTTGCATTTAATAATATTTGCTTGAAATATATATATATATATATATATATATATATATATATATATGTATGTATATATACACATATATATATATGTATATATGTACATATACATATATATATGTATATATATGCATATATATGTATATATATACATACACACACACACACACATATATATATATATATATATATATATATATATATATATATATATATATATATATATATATATATATATATATACTATCATGGGTACCCCGCGTTCCTTGGGTTGACATAAAGCTCCGTTTGGAACACACATGCAACACTGATCATTTTCATCGTGGGAAACGTGGATAGCCCCACAGCAATTTAAAAAAAATAAAAGAACGGATGAAACATTTAAATGTAATCGCCCAAATAAATATGTAGTTCCTGACATTGTCTCCACCAGATATTTTGAAAGAGAGGAATATATATATATATATATATATATATATATATATATATATATATATATATATATATATATATATATATACTAGCATGGGTACAAACGGAAGAAACAAGTCACGAACATTGAACTCTGGAAAAAGATACCTTTCCCTATTTAATGAATTGTACACGACACATATATTTAATGATTCGTGTTTATAGAATATGGTTAAAATTTGATGAAATATCGCGATAGTTAAAGACATTGACACATAGCTTTTTGCAATTAAACTAAACGATATTGCTTCACTAGGCTTCAATACATATTCTTAGCATGTCCGAGATATTTTAATTTCAAACGTGAGCTGCAATTTGCACGATAACTTGTAACCCTTAAAGATATGAACAATCAAACAAATGCACATCTATAAAAATGCTGATTACAATTGTTCTTCTTAATCGATTGCTGATAAATTTAAACGTAGTCACACTCATATATATATATATATATATATATATATATATGGATTAAAATAACTTATATATAATATATATATGCATAAATACAAGAACACATACATATATACAGACTATTTTTTTCATAGATCAGAATGTATGAAACACGCATGCATATTAATTCTATATATATATATATATATATATATATATATACATATATATATATATATGCGCGTGCACACACACACACATATATATAATATACCCACACACACGCATATATATAAATATATATATATATATATATATATACATATATATATATATATATATATATATATATATATATATATATATATATATATATGTGTGTGTATATATACGCGAGTGTATGGGAGTATTTGGATCCAATTCACTGTAGTACTTTCTCTGCAAAAATGAATAAAACATTCAAAAATATGCGAAGTAAAGGAGAATAATAAGGCGAACACGCACCTCTTAATTACCAGTACGTTTTTAGGAGATGTATATAATCTATAATTAGTAAATCTGTTACTTCTTTAATTGTGTGAAAACAAATCATAATTACTAGCGAAACCTGTCGAAATGCCAAAGAGGACTAATTCACAGGTGATATTAATGTTTGCATTCCAAAGATATTTAGCGTAAATGAGACACTCTTATATTATTGTAGCTATTTTGTTAAAACTGCAAAAGTATTTATCCCAGCCAGCGGGGAACCTACCGGTCGCCAAGTCGTGAAATACGCTTAAATATATTATTTAATTCTTTCACACTTCTCTGTATTATAATAGAGTAAATGATCTATCGATTTTTTATATATTGTAAGTTGCGATGTACAAAATAAAAAGTATATATATGACTCGAGTTTATAAAATCGAATCGAAACCGAATCCTAATCTTAAATATATATATATATATATATATATATATATATATATATATATATATATATATATATATATATATAGTTCCTTCAGATATAATCGAACATGAAATCAAAATTCATGAAGAATTTTTGATAATTTTTTATAAAAAATGGATAATAACGTGCCATATATATATATATATATATATATATATATATATATAATTATAAAACTCGAATGACCTTGGAACGAGTATTGTAACCCACCATCCGGTTTACGTTTTCCAGTTGTGCGTGCGTACATAAAGATAACTCCATAACAGCGTAAACAAATAAACAAAGATCGCTACTTTTTCAGAATTTGACTGCGAACTGGCATATAAATGTTATTATTTCGAAATTATTTTTTAACATGGGAAGGGCGGGGATGCTTTGCAACTATTCTGTAGTAAAACAAAACTGTCGCAATTTTCTTTCAAATAAATTAACGTTGACCGGTTTACAACATATTGTTTTACTGTGTACGATTTCAGCATCCCCATTGTTTTTTCGCGTTTAAATTATCCAAATAAATAATTGTTAATAATTTCTGCATTTTTTACATCGTTCATATCCGTATTACGTTTAAGCACTTATAATTCAATGCCTGTAAGTTTTTTTTTCAAAAATAAACAATTATAAACAGAACGACTCATAGAAATCAATCTATATTCTTTTTTTTATTTTAATATACTTTCAGAGAAATGTTTCTTTATATCACAAAA
This sequence comes from Euprymna scolopes, assembly GCF_053919585.1. NCBI lineage: Eukaryota > Metazoa > Mollusca > Cephalopoda > Sepiida > Sepiolidae > Euprymna > Euprymna scolopes. The sequence goes on along the minus strand of NC_136503.1, from coordinate 66,212,395 downwards.
AACTATTTTCTTTACGTCACAAGTGTCACGCTCATACATTAATTCCATAGCTAATATAACATACTGACCCAACGGTTGACGGGTAGACTAGTATATTTATATATACAACACACTTCGGGTCCTTCAGCTGTAATCGAAACCTAAACCAGAATCATAAATATTCTACAAAATTATTTATAAAAGAATTTAATGGCTCGAGCGCTATCAGATATAATCGAAACCTAAATCCAAACTCATAAAGAATTCTTGGTAAAATTATTTATTTCAACAAAAGGTATTACATAAATATTAAACGAGGCGGATGAAAGCATGATACAGAATATAACACACGCTAAGGTATTAATATATAGATTATATTTTTATGGAAAATTGATGAGATTGTATTATTTCTTAATCATACGTATATTTGAAATTACGACCAGTGAAGAAGTAGAGTGTATAATAGACTGCTGAAACACTTATAACGATATTCTGTGGATCTATATTAAAAAAAAGCATGTTAAATTTGTGACATATTTCCATGCTATGGAGGTCAGGTGCGAATGAACATCCCATAATTTTATTATACCATATTTCTTCAAACTGAAAAATAATTATCAAAGTATACTTACGAAGATAGATATGAAAAGTATTTATTAAAGTTTGTGCCTATTTACATTCTATGCAGACCCGGCGCGAACACAGACCCCACAATTTCATTGTGCCATCCCTATTTAAGTTAAAAGATACTTATCAAATATTATTATGTACATCTATGTCAAAAACACTTGTAAACGTTTTTTTTTTTATTGTTCAATTTTTTATTTCCATATTTGTGGACCAACCAATTTATTGTGATAAATATTGTATTGGAAAATTGCAAATAAAGTAAATGGACCTGAAGCAAAATAAATATTTTTCTGCTCAAATGTTAATATTTGCTTACGGTCATTTTCGGTTTGTGTCTTAGACACTGGCAAATGAGATGTGCGCACGAAGCCAAGTATATATATATATATATATATATATATATATATATATATATATATATATATATATATATATGTATATATATATATATATGTATGTATATATATATAAACTCCATAATATATATATATATATATTAATATATATATATATATATATATAGTGTTATAATGGAATAAATCCAGAGGAAATCCGGGTATGAGAGCTCAATGTGGTAAACAGAGCAATAAGATAAAAATTATAACACGGAAATTACATAATTGTCGATGCAATAATTTATTTCAACCTTATGGTATTTTCAAGCATCTAAATCAGACAATTACATTTTTGATACTGAAAAAGAAAAGAAAAGATCGGGCTTCGACCCTCAAAAAACCAAAGGTGGTGGTAGTAGCAATCCACTTAATACATTTATAGAGAGGGTGGTAGGGATTTAAAAAATAAAAATAAAAATTAAAAATTAAAAATAACAAATAAAAATATTAGATTAGACACTTATAAGCGGCAGCTCGATGTAACCATAGATACACACACACACACACATACACTCAGACACACGCAACACATACACATACACCTACACCCACATACACACACACGCCTCTAAGATGTACGTTCTGACATGTAAATGTCTTGACACGCGTTTACTAACCTAGGAAGAAGGGGCGAAAGTATACGGATATATAGTGAAAGAAATAGAACAGCGCGTAATGGAAAAAAGAAGAAAAAAAGAGGAAGAAAAGAAGAGGATACAGTGATCTAATGTTAACTGTCATATTAGTCTAGAAACTCTGAGAAACGTAAAGGAAATAAACTGGATGTTTGTACACGCGTCCTATACTTAATTGAGTCATGGAAAGTAGGTCTATTAAAAGATACATGAATCAATAAAAAAAATAAATAAAAAATAAATAAATAAAAATAAGAAAATAAAAATAAAAAGAATATTATATATAAAGTTTTAAAACTATCTGTATGTTATTATGTAAAAATTAGTTAGAAATAAATATTATCTTATAATTCATTTAAATATTGTATTTGTAATATAATACTATGAATTTAAAAATTGAGTCTTATGTATTTAATATTTTTTATATTTTCATGTAAATAATTTTATTGGTGATTATAGCGGTCGTTGTAATTAATATTTCAATTCTTAATTGATTAAGAAGTGGGAAATTGTAATATTGATCGCCCCCAATTCGATAGGACGTATCTAGTTTCGGTTAATATATACTTTTATTCACTCCGTACAACAAAATTATTCTCATGCACGCATAAAGAAATAAGTAAAATAATTATATTTTTGTGTTGATTTGTATCAAATCTAATAATATCTAGTTTTAGTATTTGGTCTTTTTGACTTAACTCAGTTTAATAACTAATGTATTATCTGCAGAGAAAAATTATTATCTTAAGGCTATCTCATTTATTTATAAGTAATTTGGATACACCAGGTACTTCGAAAAAAAAAATTATGTATATATATATATATATATATATATATATATATATATATATATATATATATATATATATATATGCCTAGCTTAGATTTCGGACAACAAATCGTAAAGTAGTTATTATCGAGTATATACCGGACAACCCTATAATTGCCAGTGGCGTGGGGTAGGATGGTTTATCGTAATTAATCTAGTGGTGTTAGATTCGGTGTCTTTACCATTATAGAATTCTCTGTTCGTCGGATCTAGAGTTATTGGTTATTTTAAATTTACATTTATGTCAACATCTGGCCATCAGTTCATCTCGTTTGTTTAGGAGATTACTGTGTTGGTACTTCAGGATTCTTATTTTTTCCTCGAGGCATAAACTGCATCTCTGCCTAAAGCCGTTTGGAACGTCCGAATGACATAGGATTGACCATGAAATCACTGGGGATCGATTCTCATTTTTTAATAACCACCATTGTTTAGCTAACTCGGTTTTATTCTTAAGTTCTGGGTTATTGAAAGAATGTTTGTGGTCATAAAAACGTTGTTTCCAGCTTCCGGCGGAGATACCGAAGTAAACTTTTTTGTCCCTGTTATTATCTTCTGGGTGGATCGTGGCCTTATAAACCACGCACTCAACTTTACAATTACCGTCCAGTGGGCAGTTATTTTTCACTTGGCAGTTACATTTGTCTACTGTCGCCTTATTTCTATTAGAGTTGTTTAATATTTTATTATTATGAGTGCTAATTATTCTGTCCATGTTTTTAGTGCACTAGTAACTTATTTTAATTGTTTTTCTATTAAATATCTTCCTAAGTGGATTATTTATGGTAAAATGTTTGTCTATTAGGTTCAAAAATACTTTCCCTATGTTTATGTTGGATAGTTGACAGTAAGGGGGATTAAACCATATTATTTTCCGGCCTCTGTTCTTAGATTTATTTTTGTTTTTATTTTCCTTCTTAATATATGTGAGTTTTTCACTGTATCCGCTTATCTCTAGTGCTCTATTGTATTATTTTTTTTTTGCTTCAAAAATTTCTTTGTTAGCCGAAAGTTTATTAATCCTAGTGTTAATCGTTTTAGGTATTTGTTTAATTATGCAACTAGGATGGTTAGATCTAGTATTAATATAAGAAGGTGTGTTATTATCTTTATTGAACGGCTTGTATATCCCCTTTCTTAAGTCTAGAGTTATGTCTAGATAATTTACTTCTTTACAATTTGGGGTAATATCTATTTTAAATCCTAGGTATTTGAAGGCTCTTACTAATTTTTTATGTATTTTCGATACCATGGGGCCGTCACTATTAGGGATAACAATTAGTCCATCATCCCTGTATAATCCCACTAAGTTAGGCTCTATAATTCTGCTAATAGTGTACATTATAAATATGCCCACTAGGTCGGCAATCTGGGCTGAGTCAAAAGCCCCCATTGGGACGTCACACTCGTTGTTATTCGATTTGATCCATGTTTCCTGATTGTTTAAAAGGATGGATCTGCGACAAGCCATAATCAGTTTTACCTGATCATCGGATACATTCACGAAATTCCTAGCATAATTAATGCTGTTCATGAGTAATTCCTTGGAAATTGAGGGATAGAAATCCATGATATCGAATTGGATGAAACAAGCATTTCTCTTATTTTATATCGATTTAAACCATTCGATAGTATCCGAAGAATCCTTCCACAGATTGAATTTAGTGGCCTCCAGGGTTACCTTAATAATGTTCCTGATAATCTCCCTAGATACATGACCGAGTTCCGATTTAGTGGAGTTGATCAGTCTAGACTGCTTCTTGATGTGGAAATTTTTCTTGTGGTCCTTGATGAGTATGTATGCGTTTCTCTTATCTATTTTTCCCACTCTATCTTCTATACCCAGTTTGGATGCAAATACTTTGGTTTCTTCATTGATTGTATTTTCAGTGTCGAGGGTATCCTTTTTATAACTATTACAGATGTTCTCCAGAATAGTTTTCCTGTATCCAGATGGGCACATCTTGTAAATATTCGTTGATTTATCAGCCTTCACCCACACTTTGTTAGACTTTTTAATCTCTGCGATGTCATTTTTCAGGATTGACTGGAATTTGTTTGAATGCCTCCGGAACTTAATTCTTTTAACTAAGTCAAATAGATCAGTCTCGAATGGCTTTAAAGCCTCGATGGGTTTACATGTATTCTGAGATCTGAAATTATAGGTTTCCTTGGAGTTCTAATCCTCATTTCTTAAATAGAAATACGCTTTCCATCTCATTCTATTGGTAAAATCCGTTATTCTGTCCATCGGAGAGAAAGTGAAGCTGTGTAAGCTGGGAAAAGGTATATTTTTCAGCGAATACGAAGGTGTGAATTTTTCCATCTTCAGTTCAAAATTGAGGTAAGTCCGATACTAGAATTCCTGGGAGAGCTCAACACGGTGTGGAGCCAATTATAGTGTTATAATGGAATAAATCCAGAGGAAATCCGGGTATGAGAGCTCAATGTGGTAAACAGAGCAATAAGATAAAAATTATAACACGGAAATTACATAATTGTCGATGCAATAATTTATTTCAACCTTATGGTATTTTCAAGCATCTAAATCAGACAATTACATTTTTGATACTGAAAAAGAAAAGAAAAGATCGGGCTTCGACCCTCAAAAAACCAAAGGTGGTGGTAGTAGCAATCCACTTAATACATTTATAGAGAGGGTGGTAGGGATTTAAAAAATAAAAATAAAAATTAAAAATAAAAAATAACAAATAAAAATATTAGATTAGACACTTATAAGCGGCAGCTCGATGTAACCATAGATACACACACACACACATACACTCAGACACACGCAACACATACACATACACCTACACCCACATAAACACACACGCCTCTAAGATGTACGTTCTGATATGTAAATGTCTTGACACGCGTTTACTAACCTAGGAAGAAGGGGCGAAAGTATACGGATATATAGTGAAAGAAATAGAACAGCGCGTAATGGAAAAAAGAAGAAAAAAAGAGGAAGAAAAGAAGAGGATACAGTGATCTAATGTTAACTGTCATATTAGTCTAGAAACTCTGAGAAACGTAAGGGAAATAAACTGGATGTTTGTACACGCGTCCTATAGTTAATTGAGTCATGGAAAGTAGGTCTATTAAAAGATAAATAAATCAATAAAAAAATAAATAAAAAATAAATAAATAAAAATAAGAAAATAAAAATAAAAAGAATATTATATATAAAGTTTTAAAACTATCTGTATGTTATTATGTAAAAATTAGTTAGAAATAAATATTATCTTATAATTCATTTAAATATTGTATTTGTAATATAATACTATGAATTTAAAAATTGAGTCTTATGTATTTAATATTTTTTATATTTTCATGTAAATAATTTTATTGGTGATTATAGCGGTCGTTGTAATTAATATTTCAATTCTTAATTGATTAAGAAGTGGGAAATTGTAATATTGATCGCCCCCAATTCGATAGGACGTATCTAGTTTCGGTTAATATATACTTTTATTCACTCCGTACAACAAAATTATTCTCATGCACGCATAAAGAAATAAGTAAAATAATTATATTTTTGTGTTGATTTGTATCAAATCTAATAATATCTAGTTTTAGTATTTGGTCTTTTTGACTTAACTCAGTTTAATAACTAATGTATTATCTGCAGAGAAAAATTATTATCTTAAGGCTATCTCATTTATTTATAAGTAATTTGGATACACCAGGTACTTCGAAAAAAAAAAATTATGTATATATATATATATATATATATATATATATATATATATATATATATATATATATATATATATATGCCTAGCTTAGATTTCGGACAACAAATCGTAAAGTAGTTATTATCGAGTATATACCGGACAACCCTATAATTGCCAGTGGCGTGGGGTAGGATGGTTTATCGTAATTAATCTAGTGGTGTTAGATTCGGTGTCTTTACCATTATAGAATTCTCTGTTCGTCGGATCTAGAGTTATTGGTTATTTTAAATTTACATTTATGTCAACATCTGGCCATCAGTTCATCTCGTTTGTTTAGGAGATTACTGTGTTGGTACTTCAGGATTCTTATTTTTTCCTCGAGGCATAAACTGCATCTCTGCCTAAAGCCGTTTGGAACGTCCGAATGACATAGGATTGACCATGAAATCACTGGGGATCGATTCTCATTTTTGAATAACCACCATTGTTTAGCTAACTCGGTTTTATTCTTAAGTTCTGGGTTATTGAAAGAATGTTTGTGGTCATAAAAACGTTGTTTCCAGCTTCCGGCGGAGATACCGAAGTAAACTTTTTTGTCCCTGTTATTATCTTCTGGGTGGATCGTGGCCTTATAAACCACGCACTCAACTTTACAATTACCGTCCAGTGGGCAGTTATTTTTCACTTGGCAGTTACATTTGTCTACTGTCGCCTTATTTCTATTAGAGTTGTTTAATATTTTATTATTATGAGTGCTAATTATTCTGTCCATGTTTTTAGTGCACTAGTAACTTATTTTAATTGTTTTTCTATTAAATATCTTCCTAAGTGGATTATTTATGGTAAAATGTTTGTCTATTAGGTTCAAAAATACTTTCCCTATGTTTATGTTGGATAGTTGACAGTAAGGGGGATTAAACCATATTATTTTCCGGCCTCTGTTCTTAGATTTATTTTTGTTTTTATTTTCCTTCTTAATATATGTGAGTTTTTCACTGTATCCGCTTATCTCTAGTGCTCTATTGTATTATTTTTTTTTTGCTTCAAAAATTTCTTTGTTAGCCGAAAGTTTATTAATCCTAGTGTTAATCGTTTTAGGTATTTGTTTAATTATGCAACTAGGATGGTTAGATCTAGTATTAATATAAGAAGGTGTGTTATTATCTTTATTGAACGGCTTGTATATCCCCTTTCTTAAGTCTAGAGTTATGTCTAGATAATTTACTTCTTTACAATTTGGGGTAATATCTATTTTAAATCCTAGGTATTTGAAGGCTCTTACTAATTTTTTATGTATTTTCGATACCATGGGGCCGTCACTATTAGGGATAACAATTAGTCCATCATCCCTGTATAATCCCACTAAGTTAGGCTCTATAATTCTGCTAATAGTGTACATTATAAATATGCCCACTAGGTCGGCAATCTGGGCTGAGTCAAAAGCCCCCATCGGGACGTCACACTCGTTGTTATTCGATTTGATCCATGTTTCCTGATTGTTTAAAAGGATGGATCTGCGACAAGCCATAATCAGTTTTACCTGATCATCGGATACATTCACGAAATTCCTAGCATAATTAATGCTGTTCATGAGTAATTCCTTGGAAATTGAGGGATAGAAATCCATGATATCGAATTGGATGAAACAAGCATTTCTCTTATTTTATATCGATTTAAACCATTCGATAGTATCCGAAGAATCCTTCCACAGATTGAATTTAGTGGCCTCCAGGGTTACCTTAATAATGTTCCTGATAATCTCCCTAGATACATGACCGAGTTCCGATTTAGTGGAGTTGATCAGTCTAGACTGTTTCTTGATGTGGAAATTTTTCTTGTGGTCCTTGATGAGTATGTATGCGTTTCTCTTATCTATTTTTCCCACTCTATCTTCTATACCCAGTTTGGATGCAAATACTTTGGTTTCTTCATTGATTGTATTTTCAGTGTCGAGGGTATCCTTTTTATAACTATTACAGATGTTCTCCAGAATAGTTTTCCTGTATCCAGATGGGCACATCTTGTAAATATTCGTTGATTTATCAGCCTTCACCCACACTTTGTTAGACTTTTTAATCTCTGCGATGTCATTTTTCAGGATTGACTGGAATTTGTTTGAATGCCTCCGGAACTTAATTCTTTTAACTAAGTCAAATAGATCAGTCTCGAATGGCTTTAAAGCCTCGATGGGTTTACATGTATTCTGAGATCTGAAATTATAGGTTTCCTTGGAGTTCTAATCCTCATTTCTTAAATAGAAATACGCTTTCCATCTCATTCTATTGGTAAAATCCGTTATTCTGTCCATCGGAGAGAAAGTGAAGCTGTGTAAGCTGGGAAAAGGTATATTTTTCAGCGAATACGAAGGTGTGAATTTTTCCATCTTCAGTTCAAAATTGAGGTAAGTCCGATACTAGAATTCCTGGGAGAGCTCAACACGGTGTGGAGCCAATTATAGTGTTATAATGGAATAAATCCAGAGGAAATCCGGGTATGAGAGCTCAATGTGGTAAACAGAGCAATAAGATAAAAATTATAACACGGAAATTACATAATTGTCGATGCAATAATTTATTTCAACCTTATGGTATTTTCAAGCATCTAAATCAGACAATTACATTTTTGATACTGAAAAAGAAAAGAAAAGATCGGGCTTCGACCCTCAAAAAACCAAAGGTGGTGGTAGTAGCAATCCACTTAATACATTTATAGAGAGGGTGGTAGGGATTTAAAAAATAAAAATTAAAATTAAAAATTAAAAATAACAAATAAAAATATTAGATTAGACACTTATAAGCGGCAGCTCGATGTAACCATAGATACACACACACACACACACATACACTCAGACACACGCAACACATACACATACACCTACACCCACATACACACACACGCCTCTAAGATGTACGTTCTGATATGTAAATGTCTTGACACGCGTTTACTAACCTAGGAAGAAGGAGCGAAAGTATACGGATATATAGTGAAAGAAATAGAACAGCGCGTAATGGAAAAAAGAAGAAAAAAAGAGGAAGAAAAGAAGAGGATACAGTAATCTAATGTTAACTGTCATATTAGTCTAGAAACTCTGAGAAACGTAAGGGAAATAAACTGGATGTTTGTACACGCGTCCTATAGTTAATTGAGTCATGGAAAGTAGGTCTATTAAAAGAAAAATAAATCAATAAAAAAATAAATAAAAAATAAATAAATAAAAATAAGAAAATAAAAATAAAAAGAATATTATATATAAAGTTTTAAAACTATCTGTATGTTATTATGTAAAAATTAGTTAGAAATAAATATTATCTTATAATTCATTTAAATATTGTATTTGTAATATAATACTATGAATTTAAAAATTGAGTCTTATGTATTTAATATTTTTTATATTTTCATGTAAATAATTTTATTGGTGATTATAGCGGTCGTTGTAATTAATATTTCAATTCTTAATTGATTAAGAAGTGGGAAATTGTAATATTGATCGCCCCCAATTCGATAGGACGTATCTAGTTTCGGTTAATATATACTTTTATTCACTCCGTACAACAAAATTATTCTCATGCACGCATAAAGAAATAAGTAAAATAATTATATTTTTGTGTTGATTTGTATCAAATCTAATAATATCTAGTTTTAGTATTTGGTCTTTTTGACTTAACTCAGTTTAATAACTAATGTATTATCTGCAGAGAAAAATTATTATCTTAAGGCTATCTCATTTATTTATAAGTAATTTGGATAAACCAGGTACTTCGGAAAAAAAATAAATTATATATATATATATATATATATATATATATATATATGCCTAGCTTAGATTTCGGACAACAAATCGTAAAGTAGTTATTATCGAGTATATACCGGACAACACTATAATTGCCAGTGGGGTGGGGTAGGATGGTTTATCGTAATTAATCTAGTGGTGTTAGATTCGGTGTCTTTACCATTATAGAATTCTCTGTTCGTCGGATCTAGAGTTATTGGTTATTTTAAATTTACATTTATGTCAACATCTGGCCATCAGTTCATCTCGTTTGTTTAGGAGATTACTGTGTTGGTACTTCAGGATTCTTATTTTTTCCTCGAGGCATAAACTGCATCTCTGACTAAAGCCGTTTGGAACGTCCGAATGACATAGGATTGACCATGAAATCACTGGGGATCGATTCTCATTTTTTAATAACCACCATTGTTTAGCTAACTCGATTTTATTCTTAAGTTCTGGGTTATTGAAAGAATGTTTGTGGTCATAAAAACGTTGTTTCAAGCTTCCGGCGGAGATACCGAAGTAAACTTTTTTGTCCCTGTTATTATCTTCTGGGTGGATCGTGGCCTTATAAACCACGCGCTCAACTTTACAATTACCGTCCAGTGGGCAGTTATTTTTCACTTGGCAGTTACATTTGTCTACTGTGGCCTTATTTCTATTAGAGTTGTTTAATATTTTATTATTATGAGTGCTAATTATTCTGTCCATGTTTTTAGTGCACGAGTAACTTATTTTAATTGTTTTTCTATTAAATATCTTCCTAAGTGGATTATTTATGGTAAAATGTTTATCTATTAGGTTCAAAAATACTTTCCCTATGTTTATGTTGGATAGTTGACAGTAAGGGGGATTAAACCATATTATTTTCCGGCCTCTGTTCTTAGATTTATTTTTGTTTTTATTTTCCTTCTTAATATATGTGAGTTTTTCACTGTATCCGCTTATCTCTAGTGCTCTATTGTATAATTTTTATTTGCTTCAAAAATTTCTTTGTTAGCCGAAAGTTTATTAATCCTAGTGTTAATCGTTTTAGGTATTTGTTTAATTATGCCACTAGGATGGTTAGATCTAGTATTAATATAAGAAGGTGTGTTATTATCCTTATTGATCGGCTTGTATATCCCCTTTCTTAAGTCTAGAGTTATGTCTAGATAATTAACTTCTTTACAATTTGGGGTAATATCTATTTTAAATCCTAGGTATTTGAAGGCTCTTACTAATTTTTTTATGTATTTTCGATACCATGGTGCCGTCACTATTAGGGATAACAATTAGTCCATCATCCCTGTATAATCCCACTAAGTTAGGCTCTATAATTCTGCTAATAGTGTACATTATAAATATGCCCACTAGGTCGGCAATCTGGGCTGAGTCAAAAGCCCCCATCGGGACGTCAAACTCGTTGTTATTCGATTTGATCCATGTTTCCTGATTGTTTAAAAGGATGGATCTGCGACAAGCCATAATCAGTTTTACCTGATCATCGGATACATCCACGAAATTCCTAGCATAATTAATGCTGTTCATGAGTAATTCCTTGGAAATTGAGGGATAGAAATCCATGATATCGAATTGGATGAAACAAGCATTTCTCTTATTTTATATCGATTTAAACCTTCGATAGTATCCGAAGAATCCCTCCACAGATTGAATTTAGTGGCCTCCAGGGTTACCTTAATAATGTTCCTGATAATCTCCCTAGATACATGACCGAGTTCCGATTTAGTGGAGTTGATCAGTCTAGACTGCTTCTTGATGTGGAAATTTTTCTTGTGGTCCTTGATGAGTATGTATGCGTTTCTCTTATCTATTTTTCCCACTCTATCTTCTATACCCAGTTTGGATGCAACTACTTTGGTTTCTTCATTGATTGTATTTTCAGTGTCGAGGGTATCCTTTTTATAACTATTACAGATGTTCTCCAGAATAGTTTTCCTGTATTCAGATGGGCACATCTTGTAAATATTCGTTGATTTATCAGCCTTCACCCACACTTTGTTAGACTTTTTAATCTCTGCGATGTCATTTTTCAGGATTGACTGGAATTTGTTTGAATGCCTCCGGAACTTAATTCTTTTAACTAAGTCAAATAGATCAGTCTCGAATGGCTTTAAAGCCTCGATGGGTTTACATGTATTCTGAGATCTGAAATTATAGGTTTCCTTGGAGTTCTAATCCTCATTTCTTAAATAGAAATACGCTTTCCATCTCATTCTATTGGTAAAATCCGTTATTCTGTCCATCGGAGAGAAAGTGAAGCTGTGTAAGCTGGGAAAAGGTATATTTTTCAGCGAATACGAAGGTGTGAATTTTTCCATCTTCAGTTCAAAATTGAGGCAATTCCGATACTAGAATTCCTGGGAGAGCTCAACACGGTGTGGATCCAATTATAGTGTTATAATGGAATAAATCCAGAGGAAATCCGGGTATGAGAGCTCAATGTGGTAAACAGAGCAATAAGATAAAAATTATAACACGGAAATTACATAATTGTCGATGCAATAATTTATTTCAACCTTATGGTATTTTCAAGCATCTAAATCAGACAATTACATTTTTGATACTGAAAAAGAAAAGAAAAGATCGGGCTTCGACCCTCAAAAAACCAAAGGTGGTGGTAGTAGCAATCCACTTAATACATTTATAGAGAGGGTGGTAGGGATTTAAAAAATAAAAATTAAAATTAAAAATTAAAAATAACAAATAAAAATATTAGATTAGACACTTATAAGCGGCAGCTCGATGTAACCATAGATACACACACACACACACACATACACTCAGACACACGCAACACATACACATACACCTACACCCACATACACACACACGCCTCTAAGATGTACGTTCTGATATGTAAATGTCTTGACACGCGTTTACTAACCTAGGAAGAAGGAGCGAAAGTATACGGATATATAGTGAAAGAAATAGAACAGCGCGTAATGGAAAAAAGAAGAAAAAAAGAGGAAGAAAAGAAGAGGATACAGTAATCTAATGTTAACTGTCATATTAGTCTAGAAACTCTGAGAAACGTAAGGGAAATAAACTGGATGTTTGTACACGCGTCCTATAGTTAATTGAGTCATGGAAAGTAGGTCTATTAAAAGAAAAATAAATCAATAAAAAAATAAATAAAAAATAAATAAATAAAAATAAGAAAATAAAAATAAAAAGAATATTATATATAAAGTTTTAAAACTATCTGTATGTTATTATGTAAAAATTAGTTAGAAATAAATATTATCTTATAATTCATTTAAATATTGTATTTGTAATATAATACTATGAATTTAAAAATTGAGTCTTATGTATTTAATATTTTTTATATTTTCATGTAAATAATTTTATTGGTGATTATAGCGGTCGTTGTAATTAATATTTCAATTCTTAATTGATTAAGAAGTGGGAAATTGTAATATTGATCGCCCCCAATTCGATAGGACGTATCTAGTTTCGGTTAATATATACTTTTATTCACTCCGTACAACAAAATTATTCTCATGCACGCATAAAGAAATAAGTAAAATAATTATATTTTTGTGTTGATTTGTATCAAATCTAATAATATCTAGTTTTAGTATTTGGTCTTTTTGACTTAACTCAGTTTAATAACTAATGTATTATCTGCAGAGAAAAATTATTATCTTAAGGCTATCTCATTTATTTATAAGTAATTTGGATAAACCAGGTACTTCGGAAAAAAAATAAATTATATATATATATATATATATATATATATATATATATGCCTAGCTTAGATTTCGGACAACAAATCGTAAAGTAGTTATTATCGAGTATATACCGGACAACACTATAATTGCCAGTGGGGTGGGGTAGGATGGTTTATCGTAATTAATCTAGTGGTGTTAGATTCGGTGTCTTTACCATTATAGAATTCTCTGTTCGTCGGATCTAGAGTTATTGGTTATTTTAAATTTACATTTATGTCAACATCTGGCCATCAGTTCATCTCGTTTGTTTAGGAGATTACTGTGTTGGTACTTCAGGATTCTTATTTTTTCCTCGAGGCATAAACTGCATCTCTGACTAAAGCCGTTTGGAACGTCCGAATGACATAGGATTGACCATGAAATCACTGGGGATCGATTCTCATTTTTTAATAACCACCATTGTTTAGCTAACTCGATTTTATTCTTAAGTTCTGGGTTATTGAAAGAATGTTTGTGGTCATAAAAACGTTGTTTCAAGCTTCCGGCGGAGATACCGAAGTAAACTTTTTTGTCCCTGTTATTATCTTCTGGGTGGATCGTGGCCTTATAAACCACGCGCTCAACTTTACAATTACCGTCCAGTGGGCAGTTATTTTTCACTTGGCAGTTACATTTGTCTACTGTGGCCTTATTTCTATTAGAGTTGTTTAATATTTTATTATTATGAGTGCTAATTATTCTGTCCATGTTTTTAGTGCACGAGTAACTTATTTTAATTGTTTTTCTATTAAATATCTTCCTAAGTGGATTATTTATGGTAAAATGTTTATCTATTAGGTTCAAAAATACTTTCCCTATGTTTATGTTGGATAGTTGACAGTAAGGGGGATTAAACCATATTATTTTCCGGCCTCTGTTCTTAGATTTATTTTTGTTTTTATTTTCCTTCTTAATATATGTGAGTTTTTCACTGTATCCGCTTATCTCTAGTGCTCTATTGTATAATTTTTATTTGCTTCAAAAATTTCTTTGTTAGCCGAAAGTTTATTAATCCTAGTGTTAATCGTTTTAGGTATTTGTTTAATTATGCCACTAGGATGGTTAGATCTAGTATTAATATAAGAAGGTGTGTTATTATCCTTATTGATCGGCTTGTATATCCCCTTTCTTAAGTCTAGAGTTATGTCTAGATAATTAACTTCTTTACAATTTGGGGTAATATCTATTTTAAATCCTAGGTATTTGAAGGCTCTTACTAATTTTTTTATGTATTTTCGATACCATGGTGCCGTCACTATTAGGGATAACAATTAGTCCATCATCCCTGTATAATCCCACTAAGTTAGGCTCTATAATTCTGCTAATAGTGTACATTATAAATATGCCCACTAGGTCGGCAATCTGGGCTGAGTCAAAAGCCCCCATCGGGACGTCAAACTCGTTGTTATTCGATTTGATCCATGTTTCCTGATTGTTTAAAAGGATGGATCTGCGACAAGCCATAATCAGTTTTACCTGATCATCGGATACATCCACGAAATTCCTAGCATAATTAATGCTGTTCATGAGTAATTCCTTGGAAATTGAGGGATAGAAATCCATGATATCGAATTGGATGAAACAAGCATTTCTCTTATTTTATATCGATTTAAACCTTCGATAGTATCCGAAGAATCCCTCCACAGATTGAATTTAGTGGCCTCCAGGGTTACCTTAATAATGTTCCTGATAATCTCCCTAGATACATGACCGAGTTCCGATTTAGTGGAGTTGATCAGTCTAGACTGCTTCTTGATGTGGAAATTTTTCTTGTGGTCCTTGATGAGTATGTATGCGTTTCTCTTATCTATTTTTCCCACTCTATCTTCTATACCCAGTTTGGATGCAACTACTTTGGTTTCTTCATTGATTGTATTTTCAGTGTCGAGGGTATCCTTTTTATAACTATTACAGATGTTCTCCAGAATAGTTTTCCTGTATTCAGA
Source organism: Euprymna scolopes (assembly GCF_053919585.1). NCBI lineage: Eukaryota > Metazoa > Mollusca > Cephalopoda > Sepiida > Sepiolidae > Euprymna > Euprymna scolopes. The sequence continues at coordinate 66,196,816 of NC_136503.1, read as the reverse complement.
TGGGCACATCTTGTAAATATTCGTTGATTTATCAGCCTTCACCCACACTTTGTTAGACTTTTTAATCTCTGCGATGTCATTTTTCAGGATTGACTGGAATTTGTTTGAATGCCTCCGGAACTTAATTCTTTTAACTAAGTCAAATAGATCAGTCTCGAATGGCTTTAAAGCCTCGATGGGTTTACATGTATTCTGAGATCTGAAATTATAGGTTTCCTTGGAGTTCTAATCCTCATTTCTTAAATAGAAATACGCTTTCCATCTCATTCTATTGGTAAAATCCGTTATTCTGTCCATCGGAGAGAAAGTGAAGCTGTGTAAGCTGGGAAAAGGTATATTTTTCAGCGAATACGAAGGTGTGAATTTTTCCATCTTCAGTTCAAAATTGAGGCAATTCCGATACTAGAATTCCTGGGAGAGCTCAACACGGTGTGGATCCAATTATAGTGTTATAATGGAATAAATCCAGAGGAAATCCGGGTATGAGAGCTCAATGTGGTAAACAGAGCAATAAGATAAAAATTATAACACGGAAATTACATAATTGTCGATGCAATAATTTATTTCAACCTTATGGTATTTTCAAGCATCTAAATCAGACAATTACATTTTTGATACTGAAAAAGAAAAGAAAAGATCGGGCTTCGACCCTCAAAAACCAAAGGTGGTGGTAGTAGCAATCCACTTAATACATTTATAGAGAGGGTGGTAGGGATTTAAAAAATAAAAATAAAAATTAAAAATTAAAAATAACAAATAAAAATATTAGATTAGACACTTATAAGCGGCAGCTCGATGTAACCATAGATACACACACACACACACACTCAGACACACGCAACACATACACATACACCTACACCCACATACACACACACACGCCTCTAAGATGTACGTTCTGACATGTAAATGTCTTGACACGCGTTTACTAACCTAGGAAGAAGGGGCGAAAGTATACGGATATATAGTGAAAGAAATAGAACAGCGCGTAATGGAAAAAAGAAGAAAAAAAGAGGAAGAAAAGAAGAGGATACAGTAATCTGATGTTAACTGTCATATTAGTCTAGAAACTCTGAGAAACGTAAGGGAAATAAACTGGATGTTTGTACACGCGTCCTATACTTAATTGAGTCATGGAAAGTAGGTCTATTAAAAGATAAATAAATCAATAAAAAAAATAAATAAAAAATAAATAAATAAAAATAAGAAAATAAAAATAAAAAGAATATTATATATAAAGTTTTAAAACTATCTGTATGTTATTATGTAAAAATTAGTTAGAAATAAATATTATCTTATAATTTATTTAAATATTGTATTTGTAATATAATACTATGAATTTAAAAATTGAGTATAATGTATTTAATATTTTATATATTTTCATGTAAATAATTTTATTGGTGATTATAGCGGTCGTTGTAATTAATATTTCAATTCTTAATTGATTAAGAAGTGGGAAATTGTAATATTGATCGCCCCCAATTCGATAGGACGTATCTAGTTTCGGTTAATATATACTTTTATTCACTCCGTACAACAAAATTATTCTCATGCACGCATAAAGAAATAAGTAAAATAATTATATTTAAGAACAGAGGCCGGAAAATAATATGGTTTAATCCCCCTTACTGTCAACTATCCAACATAAACATAGGGAAAGTATTTTTGAACCTAATAGATAAACATTTTACCATAAATAATCCACTTAGGAAGATATTTAATAGAAAAACAATTAAAATAAGTTACTCGTGCACTAAAAACATGGACAGAATAATTAGCACTCATAATAATAAAATATTAAACAACTCTAATAGAAATAAGGCCACAGTAGACAAATGTAACTGCCAAGTGAAAAATAACTGCCCACTGGACGGTAATTGTAAAGTTGAGTGCGTGGTTTATAAGGCCACGATCCACCCAGAAGATAATAACAGGGACAAAAAAGTTTACTTCGGTATCTCCGCCGGAAGCTGGAAACAACGTTTTTATGACCACAAACATTCTTTCAATAACCCAGAACTTAAGAATAAAACCGAGTTAGCTAAACAATGGTGGTTATTCAAAAATGAGAATCGATCCCCAGTGATTTCATGGTCAATCCTATGTCATTCGGACGTTCCAAACGGCTTTAGGCAGAGATGCAGTTTATGCCTCGAGGAAAAAATAAGAATCCTGAAGTACCAACACAGTAATCTCCTAAACAAACGAGATGAACTGATGGCCAGATTTAGACATAAATGTAAATTTAAAATAACCAATAACTCTAGATCCGACGAACAGAGAATTCTATAATGGTAAAGACACCGAATCTAACACCACTAGATTAATTACGATAAACCATCCTACCCCACCCCACTGGCAATTATAGTGTTGTCCGGTATATACTAGATAATAACTACTTTACTATTTGTTGTCCGAAATCTAAGCTAGGCATATATATATATATATATATATATATATATATATATATATATATATATATATATATATATATAATTTATTTTTTTTCCGAAGTACCTGGTTTATCCAAATTACTTATAAATAAATGAGATAGCCTTAAGATAATAATTTTTCTCTGCAGATAATACATTAGTTATTAAACTGAGTTAAGTCAAAAAGACCAAATACTAACACTAGATATTATTAGATTTGATACAAATCAACACAAAAATATAATTATTTTACTTATTTCTTTATGCGTGCATGAGAATAATTTTGTTGTACGGAGTGAATAAAAGTATATATTAACCGAAACTAGATACGTCCTATCGAATTGGGGGCGATCAATATTACAATTTCCCACTTCTTAATCAATTAAGAATTGAAATATTAATTACAACGACCGCTATAATCACCAATAAAATTATTTACATGAAAATATATAAAATATTAAATACATAAGACTCAATTTTTAAATTCATAGTATTATATTACAAATACAATATTTAAATGAATTATAAGATAATATTTATTTCTAACTAATTTTTACATAATAACATACAGATAGTTTTAAAACTTTATATATAATATTCTTTTTATTTTTATTTTCTTATTTTTATTTATTTATTTTTTATTTATTTTTTTTATTGATTTATTTATCTTTTAATAGACCTACTTTCCATGACTCAATTAACTATAGGACGCGTGTACAAACATCCAGTTTATTTCCCTTACGTTTCTCAGAGTTTCTAGACTAATATGACAGTTAACATTAGATAACTGTATCCTCTTCTTTTCTTCCTCTTTTTTTCTTCTTTTTTCCATTACGCGCTGTTCTATTTCTTTCACTATATATCCGTATACTTTCGCCCCTTCTTCCTAGGTTAGTAAACGCGTGTCAAGACATTTACATGTCAGAACGTACATCTTAGAGGCGTGTGTGTGTGTATGTGGGTGTAGGTGTATGTGTATGTGTTGCGTGTGTCTGAGTGTGTGTGTGTGTGTGTGTGTATCTATGGTTACATCGAGCTGCCGCTTATAAGTGTCTAATCTAATATTTTTATTTGTTATTTTTAATTTTTAATTTTTATTTTTATTTTTTAAATCCCTACCACCCTCTCTATAAATGTATTAAGTGGATTGCTACTACCACCACCTTTGGTTTTTTGAGGGTCGAAGCCCGATCTTTTCTTTTCTTTTTCAGTATCAAAAATGTAATTGTCTGATTTAGATGCTTGAAAATACCATAAGGTTGAAATAAATTATTGCATCGACAATTATGTAATTTCCGTGTTATAATTTTTATTTTTATATTATATATATATATATATATATATATATATATATATATATATATATATATATATATATATATATATATGTATATATATATATATATATATGAAGCTGAACGTCTGTGTGTGTATGTCTGGTCACGATTAGGCTCCTATATGGTTGACTATTTTACAAAACGATTGCATATAATGATAGAAGATGTATCGAGGATAAGATATGGACATGTTCGTATCTGGTAGAACGGTGGTTCCTAAAAAATTGTGAGGTCTTCGTTCGCGCGGGTCCCAAAAGTTTGGAATTAAAAAATGCACAAAATAACTTTACAGGGGGTTTTGATATAGATGTACATAAGAATACTTTGATAAGTATGTTTTAACTTTAATAGGGATGGTATGATAAAATTGTGGGGTCTGAGTTCGCCCCTGTACTCAATGGAGTATGACAGAAACTTTAGCAAAGCCTTTTTTATATCTATTTGTGTAAGTATACTTTGATAAATATATTTAATTTGAAGAAATATGGTAAAATAAAATCATTCGGTGTTCGTTTGCGCCTGACCTCCATAGAATGTAAATATGCCACAAAGTTTAACATCTTAACTTTTTATCTTAATTCCCGTTAGCTTTTATTTATGTTTTGGAGTTGAATCATATTGTGTCGAATAAATTCACCTCATGAATTCACGCTCTTATTAAAGTGAAAGCAAAAAAATGTCGAAAATTTAGACAATTCTCGACACAAATTTTGCATAACCTTTTTTCCTTCTCCACTGGCACGTAGCAATCTTTCGAAAATAGATACATAGATAAATAATAAAAAATAAGAAATGTTTATGTTATCGTGTTAAAAGAAACAAGAAATCCTGCTCACGTGATTACGTGTCTTTTTAAAAACATTTACATAACCTTTTTATTTTTATTTATACATCTGTTTAAGCTTTTTGTCAGTATACTAGAAGGAACTCAGTCGATTACAACCCTTTCTGCGTGTTCTTTACATTACAATAGTACAGCCCTGAATCCGACGGCGCAATACTACACCGTTCATTACTGTAAAGCTGAAACGAAGCATTTCTGCTTGAAAAGGGCGCCTTTTTTTCTTAATCATATTTATATGGATTCTTTGCTTTAAAAAACTAAAGTAATTACGTGTTTACTTTTTTAATATCCCATTTTGCTGTTTAGGATTATTTTACTAAAGTAAGTAAAGCTTCATTATTTTTCAAACTGTTTTTGTTGCTTTGTTTTTCGATATTTCGTAGATATTATATAGTAAGAGTGTTCAGCAGAAAATCCAACAAACGACTACCCGAAAAAAGTAAAGATACAAGAAATAAATGTTACCATAGCCAATAAAAGTTCAGTTCATGTTCTTTTTGTTTTGAAATAGTTTTTAATGCTCTTTGCTTGAAATAATTTCCGCGAACCGAAATGAAAACGGCATTTTAGGCGATAACTACTTAAATGAATTTTTATATAAACTACACATGCCATAC
>NC_136503.1:66139086-66186586 GCF_053919585.1 Euprymna scolopes | reverse complement strand
AATGCAAAATATGCAATGCAATGTGCTCTGAAGAAAAACATTCATTTTGAACACTCTCATGTATTTACAAAAAAATATTTCATATACATGCTGTAAATTACCTACGCTAGGTAAGATACAATTATTTGATACGTGTAATACCCGTCTTAGGTAGGTAAAATATTCCTTTTCTCGAAATAGCAAATGATACATAGTCATTATAAATTCCTCTCTCCTAAGAATAACAAATGTATTCATAAACAAATTCAATTTTCCCATTGTTTATACGGTCCCGAGCGACGCCAGGTAGCCCCGCAAGTCTTAAAATAAAAGCTTATTTCAAAATATGCAATGCAAATGTCAAATATTATGGTTCAATTGTGCTCTGAAGAAAAACATTCATTTTCAACACTCTCGTGTATTTGCAAAAAATATATATATATTTCATACACAAGCTATAAATTACCTACGCTAGGTAAGATACAATTATTTGATACGTGTAATACCCGTCTTAGGTAGGTAAATGTTCTTTTGCTCGAAATAACAAATGATACATAGTCATTAAAAATTCCTCTCCCCTAAGAATAACAAATATATCTATAACCAAATTCAATTTTCCCATTGTGTATACGGTCCTGAGCAACGCCGGGTAGCCCCGCTTGTCTTAAAATAAACGCTTATTTAAAAATATGTAATGCAAATGTCAAATATTATGGTTCAATTGTGCTCTGAACGGAAACATTCATTTTAAACACTCTACTGTATTTGCAAAGAAGCTACTCCTCTTTTAATAAGTTTATATTTACATAATTAAATTAAACTTACAAAAGTACAGTACCATGATTAAATTGTGCTTTAAATTAAACATTTATTTCGAAGGCGCCCTCGTCTCATAAAAAAGTCTGCAGTTGCTTTTATGAGCTGAAACATTTTACCTGTGGGATGGTAACATTTCTCAAATAGACGTGTGATGTCAGGCTGTTTTTAAATTATAACTTCTATCAAAATAAGACTTCATTTATTTTGTCGAATTGTTCCAATCGGTTAGTTCGTGTAAGTATTTGTCTCTTTCCAATACAAAACATACGTGAAACACTTATATGCACGTCAAGTACATTCGTCTGAAATGTTAAAAACATTGGTCCAGCAGTTGTGGAGTGTATAGCGAACGAGCTCAAACACACGATGCAAAATTTCTTTAATATATTATAAGCGGGTATCATTCTAAAGCTCCAGTTGTTACGCTGTGCGTATGAATACGTTCTATAATGATGTGCATGTTTAATAGTGGGGTTTTATATTTCATTTGTGTATTCATGTTCGTGTAAATGCGTATATGTACATACGTCGTAGCATTTAGTTGCTCGTTTAGTGTGTATATTTGACCATTTATGCAACAGTTCTCAATTGATGTGGAGGTAGCGAAACAGTTGTAGACAAACAGTTCTTTTTAACAGATGTAAATAACACAACACATACCTGAATTATTTACGAATATTTATTTTCATAATCCGGCCGGCATCTTAAGCGATTAAACGTTTTTAAATCTTGGCTGCCTGAGATTACGCAGCTCTTTGCCTCATGAGGCGACCAACTCTCCTTTTTGAGACTTATGTTCTCTCTGATGTCCAGCTAACGACTAACAGAGAATCTCCCCAAATCTACATTTCATCACGGGTCCCATTAAGTGTATGAAACAAACAGCTGATGTAACCGCAATCTAGTTATTTGTTTATGCAAACCAAAAAAACATGTTTACATCTATTTTCTATCTTCACATTCTTTTTTGCGATATTATCATATGCCAATCATTTTCCCCCAATAAATTGTTTATTTTTCTAATCATAATGATTGATCCAACGACCCGACAATAGTAATAATAATAACAACAACAATGATAATAATAATAATAATAATAATAATAATAATAATAATAATAATAATAATAATAATAATAATAATAATGATAATGTTTTGACCCTTGGCCTGCTTGCCGCAGTTAACACAGATATTACGCTATGATCACAGCCCAAGGAGTCACAACATTTCATAGCTACCAAGCACACCGTTTATTTTATATTTCATATAATAAAAGGGGACGTTAAAAATCAGCGGAAAAAATAATTATACTTCAAAAACATGGTTAAATTGCTTGCCTTAAAAGTATGCCATCATTTTAGAATTGTTAGCATATTTCTGAATAAATCTTACCCAAACTGAAATTGATGAGATACTGAAATTTGCAAGACTGATACCAGAAGAGACTTTAACAATATGGGTAGTTAACCACGTAGAACTTCTTGACAATCAACCCAAGCACTCTTTCTAGGCACAGGGTTTCACCAAAGAATGCAATTATTCAAGCGAGCAATGCTGTGAATGCTCTATTTGCAAAACCATTTCTTATAAAACACACGGAACCTCGGAAATAGAATGGGAAATGGAAATATATGGAAGTGGAGTAGAGTAAACCTTATTAAACTGATGAGATGCGGACAATCTTTGCTGGAACTGATTGCAGAATACAAGAAGTAATTTAATCCGTAGAGGAGAGTAATCATCATTTGAGATAAATATTTATAAATGTTGGTAAACCATGATATGAATTGATACCATTGGAGATAACATTTTTTAGGATTACACGGAAGAGGAAGAATTATATCTGCTTTTAACTACCATGAATTGAGCGAATCTCACGTAATTTCGTTAGATGATATGATCTTTGAACTATTTTTGTATGAGTCACATTCTTCGGATTCTAATCATGACACTTACACATTTATATTTATTTGAACATAAAACCTTAAATGGTGATTTTTCTGGCTGTAATTAAATCCAGATTTAAACTCAGTAGAAATGTTGAGATCTATCACAAACCGAGCTATTTATGCCTACGTTTTCTATCTAAACCAACTCACAGGAAGCTAATGTTACTCCAGCAATATCAGTGCAACAAGCTACTACTTGAACTGACATATTTAGTAATGCAATTTTTTTTTTCAATTATAAAACTGCATGGCGATAATCAAGGTAAACACGAAATTTATTTATTATATATATTGAAGTACATGTTAGGTTTAGTTATATACATCTTTGATGGATATAACCGACATTGATATTAATCAATTAATAAATGTATTATTGAAAGTTGAACACGTTAAATTGGGTTGTTCTGATAAAAAGGAAATATATCATGAAACTCCGGCACTAATCCTTAGGCGGGTTTAACAGGTTTGCTTCTAAGGAATAACTTGTAAGGGATGTTAGCGGCGATGATGACATTAGTTTTTTGGAAATCACGCAGGGAAGTGTCGCGTTTGTCTTAGATACAGCGCCAGGTATTCACAAATCGATCACTATCTTCTATTTATATGTGGTCACCCCGTCTGGTACGGAATATACAATATTGACACACCTGTTCTCGATAGAGAACCAAAGGTAAGCAACGTTCAACCTGGTCAGTACCAGATGGTTTTAATCAAAAAGATATAAAAGTTGATTAAGTACGTTTAAAGTTTCTTTTCTTTTTTTCTATTTTGCAAATATTTACTATGAATTCATGTATATTTTTTTACTACAGTTTCGGAACGGAGTGCTACGTGGTTCGTTCCTTTATTTCTAATTCAAGACCTAAAGACCTATGAAGAGTGTAATCATTAAAACGAGCGATCTTTTTGACTTCAGAATACATTCTCCTATGTAGTAATCACCATTCTTACTGCACTTTTTAAAAGAAATTCAATAATGCATCATTGCCAATGAGGAAGTCCATGATAATTGTTTTCAGAGTCAAGCACCGCCAATATCAACACTAGAGAAGTGAAGCATTCAGGTCATAATATATAAGTTAAGTCATTATAACGATGCAATTTAAAATTACTTCTGATTTATTAGGGCGGAATAAAAAAGTAGAATATGCTTTTAGACTGCCTCTCGCCGTAGATTTCTTGGCAAAATCCCATACTAAATTATGAATGCTATATTTGTTAGAAAGTTATTATCACTTGTCGCAATAACATAATATGATATTATATATATATATATATATATATATATATATAGATATATATATGCACACAATTGTGTGTGTGTGTGTGCATACAGGTATTTGAGAGATACTGTTTGTGTGTACGTGTGTTAACATATATTGATATATAATTCGTTTATTTGCTTCATCTGGCTAACCGAAATTCATGTAATTGTATAAGGACGTGTTTGAAAATGCCACTGGCTACGTAAATAAATCGTGAGTCTGCCGCAAATGCGAAGATTGATGTATTCAACATTAAACGTTTAGGGTTTTCGCTGCCCTCTGCTGTCATGTCGATAGTTAATCACAGCCGGACCAATTGAGTTTCTTTCGGTCGTAAGGAAATCAATGGAAACTAATATCTGATATTTGAAAATTGAACAGTTAGAATCCTTGACCGGTTCGTTTTTAGCCCGAGGCAAGCTTTCGTACATTTCCGGCAGATTGCCGAGTTTCTTCGCTCACCTGAATCGGCTGATATCAGTCAATTTCGAAACGAGAAGCTGCGATAACTGGATCTCTTTTTTTTTTCATATCTCTTCTCTGTCTGTCTGCCTGTCTGTTTCTCTCTCTCTCTCTCTCTCTCTTTCCCTCTCACTCTCTCTTTATATAGGATGTGTCTTCAATAAGTTTAAAGATTTTTAGTGCAGGCATTTAAAATTGAAAATCAGTATGCAATTGCTATACACCTTATGAGATGACTGATCAATATTTATGATGTCAGCTTCAAATGAACACCTACATAAGAAATAGGTATACGTCTCAATAAAGCCTGATTGTAACAGCTGGTTAATTTTTAAAACATGAAATCTTGGCGTAAGGATACTTCAGAAAGAACAATATGAATTGCAATAAAATTCTGTCTTAACATGAAAAATTCCAAAGCAACGTATGAAACGCTTTAGACTATTTTCGGACCCTCTTGCATGAATCGAGCATCAGTTGTTTACTGGCATAAGAGATCCTTGGAACGCAAGGAATCTGTAAGGGATAGTGATAGGGTGGGAGGAGTAAGGAATTGAGAACACCAGTGTTGATTGGCCAAATAAAGAATTTTATGAATGAGGAATGTCGTGGATCTATAGTGCTAATAAGTGCACAGTTTGCTATCAGCGTCGGAGCTGTACACAATTATTAGCAAGGAACTAAATTTGCCCAAGATAAGAATTAAGAAAGTCCCTCACCGTACCATTATTTCAGACCTTGCCTATTGTGGTTTTTGGTTATTCCCTAGGGTCAAGAAAGACCTTAGAGGCTGTTGTTATTAGACAATTGAGGAGATGAAAGATATTGTCACGATGGTCATATGATGGCGCCTTCCAGATGTGGGAACTTCACAACTATTGCATTACAGCAAGAGGAGATTACTTCGGGGAGTACTACAGGTTTTATCAATAAAATGTCTATACGAACAAAGCCTGGAAACTTATTGAATGCACCTTGTGTGTCTCTATTATTTACTATCTCCCTTTAATAAACCCCTTACTTTTCCTGCTGTGTCTGCTCGAAGCATTCAGATTACATTTAGTTTTATGTGGTTTGGGGGTTTTAAACATAAATAGAATGTTTAAGCTTCTCAGATTATGAGCAATTTGTACAAGAATGTATTAGTGATAAATAAATAAATATTCCCTGTATTTGATTTTTTTTTAACTATCTTAAAATCTTTAAGCTGAATTATATAAGACTAACTTTTTTTTTTACCTGAACGAATTTGGTTTGGGGTGTTGTCCGATAGCCCTTTACTAGCGGAAACGGGTAGTGAGGGATATTATTACGTTTTATGGACAGCGAAGAAGCGCAATATGCTAGTTCCTGTCCGGTGTTGCATTTTCAGTGGGAGTATTTGTATTTATGTACTTGAACCTTCTCTTGTGCATACAACTGCAAATAAGCTCTAATTTTGAACTGAGGATGTTTAATTTATTAGGTGCCGTTATAATCTCGGTGGCCTCTGCGTTACATAGTAGGCAGTATTTAGAGCCTGGGCTGTATGATTTGGACTTTCTTAGTCTTTTCCATTTTAATGAAAAAGTCTATTTTGTTTTCTTTTGCATTTCTTACTAGAGTAGATAGGGCAGTTCTTGACTATTAGAACTACACCAAAAAGTAGTGACGCCGAATAAAGAGGCCTGTCTCTCATGTTTATAAACGTGAAAGCACTTATTCCATTTTCTAGGACTTCCTTTTTCATAAAAACATAAATTTGATGGCATTTATAGTCAGAGTTCAAGAAATTAAAATGTTTAATATGGAATCTTGAAGCTATCTTTCCAGTGAAGGGCTTCTTTAATATAAACCCAAGGTTCTGTACCCCGAACTATTCCGTCTTCCCGGCTAATTCAATATCTAATTTACAAAACACCCTCATCCATTATCTTTTATTTTTTTGTGTGTGTATGTGTTTCTTTGTGTATCTGTGTTTGTATATATGGATATATAAGTGTGTGTGTATATTTGTATATATATATATATATATACTTTTATTTTACTTTATTTTATATATATATATATATATATATATATATATATATACTTCTATTTTACTTTATTTTATTTTATTTTATTTTTTCACGGGGTCATTCAACCCTGACACACTCATCCCTATTTCCTGTTATTCTGACCCCCCATTTGTCTGTATCCCTTGCTTTTACGCATTCCCTAGTAATTATTTTTAACATTATTGTTATTATTATTATTATTAGTAGTAGTAGTAGTAGTAGTAGTAGTAGAATTGGTGGTGTTTGTGGTGGTAGAGGTAATGGTAGTAGTATTGTTATCACTATTATTATTATCATTATCATTATTATAATTGTATCTTTTTTACCGCTATTATTATTATTATTATTATTATTATTATTATCATCATTATCATTATTATTATTATTATTATTATTATTATTATTATTATTATTATTATTGCTGTTATTATTATTTTCCCCGTTATTATCCCCGCCAATGCAACCATAACCCTTACGTTTATCTTCATTTTCATTGTTTTTACCATTAACATTGACATTACCTTTATCACAGCTACTGGCAATATGATTTTTATTTTATTTATTTTTAATTTCATTATTATTACTCTTATTATAATTATCTTTATTACATTCTCATTATTATACTTACCCTACTATTATTGGTATTATTACCATTTTTATAAGTAGAAATGTCGCCTTACTCTTCCACCTTGCCAACTATATGTATCCTTAAACCTTTTTCATCAAGTTTAATGCACCCATGGACTCTGCTATCCTATCTTCCGACCGATCCTTTATAATTGCACTTCCAACATCATAACAGAAGAAACTTGAAAATATTGCCGCGTATTACCTAATCAATATTACAACCTTGCATTTAACCCCCTCCAAAAAAAAATATAGGCGATTTTACAGCAGCTATTTGCCGTTTAGTTAGCACCTGTCAAAATACCACTCCATAGATATTAGACACCTCACAAACCGTTAAAATTAATCATAACGCAGCCACCATATTCCCCCAATTTAACCCTAAAACATATACCCCTTAAACTCAACACTATTTTAAAGACCATATACACTTTTATATATCATAAACTGAGCTTCAATCTATGGTCCCCCCTCGCCAAACTTTCACAAGAAACACTAGACTAGTTGAAAACATTATAAATAATTTTCCCCACTCTTTATCTGTACCTAAACCTAAACATAGATTCCATGATCAAAGCTTCTTTCTTAGAACTACACGACTGTGGAATTGTCTTCCGTTTTCCTGCCTTCCAGCTTTCTATAATATGGTTGCCTTCAAGTCCAACGTGAACAAGTTTCTGATGAGCTGTTCCACTTAAGTTAACAAATTTACCGAACTTCCATTACTATCGATTACTATATTGTCCTTTTGACTACTCTACACTCTTTAACCCTTATCCTTGAGTGGCCTATCGGCATTGATAAGTGGTGACATCTATGTAAAAAATATATATAAAAGCTTCTCCTTGATTTATTTAGAACTCAATAAAGCTTCCTCCAACATTCTATAAGAACTCTTAATTGTAATGTTATATATATATATATATATATATATATATATATATATATATATATATATATATATATATATACTGAGAGAGTGAGTTAAGGAACAAAGAGAAAGAGGGAGAGATAGAAGGAGAAAAAGAGGAAATGAGATATAGCTAGATAGTATAATTACCTTAGATTATCTTTATAAACATTTATCCTGTGTTTGTTAAATTTTAAATCATATTACGAAATGTTTATTAAAGTCATAAAATGAACCAGTTTACCTCGCATATTATCTTGATTTCACTGTTCAGGAGATGCCATATAAGTGGATTCTAATCTGGTCCTTATTTAAAAAAGGCTCACATTCACAATTTTTTTTATAAAATTACTGCATTATATATTGTTTAGCTATTTTTATTCTTCCATCTTGTTTTAATTGGAATTTGTAATACGCAATTCAATTTAAGATTTGAGGTCAAACTGATACAAACAAAATAAGAATATTCGGCATAGGTTTTTCACGTGACAAAATTTCGTCTCCCGGTGTATTCAGGTTGTTTTCTGAAAGAAAATGGTCTCAACATGAGAAAATCACAAACTATTGGTGGTTTCAATAACTAACTTAAAGGAGAAATATAAAACAAAGTATACGTTGTTTAATTGTGAGGTATTTACAACTGATAAATATAATTGATATTTTTATACATCGGAAAATTTGAGTTTAGTTTTTTCTTTTGTATTGGATATATATATATATATATATATATATATATATATATATATATATATATATATATATATATAATACACATCATTTTCACATTTGATTCAAACGAAAAAATGGAAGGCTCCATATATTTGTTAGATCAATTATTAAACATGAAAGTTATGATTAAGGCAATAATTGAGCAAATTTTCCTCGTACATTTAATAATGAAATAAAGCAGCAAACGATTAAAATTTATCTTTTAAACTCCTTTTTTAAATGTTTTAATGATTTCTAATATATTGTAATTTATTCAATTTGGATTTTTATTACCAAGTATAATGTCACTCTTAATATGCATATACATGTGTGTGTTTTGCGTGTTTGCGTGTGTGTGTGTGTGTGTGTCTGAAACTATATACGATTGTTCTTAACTTTATTGTTTAAACATTTTTCATCTCAAATAGAGTTTTCCAATTTGATCAAATGACAGTTATTCAGTTTATAAAAACTTTGCCAATAGCCTTTTATGTGTGCGAAGTTCTCGTTTAGATGTGACATCTGCGTGCAGATGCCAATTAAAAAGATATCTCAGGTAAGCAATATCCAAAGCTATCAAATATTTTTCTTGCATATTTTTTTTTTAAGTTTGTCCATCCATATATATTTTTTAGAATTGTAATTGTATTAAACGCCGCAAGAAAGACGAAAACAGCTGCAATGTATTGTCGCCTCCTTAATAACGTTTTAACATTTTATAAAACTTTTACACTCGTCGCCAGGCTATTTCGTCATCGTGGTTGATATCATTATGGCATGAAAGAATTTGAATGTGACTGATTCATATATATATTTATTTATACAAGGTGAAACAATGGCCATTTGTTTTTTATGCATTCAGTCCTTTTGATGTCACCACCTATTAACAGCGTGTTTTTTTTTCTGTTTGTCTATAAAGCTATGCATGCTTAAATACAAAATCTAGTGTTTCATCTCTATATTACTTCTTTCTCACAGAAGAGTTGGTACGGGTCCATATACACTTTATCAATATTTTCATAGCAAGTGATCGACTGAGCTCTTAGCAATCGTCCGATTTAATCATCGCAACAAATACTTGTCTTGCTACAACGGGACTTCATAATATCTCCGGTGTGATCCAACAACATATGATGGTTGGATATTTCCCTAGAAGGGCGCGAACGAGAGTTTAATAAGAATGTTTATTTATATGGACTATTCCAAGTACCAGCAGCGACATTACTACACGGAGGTAAAACATAATTTTAGGAATATTAATAATAATATTGATTTGTGACGAGAATCGTTACATGATGTCGGGCGGTAATGTTTTGTCTTCGACTTAACCTTGAGGTCAAGTTTTTTGTTTTGGTCGTGTAGAAAACAGATATTGAAAAATTTGTTGGAGAATTACCTAATTAATATGCACAGGTAATGCGGCTAATTAGCTGATCCGGCCGAACCAGAGTATGCCGTAATGTAGAGGGATTGTTTTAATAAGAAACACGGTCCCGCCAAAGCCCCCCCCCAATACCTACCAAGTAATATAAAAAAGGAGGCGCAGAAGGGATTTTCGCCAGTCATGGGCAGAAAACTCCGATTGAAGTCGATAGCCGGATCTGCGACCACCCACACTACACCCCCCCGGTTACTGACCGTACAATAAACGGAGAATAGAAAATCCGTTGTTGAAAAAGGTTCAGTTTGGGTTACTATTTAAGCAGTCTTCTGGTGAAAGAAAATACAGTGCATATATTTTTATTTTATTTTCTCCTGTTCATAATTGTACAAAACTATGATTATTCTTGTAATCAGAATATATTTTAATAATTAATCCATACAAACGAAACATAAACTTGCGTCTTGTGTCAGTAATTCGAATTTTAATTAAATTGCAGATGAATGACACGAGATTAAAGTAATGTTTTCTAGCGAGCAACAAGTAAGAGGAGATGTTTGCCAACTTAATGCCGTGTATCCGGCCCGCAGCACGTGTCTTCTTGGAGATTTGAGTTGAGTAACTTGTACATTTTTAAAGTCACGATATTTGTCCCCCGTGGGAGTTTGAATCGGAACCTCCTAGGACTACACTTATGTACCGGTGAATACTACAATCTTCATCGTGATATATTAGTTGCCGCGATAAAGATTTAGCCTGCGAAGTTAAAGAAAAAAATAAATTCTAGGCGAACCTGCATCGATCACGAACGTTGTTGCAAAGGTTACTGAGACCAAGACATATCTAAAGAGAGAAAGGAAAAATCCATGGACACAACATATATTTTTTGGACAGATACAAACTCTTGCTCACCTTTGCTGATCGTCACACAGAGTTCCGTTTCGACCTACATCCACTGAAGTACACCAGTTTTAACCTGTTATAGTTAGCGTTAGTCGCGCAAAATTTCGTGGAAATTGTGTCAAACTACATGGTCGGATTAGTTAATTTTTCTCTTTGACACTATTTTTTTCTGTGGTGATAAATGAGGACACTTAATGGCGAATTCTGTTTTAAAATAGGAAATTTTGAACGCAATTAGGCGATCAGTTGACACAATTTGTGTTTTAAGGTGAGGAATAGTTGAGGCCTTTACATTGCTAAATATTATTAGTCGTGTATAAAAAAAAGAATGGGTGTTTGCAATTACAAAAGTGTAGGCTCTAGCTGTATTTACGAAAAAGAAGGTTGAATTTATTGTGTAAAATGTGGTTCTTAATTGACTGATGAATGATATGATTCGTGTGTTAAATTGGTTGTTTTGATTACAACATTTTAAGCTCGGGTTTTATTTTGGAATAAAATAAGTTGAATTAAATGATTAATAAAAAAGAGAGGCTGTCGGCTTACGATAATCGTATTTTAAAGTGATGAATAGGTAACGTGTTGCAATATTTTTTTTAATTTATAATGGGGGTAGATATTTGATTACTTCCCACAAGAGCAATGTGCGACAGAAGGTCGAGAAATTAATAGAATAGTCGACATTTCCCAATCGGGGCGCCTCAGGCGACGAGCAATAAACTCGCCCCATTCGAAAGCCGGGTGGCAAGTTCTGGGGGGGGCGGACATCCTGGGTGATACCCAAGCGTTGTACCTCAGTCCCACAGGTACTGGGCCGGTCCCCAGTCCCACACATATCGCGCTGAGTGTCCAGAAGGGATCCTTGATGTGTACTGTGTCTTGTCTCCCAACATATTTTTCCTTGGTTTCAACACGGGAAGAAGTTGTTGCTCTGTGGCTACAAAAATTATAAACTCAGCAACCTGAACAAAAGAACCGTCTACAGAAAACCAGTCACCTTTAGGACTTGTATAGAACAACTAAACATCGGACACTGTCCTGAAACTAAACATGGCTTCCAACTCAAGTTATGTAAAACTCCTCAGAGTAACATTGTAAATTGGTTAATGATTTACGTTTTTTTTTTAATATGTATTTTTACAAGAGAACCGTCGGAATTTAAAAGTATTTTTCCGTTGTTGTGTTTTTTTGTTGTTGTTGTTTTGTTGTTGGGTTTAAGTAAAAGGATAAAGGGAAATGAGTAGATCAGAGGAGGATAAAACAGGGATGTTGAATGGCGGGATGCTGGACACAGAGCGGGGAACGACTTGAAGATAGACAGGATCCAGGAACTGATCGGAGGGAAGATGGAGGATGGCCGAGGTCTTCCGAACCTGCATAGGGAATTTACAATTCCCGGATTTAAGAGCGATCCGGGAGAATTGGATGATTGGTTAGAGGTTGTGACTAAAAAGCGAGTAGTGTGTGGATTACAGCATGCAGAGATAATCCTGGTGGCATATGAAGCCGCACTAAAAACCGAGTCATGTTTTATTGGGCGGCAGTTTAAAGAAAACCACCGACTGAAATGAAACCCGATACTGTGAGAAAGCTATTCCGACTCAAACAAAAGCCAGTGGAAGAGATAATCGCGCTGGCAGGGCGAATTCAAGGTTTAGCTATAAGGAGCTTTTCGGTAAGGGACAAAGGAGCCATCCTGGCCTTGTTTGCGGATGAACTAGTAGATACATTAGTGAACAGAGACATCCGAGCGGAGGTCATTAAGATTAATCTGGTTTAATTCCCGAAAGCTATCGATTTTGCCCAGAACAGCGATCAGGTATGGATGAAAATCAGGAGCTTACATTTGCCGGAAAGATGCCGTGGGAGGTCACTAGTCTGCCGAAAGGGTCGACCTGGACGGCTGGTTGACCCTCTAGCATTTTTCTTATAATCAGAATTTATTTTAATAATTATATCATACAAAAAAAATCCAGTAAACAAACACACACACACACACACACACACACACACACACATATATATATATATATATATATATATATATGTGTGTGTGTGTGTGTGTGTGTGTGTGTATCTGTGTGTGTGTATATATATATATATATATATATACAAAGAGAGATATATACATAGATAAATAGATAGTTAATAAAACAATCTGCCATGAATATGATTTATTTAATAAAGTGTCTGGAAATAAGAAAATATTCACATATAAACATCAAATATACCGGGTATATATGTATATATATATATATATATATATATATATATATATATATATATATATATATATATATATATATTCCTCCTCATCAAGGCCGTCATAATTTTAAGAAATATGATTTCACTGTTAGAAGATGAATCATTACAATTACATAAACTGTCTTGGTTAGTGATTAGGTAACGCTTGCTTCAACAGAAAATTCATCATTACTGTGTTTCTTTTCCCACCACAACTACCACCGCAACTATAATTTTAAGCGATATTATCTAATTTCTAGAATAGGACTCAGCAGATTTTCTAAATAAATATGTAAATATTATTTCAGCACAGTCCATAATCCAAGTTTCAGTTTCTTATTTAATAGACTATTAAGTGAAAGTACAGAATAGTTTATAAAAAACCCAATATTAAGAATGCGTTTCTAAATAATGTCATTATTTCAGCATATTCCGTATTCCGTACGTCAGTTTTCCCTCCCCCTCTGTCTTAAAAAAATATATATGAAATAAAGTAAATATGAAATAGTAAAGTTCTACAACCATTTACGGGACTGATTCCACATCATCCCATCTCTCTTAAAAATAAATAAAATAAATAAAAAATAAAGAAATTTTAGATCGTAATCTTCTAAAGCCATTTCCGGGAATGACTTCATTTCACTTTTCTCTCTTAAAAATAGATATGAAATAAAGGAAATTTCAGATAATAAACTGCCTCGGCCATTTCTGGGATTGACTTAATATTCTTCTGTCTCTTATAAATATATATGAAATAAAGTAATTTTGGGATTGTAAACTGTTTCCGCAATTTCCCAGACTGACACCATATTCCCACACCTCACTGTTAAAAATATATGTAAAATAAAGTCATTTTGAGATCGTGAATTTCTTCAGCCGTTTCCGGGCCTGACTCCGTATATCCACTTCTTTTAAAAATACATATGAAATAAAGCGTTTTTGAGATTATAAACTGCTTCAGCCATTTCCGGTACTTACTCCATATTCCCCTCCTCACCTATTAAAATATATACTGTATCGGTTATTTTGTATTTTTAAAGAAGGAGATACTGTCTGGTAGACAACTATATTACGCTTACTTGACCTTTTGGCTAAGATCAAAGTGTAGTATCGGTCCGATGCAACATTTCAGCGAAGTCATCTACTGGCTCCCTCTCCATAAACAGAAAAAGTGGTGGTAATGTTTGGTAGAATGAACAGGCACTAATCCACAACACCCTAACCTGACCTAAATAAGTAGGTTTGGTAATCCCTTGTGGCCTCCAGAGTACTTTTAAAAGCAACATAATTGTGCATGTCCCCACCATCATCTACACATGACGTCACTTCCGAAAAATGGCTCATCATTTCTTTTTAATATATGATTTCATTATAAATTGTTTGTATGTTTTTAATATGGGTACTACACTATAGAAGCACTTTATTTAAAATTCATGCTATTCAAAAAATAAATATTTAAAATGGGAGTTAGTGATTAGGCAACACTTGCTTTACAATAAACTAATCAAGAAATTGGATTTAGAAACGGATCCTTAATGTTTACTAATATTAAACAAAAGAGAGGCAATGCATGTCAGCTTCTTATTTAATAAATTGTCAAGTAAAAGTTCAGAATAGTTTCAATCATACCTTCCCCATCTCCATATTAAGAATGCATTTTTAAATAAAAACGTCCCTATTCCATGTGTCATCCCTCTTCTTAAAAAAATATGTATGAATTAAGTAAATATGAGATCGTAAAAAGATATAAAATGTTGTTTTCATATTTACAAAGTTCAAATAACGAGTAAAATTTACGTAGAATTAAATTTTTTTATTAAAAAAAAAAAAAATTAATCCAAAAACAAAAACAATGAGTTGTCATCAGTTAGAATTGAAATAAATATAAAAAAAACAAAAAAAAAAAACGAGCGTTCTAGTCGGAGAAAACAGAACGAATGTACGCGCATGCACATACAAACGAAAATGTCAGCTAATGTTTAATGAATATTTTACATATAAATTTGCGATGTATGTATGCGATGTATATGCATTACGCAAAGATATTATCCTTGGTGCATGAATACTATTTTCTGTGAATTTTAGTGATATGTGACCAGTAGTTTAAGTGTTTTCCTGTTAGATACTTACACACACATACGTCTACTATTTTGTTTATATAGAGGAAGAGAAGAGAAGGTAATAACTAGCGGAAGTTAGTGTCTTTGCGCTGTCTTGGAATACACTTGAATAGATTTTAATAAATGCGCATGCCTTATTCATTTTCACAAAATCAATTCTTTATTGGGCATTATATCGTACCTATTGTATAGTACTGATTATAAAACTTTCAAAAATGACTTGGCTGCAACCAGGCAAGGATCGAAACACAAAATATTAAGCGCACCAGTCGCTTTTCCTAGCGTTTTAACTACAGCAAGATAGATGAGAAAAATTACACCGCTTTTAGCAGAGTTTCCGCATGCGCACAAGTAATAGAAATATGTCGGCGTTAAAATCGAACAGATTAAATATCAACGTTTCTGCAAATTTATGTACGCGTTATAATTCCATTGAAACAAACATTTTACTCATCATAAACAATCTTCAATGTATTATTACTATTTCCTGTTTTGTTTTGTGACAAGTAGTTTATCAGTTTATCGAATAAATATTTACACGCAGACATACATATGCATTTTCTGTCATACAGAAGAAAGAGTGTTACATTTTCAATTGTTTTGATAATGACAGGCATTTATTATTTTAAACTGGCTAACATATTTAACAGCAAATTGTACTGATTTATGAGCAACACACCGTGGATTTTCGACGTTAATATTATAGTGTAGTAAGAACTGTTTTGCTTTTCAATATATATTCCCGTATGTTTCTAAGCATTACTTTTAAAAACTTGTCGCAAACATTTTATGCTCTCATTTATTGATCTGGGAATAAATGAGCACATGAGGGCCGTTCTTACAAACAAGCGTGCCTGGTTTTCATAAAAGGTTTGAGAGACAAACACCTGACTTTTCTATAAAAAATGCGTGCATGTAGGATATAAAATTGAAGTAAATAAACTCACATTTTTCAAGGGTGTGTCGACTTCTTTGATCGCGCTTACCGCGAATAAGAAGCGAAACTAATCGATACTGCATCAAAAAGACTTGAATATCAAACTTTCTCATTGAAAAATCTGAAAACACACACACCCACACACCCACATACCCCCCACACACACTGCGATTTCCCCGATGAAACACGTTATTTTCTTTTTTACTAGCCTGGTTGGCCGGCGTTGCCCGGGTATTTGGGAGTGTGTGTTGAGCAAAAAAATAAATAAAGTGGTAGTAGGCAGATAGGCTCGAATCCGCACCGCAAAACAGGAAAAGTTCTTGCGCCTTTGCCGTTGTGTCCATCGGATAACCGGAAGTGACGATGGGTTAAAATAAAGCATGTCAATCGAAAAGAGGATGACTTTCGAAAATATCGGCGAAAAAAAAGCAACCCTTCCCTGTAGAAAGTGCCCAGTTTAAGGTAAATGAATTACTGTTTTTAGTCAATTTTTCGATATTTGTTGTCCAAAGAGTCGGGCTTCAAAACGATACTGACCTCGTGAAAATCCGTCAAGTTTGTCGGAAGTTTAAGGCAACCCCGCATGCATACATACATACATACATGCATACATACATGCATGCATACATACATGCATACATACATACATACATACATCTATACATACATTCATACATACGTTTAAACAGACAGGTGAGATTTATATTATAGATTACACCGAAACCAAGGTCAGTAAAAGGGTTAGATATACGGAGATTTTTATTAACTACACGTTGAAGATTTTTCCAATTTGGTGAAAAAGATCAGGAAGACAACTATAATGTCAAGTCGTCTGAAGAGGAAAAGTTTTTCGATTAAGGAATACCTTTTGTATCATGCGATATTTACAGTGATTGAGTAGGATTTTGCTAAGAGTCGGCTCTCGCAGCCTATTTACGATAGGGCAGTGGTAAAGTACAGTGTTTCTGGAGGCACATGGCGTGTAAATATTAGTAAAACCAACACCAGGATTCAGCAGTACGGCGATGGGGTAGGAAAACGTGCTTGGTAATGGCGCGAGACACAATATGTTAGAAGCTTTTCATTTGCACTCTGCCGTGGAGGGAAATATACTTGTGGTGACGTCATCAGCTTTTATTTTTTTACATGGGGATAACCACTTATCAAGGCCCGTAAGCCACTCGGGGGTAAGAGTTATTTTGTGTCAATCAATGGGATAATATCGTAGTAATAGTTGGTATTGGAGATTTGATATAGCGTCTTACTTAAGGGGGCGATTAATCAGGTATTTGTTTATGTTGGACTTGAAGACGTCCAAGTTGTAGTCCAGTGGGAAACAAGCAAAGGGAAGAGAATTTCACAGGCGTGCACTCCTCAGAAAAAAAGCTATGTTCATGGAATCTACGTTCTGATTTAGGCACAGATAAAGAGTGGGGGAAATTACTGACAGTGGTTTTAGCTAGACGGGTGTTTATCATGAAGGATTGGCGAGGGTGGACCACAGATTGGAGTTCGGACGAGCCTTATCCATGGAAATAACGATAAAACAAAGCCAGGCTCGCAACGTCTCTTCTGTGGAAAGGAGGTTGCAGGGAAGAGAAGAGAGCATCCCCCACTAAGCCACGCAGTCTATTTCGTACTTTGTCAAGGCAGGATAGGTGTTTTTTGAAGCGCCAGCCCAGATGTGGAAGTAGTACTCCATCTTTGGACGTACTTGACTTCTATAGAGGTAGAGAATTGCATCAGCAGTGAGATATCTTCTGGAGAGGTAGAAGGATCCTACCATTTTCCCAGCGCTCCGGGCTACATACTTTATATACGAGTTCCATTCTAGATCAGGGATAAATGTCAAACCCAGGAGCTTGTAAAAACATGTAGCCTCCCCAAGACGAGAGCCGTCCATTTCAATTGATGCTGGATGAGGAACAGAGCGTTGATGATGTAAAGTTAGGAGCTTGGTTTTAGATGTATTAAAAGTAACCAGCCACTCTTCCCCCACTGAACGACGCGGTCAAGATCAGAGGAGAGGGAATCAGAGAGCGCTTTGTCATTTACGGTCTTTGATATGTTGCCGTAGATGGTTGTGTCATCAGCATAGATGTCAACGAATGATTTAAGTATGTGTTTTGGGAGATCATTGATGTAGATCAGGAAGAGAGTTGGGCCCAGGATAGACCCCTGGGGGGGACTCCAGCATTAATACTGTGGGCCTCTGATTTCTGCCCATCAACCACTACTCTTATGAGCCTATCGGAGAGAAATGATTTAATTATTGAGAAAACATTTCCAGTTATACCGTAGCTGGAAATCTTGTGAAGTGGGCCCTTCTGCCAAACCTTATCGAAAACCTTGGATATGTCAAGAGCAATTGCCCTAGAAAGGAAGCCTTTGTCGAGAGATTAACTAATCCTATGGGATATAACTGTTAGCACATTAGCTGTAGATCTAGCATAACTGAAAACATATTGCATGCCACTAAGGAGGTTATTTCTGCTGTGGTGGTTGACTACTTCTTTATTTTATATGGGTTCCAGTAACTTACCCATGACACACAAGAGACTTATTGGTCGGTACTGAGAGGGGGATTATTTATCACCTGAGTTCTTAAATACAGGGCATACTTATGAGGTTTTCCAGGGTGTTGGAAAGCACTTCTCCTTAAGGCAACGCTTAAACAGTTTTGTAAGTATGAGAGCAAGTTCTGGTCGAAGCTTTTTCAACACAATAATTGGAATGCCGTCTGGGGCAATTGCTTTACGGGAATCAAGGTTCTTGATTAGTTTGGAGACCTCGTGCACTGATGTTTGTATGTTGGGTAAGGTGTTTCTGTTGTAGGAGGAAATAAGGGGAGTTGATGCCCTTCGTCAAGGAGGGTAGAGTTAGCTGCAAAGTTCGGCCTTGTCTGATGCTGACGAGATGACCTCATGTCCATTGATGATGGCTGGGATTGAACGCACGCTTCTGTTCATGATCCTGTTTGCTATTTGCCAAAACTGGTGGGCACCAAGCCGCTGCTCAGCTACTTTGGATTTGACGGACTGAACATATAGCTCTCTTGCATTCTTTATTACTCTTTTACAGTGGTTGCTGGCAGTCTTGAAGGCAGCTTTAGTCTCAGTACATCTATTACGTTGGTAGCTATGGAAAAAAATGATTTCTGTGCGCAATGGCAGCGGCACATTCTGGGGAGAACCATGGCTGGCTGTTAGGTTTTTGTTGGAATTTTTTTGATAGTATGAATCGGTCTATGCCATTCGGTTAGGTCTGATACTATAGCGGATACACCCTTTTTAAACATGGAATGCAGAGGTAGATCAGATATGAATGTACGGAAGCTATCCCAGTCAGCCATATAGTATCGATATACAGTACAGTGGAGAGATACATCTGAAGACTTATTTTTATCTTAACTGATACAACTGTTTGTTCGGAGGATCCCAGGGGAGATAGAACGGAACATGAACATAGCTCAGGGGAAGTTGTGAGAAAAAGGTTTAGAAGGCTTGCATACTGACCAGTAGCATCGGCGGGTACACGGGTGGGTTCATGAACAATCTGAGTGAGGTCATAGGCTATGGCAAAATCATGACAGAACCTCCCCTCATAATCTCTCTTATTTGAGTGGGTCAGCCATTCCACATTGTGGACATTGAAGTCACCACAACTGTGAATGGTAGCCGAAGGATGATCAGACAGGATGAGGTCAATTTTCTCAGATTTACTCTTAAGGACTGTACCCCCGCTGCTGTGGAGACGATAGAGAGCAAATATGAATGCGGTGGTGCAAGCAAGTCCAACCCGGAAGCACATATAAGGTAAGTTTGGTTCTGTTCTGGAGATATCTCTACCACACAGGAAGCCATCTTTAATGTAGGCACATATTCCATGCCCATGCCTATATTGGGGGTAAGATTTAGATGTTAAGTTAGAGTACCCTTTTATTATGAACTTATCTAGGGAAGTGGTCGGCCATATGCCAGTTTCGCTTAGAAAGAGTATGTCCGGTTTCGTCTCCTGTAATTGAGTTTAAACCCCTGGAAGGTTGGAACGTAAACCCCTGATGTTGGAGAAGGAGATATGGTAGTAGGGGTATACGTTGAAGGATGTGGTTCTAGGTTTATTCGTATTTTTCTTTGGAAACATTTAATGTTAAGTTTTTGGGATTTGTGGAATAGGTCGACAGACATGGTTAGAGTACGACAGAGAGGGAAAGTAAGAGAGAGAAAGAGAGGAACTTTTTTGTAGCACATAATAAGGTAAAGCCGTAACAATTACCCACTAGTATGGCATCGAGAGGCCCCACCAGATACCTCTGCATGGTCCAGAATCCATTCACTAAATGGCAATACAGCATCCCCAGTACTTTACACCTGCTTATAGGACAGCCTCCTTAGTGGTATACCAAGGATCGCTCCCTGACTATCAGGCGGGTAACGTCAGCCCAGATGAAACGTTTACCTCCAGCACCCTTACTAGTGACGTGGCCACAAGGATAGACATAGAAACAACAATTTCAGACATCTCATGCTACTGTTCACGAAGTATTACCGACCTGGAAAGCATCTTTTTCTTCACCCTTTGTCAGAAAAATCACTCATTGGAAATGAGGACTGAGGGACAAAAAAGGAGAAGCGAGAGTTACTGGAGCTGCCGATAACATAACCACAGTGTATTATCTCCTCTCTATTAAAAAAAATAATAATAAAGTAAATAAAATAAATAAATAGAGAAAAATAAAAATAAAATAGAAATGTAAGGACTTATTAATATCTACTTAATAAAAGCCCGTTACTCTGTTCTCAGTTTAGGAGAATATTTAAAAATAATCTTCCCTTACATAGTTATGCGTATATATATATATATATATATATATATATATATATATATATATATATATATATATATATATATATATATATATATATTCTTTTTGGCTTTATCTAACCACGATAGAGAATCATTTGAGCATTCGAGCTTTACCTTTATACGATACCATAATGAAACTTTCAATTTATGAGGTCGAGGAGTTTTTTTTTTTTCATTAATTTACTTTGGAAGAACGCGTTTTAAAGCTGGTTAAGAGTAGAGCAATTTGGCTAGACTTGTTAAGAAATAATGCATACTGCTGAAAAAAAGCATTTTCCAGTCTTTAGTAAATAGTGAAGATATAATTTGGAAAAAAAAACAACAGAAAAAAAGAGCAAAAGAAAGATAAGTGCAGTTGAAATGCTCAGAAGTTAAGTCAAACCTGGAAAAAATATATAAATGAATAGAAAATAATGTCTGCAATACATAAGTTTTTGCGATATCAAGACAGGTGGATTTCAAAATTATAGTTATAAAATGGCATAACTTAGCTCTGGAAACTATGGTGCGTGAACAGAGCTCAGTGTTAAAATTGTGTGTGTTAAAATGTCTAATATGATATCCACAACATGAAATGTAATAAACAAAATATTCATGAAGAGCTCCATTTGTAGAGCAAACGTATGCATAATTTAGTTTACTCAAGGACAGTGCATAGTTTGATACTAAATAAATAATAGAAAGTCATGTCATTTAAAAAGCGACCACGTTACCCAAAAATAATTTTACTGGAAAATGTCCGTGTTGGCAAAATGAATTGGGCAAAAACACAATACGAAGCAAACTGTTTTTTTTCTATTTGTCTCACACTAACTCTAACCGCGTTTGACAGAAAACAAGAATTAGGAGGAAGTCCGTTTTAAGGAAAATAGTTATAATCATACCATTCTTTTATATCATACCTGTGTAATTGTGGGACACGGATTTTACTAGCACAATATAAATTCTAATATTAATTGTAATACGCATTTGGCTATTTCTGACATGATACTAACATTCCTCATGCCCGACCTTTTAAAAGTAAACTAATTAAAACTAGCGAAGCGTTTGTTTCAATTGAAAATATATTAACACTCAATGTGCTAAATATTGTTTCTTGCATCGGAAAATATCACTGCTCGCGAGACTAGTGGCCACACAATTGTCAGTTGAGAAAAACAAATTACTTCAATTCCGTGATTCGTTTTCCTCCGTTCGGTTGACTTCTGTCTGACATGATATTTAGTAACGTTATTGCTTTATCTTATTGAAGAAGCACTGATCGATGCGGGATATAAGATGAAGCGAAAGAGGTGACGTAGGCAAAGGACGTATTGACATTCAGGAAGGTTGACGGTTGTCACACAATCTGATTTCTTTAAGTTGTTGATTCATTATTGAACAATGTAATTTTGAACGTGTCTACTTTGTTTTACCAAATAAGAACATATTTCTAGAATTGGATTCAGAAAAGGAAAGTACGGAAAAGAAGGATAGGAAAAGCCGATGGCGATAAAAGAAAGAGAAAGGCGAAAACATTAAACGAGGGAGAATGGAAACTACCTGCGCTAATAATAAACATATGAATTAAAGTACAGCATACTAAAAAAAAAAGAGAAGAAGTCTAAAAAAAGAAAGGGAAAGGTGATATAATTAAAAAATATGAAGTAATATAAGTGTTTGACGAATGGGGTAAAAGAATACGAAAATAAATATTGCGAATTTAAAACGAAAGGCTAAAGTAAGCACTATACCAAAGTTAAAAGAAAAGCTGAAATTTAAATGTATTTGAACAAGCATTGCAATAATGCCTGTGGGAAGAAAGTTGCAAACTATAATTATATATAAAACTGAAGGAAAATAAAGCGAAAAAGTAATGAAAAAGTACGCGGCAACGACATACGAAAAATGATCACACACATAACTCATTTAAAAAAACAAAAACAAGAAAGTCCAATATAAACAAGAATATTGAGAAAGAATTGCAATAAGGAATATGTATATATGTATATGTGTATATATATATATATATACATATATAAATATATATATATATTTATATATGTATGTATTCATGCATAAATGGCTTGGCACTGTTCTAACACTATCTTTTTCTATGACTGAAACAAAACGAAATAGATATTTTTCTATTACTGAAATAAAACGAAATAGATAGATAGTCCATACATAATTCGTTTTTTATAAAAAATCGGAGTTGGATTATTTTCAAGATCTCTATTTTTAATATTCATTAATTCAAAACCCATCTTAATAAAAAAAAATATCTAAATTAAAATCAGGAGGTTTAACTAAAAACTAAATGGGATAAAAATAGAATAGAATGTACTAAATTTATTAGACAAGAAAAAAATATAGAGGTAAAATTAAATGAAATAGAAATAAGAAAATGCTTGGAAAAACATTGTAGAAAAAAAGAATATAATGACGGACAAAATAATAAAAATGAACAAAACCGAAGCGAATAAAACACTATAAAAAACAGGATTATTATAAGAAATGGAACTCTAGCGTAAAGCAAACTAGCTTGATACTTCGTATATATATATATATATATATATATATATATATATATATATATATATATATATGTAATTTTGTTTTTTTATGTGCAAAACAATAAGAATGAGATGTGTATTATTTTAATGTACAAATGTTTACATTTCTTTTCATACGAATTTGTGACTCGCGAGTATTACGTTGAGCTGTCACACCACGTACGTATGAAGATCATTTCTCTCTCTATATATATTTATGTATTCCTGCTCTAATTAATGATTATAGATGAGCATTTTTAACTACTTTATGTTTAATTCGTAATACAGACAAAACATATGATAAACTAAGGGGAATTTATATATTGTAGGAGCTTTAATCTTAAATCATCAACGCTCTGATCCCCATCTGGCATCAATTGGGATAGATGGCTCTCGTCTGGGAGAGGCCCCGTGTTTTGACAAGCTTCTGGGTTTGACCTTTACTCCTGACCTGAAATGGGACACTTCGGTTTATTTTATTGGTTTAAACATATCATTTTTTATTGCAAGTTGTAGTAAAGTATTAACCATATAAAATTATTATAATCTTCGAAACGCCTTCACGAGCTTTTTTTCCCATAGGACGAAATATACGAGCATTTCAATATTCAAATTGGCTTCCAGAATCTATCTATCTATCTATCTATCTATCTATTTCTCTCTCTGTGCCTTTTCCATTCTTTTGGCACGATAAGAAGTAACGTCCTTATTTTTGTATTATTTATCTATTTATCTATTTTCGAAAGAGGGCCACATGCAAGTGGCGAAGGAAAAAACAGAGTTATGCAAAATTTGTGTCGGGAATTGTCTAAAGTTCCGACATTTTTTCTTGGCTTTCACTTTAATAAGAACGTGAATTCATGAGGAGAATTTATTCGACACAGTATGATACAACTCAAAAAGTAAATAAAAGCTAATGTGAATTAAGATTAAAGTTAAGGTGTTATTGTGGACCCTCGCCCATTAAAAAAAAATGTTAAACCTTGTGACATATTTACATTCTATGGAGGTCAGGCGTGAACGAACACGCAATAATTTCATTATACCATATTTTTTCAAACTGAAACATAATTATCAAAGCATACTTACGCAAATAGATATGAAAAGTCTTTTTTAAGTTTATGCCATATTTACATGGGGTACAGGCGCGAACGTAGACCCCACAATTTTATTATACCATCCCTATTTATGTTGAAACATACTTATCAAAGTATTCTTATGTACATCTATATCAAAAACACTTGTAAACGTTCTTTTCATTTTTTATTTCCATACTTTGTGTACCAGGCGCGAACGCAGACACAACAATTTTAATGAACCACCGTTCTGCCAGATTACATACCCATTCCTGAGGATCGATACATCTATCATTATATGTAATCAGCTTTTTAAAATAGCCAACCATATAGCAGCCTATTCGTGAACAGACACACACACATTCAGCTTTATATATATACATATATATATATATATATATATATAAAAGAGACAGAGAGGGGGTGAAAGAGGGAGAGATGAATAGAGATAGATAGATAATAAGTTGGGACATTAGATATATAGCAATTAATCTACACAGAATTGTTCACGTTCTAAGATATAGCCTGACAAATCCTCACACGGATGAAACGCTGAACTTTATTTGGAGCTAAATTTACACGCATATATATATATATATACATATATATATATATATATATATATATATATATATATATATAGTGGATGAAACGCAGAATATTCAGTGTAGCTTAATCGCCATATATATTTTATAAATTACTATATATATATATATATATATATATATATATATATATATATATATATACATATATATATATATTAAATAACTTATTTCATGCTCCTTTTATCTATTGAGCACTGTTGCAGTAAATTCTAAAAACTGATGTATAATATTACATATAGATACATTGAATACTAAAAATGCCCGCCAAATTTTATCTGACGAGATTTGCGTGAACAGCGGATGGCCGTTCAGTGTCTGCCAAAAAATTACTTATCCTTGCAGAGACCTGGCTTATGAAGTTAACCCAGAAGTCTAAAAACGTGCATTTCTGTGCACACTCTTATAGCGTTCAAATCTACCATATAATCGGTCCAAGGTAAAGGATCAAGGTCATGGCAAACTGTTAATCGGTGTTCTTGTAAAGACACAGTTGCGGAGTATATACTGGCATCTTCCTTCTTGTTATTAACAATACCTTCTTTGAACTAGAGAGTTAACTTAAACATATCTCTACATCTATATATTGATGTTCCTGTCTTCATGCTTTCTATATTTTGTCTCTAATGTCGCACAGTTTAAATTCTATTCTTGTAAACGTCTAGCGCTATACTTAATCTTATCACTACATTGGTTACAGTTAGACAATAAAGATTCCCGATTGAAGACAGTATTACTAAATTACCCTAAAACCCCATTGACACTTTCTTTGAATCCTTTTTTACTTTACAGAATATAAAAAACGATTTGGCAAAGCAATAAACGATATAACAAAGCAATACTGCGTTTTTTTTTTGTTTTTTTTTTGCTTTGGGTTAGAAGCTCCTAGCTCACACATAAATTGAGCCAGTTCTAATGATCGCTTTCGGTATGTTAATGTGTGCTTAATCAATTGTACCTGTTTAAGAAAAAAGATGGAATATGAAAACACGGGTATTGATTTACTGAAAGTTTAATGGTCAGAATTATATCAATTCAACAGAAGAGCATACCTCCCAGCCGATTAAACCCCGCTGATATCTTACTGATTATGTTTGGTTTCCTTATCACGAGATAAAGCGCCATATTAAGCACAACCAAGTTAGACTAAACATTTACAAATCTAAAGCGCTTCCCATAAAGACAATATATATTCTAAATGAGTACATCTTGGTTTCTGCGTACAATTATACGATTGGTTGATTAAGCAATAAAAAAGAAGACTGATAGAAACGTCGAAAGTACGCCGAAAACTACACGCTGGGCATTATTACTGGTATCTATCAGGAACACTGATTCGGTATAGTGACATACTAATTTATTATTGGAACAAGTAGTGTTACACCCTTGGTCCGGATTAAATGCACAGCAGTAATTTAATTCCAGCAAACGGAATCATGGTTACTGGACATACCTGGCTGAAAGAAGGGTAAGGGGATTTACCCCCAGAGACGGCTACGCGACTGACCCTCAATCCAGTCAAGTGTAAGCAAATTTCAACGCCAATCGAATTTTCCCGTCAGAACAGTGAGAAGCGAGCATGCAAAAGGCGGCAAAAAGAGAAAAAAATTCAATGCGAAATAATGAGGAAGTGTAAAGCAGAGATGTAGTTTATATATATATATATATATATATATATATATATATATATATATATATATATATATATGTTTCCTTTCATATGGGCTTTATTCATCCCTTTTTTATATTAAACAGATAAAGAAAAAAAACACACAATCAAAAACATATCCCAGCATTGCAATAACACAAACGTCTTTTGGGTGAGGAAATAGAGGAGGAGAAATTCACGAACCTTCATGGCTAACCCAGAGTAAACCGTAACTATTTTTCTTTCTTTTTTAAAGTGCCATTCCTTTTTTTTTTCACCACTCACTTCACCAGCACAAAAAAGAAAACATCGTCTTCCGAAAAAATGCCAGGAATTAATAAAATAAAGATACTAACATTAATAGTAGGAGCGGAATGATACCGAAAAAACTTTGTAAAAAGAAAGGGAGAGGATTGGAATCAGGGATGGCGGAGAAGATTCAACGAATCTAAATAATGAAAACTGCAGAATTATTAAGGGGAAATCTTGCATGTTAAGACTAGACACTAAAACGGCTTGTGATGCAAAACCCAAGGAAATATCACATGGCATCATTAAAACTGAAACTGTATAACTGTAAGATACTCCCTTCTTCTGTGAGTGTCACCATATACTGGCACCACACCAGAGAATGAAGGTCATATAGGATGGAAAGACTGAAAACAGAAAACACTAAGCAGACCTGCTGGGTCAGTGCAAATAGGACGGGACACTTAAGGTAGATAACATAATTTAACATACAAAGAGGCACCTTCCACCGAGATTTACTGTGACTATTACGTTTTATCATAGCTATGATGCCCCTGAACAATATATTAATAAAGTGTCAATCCGGATATTACTTCTCTAACACGGAGGGAAAATGAACCACCTGATATATATAGACGATCCGAAACTTTTCGCAAGGACCGAAAATGAACTAGAGGTACTAATACAAATTACCAGGAGCTTTAGCAAGGATATCCAAATGGAATTAGGCATGGAAAATGCGCACTACTCGTTATAAGTAAAGGAGAACTGGAGATGGCAGAAGGCATGGAACTACCAACCCAAATGGAGATAAGGGCACTGGGGGAACAAGCCCCTTAAAAATACCTAGGGGTTCTGGAAGCAGACACCATCATAGCCGAAGAAATGAAAGAAAAAATTATAAAGGAATACGTCAGAAGAACAAGAAAACTTATGGAAACTAAATTATATAGCAGTAACCTAATAAAATCTATTGAACAACATAACGAACTGAAAATAAAATAGCAAATTCAGAAAATTATGAACGAATAATAAACGAAACCTTCTTCCCAAATATACCAAGAGTAGTTGAAATAAAATTCAGAAACAAGAAACTCTTCTCATACATTGCTACATCTACTATTACAAACACAACCAATTTAATTTATGCACGTAAGAAGCGGTAAGTATACGATGCCCCATGAATAAGTTGTCAGAATTTAATTTGTACAAACATTAACAATTGTTGTAGATTCTTTAAAATTCAGTAAGTTTTTCATAATGAGATTACTAACCTATTTTTATGATTTCATGTTCAAATGGACAGCTGCAGCAGGAATTAGAATACACCCTACAAATGCTTTATTCTTACAACTAGTAAATTAAAAAAATGTAATCTTGACTAGCGGACAATTTTAAAAAATGATATGCTATAAAATTATGTTTTAAAGTTGGGAAAATGTCACAGAAACGTGTGGAAGACGTCATGCTGTTTTAGATTATCTTGTATGAATCGGGCGTCAGCTTGTGAGTGGTATGATTGAGGTAAAGGATGGATGATACGAGGAGTGGGAGGAGTAAGAAAGTCAAAACACCTGAATCAACTTGACAAATAAATAATTTCATGGATATAAACCGTCGTATGTTAATAAGGTAACTAAGCGCACAATTTGATGTCAGTATGGAACTGTACACACAATTATTTGCGAGGAACTGACGATTAAAAAATTGCACAAGTTTACCAGTCTACAACTACATCTTTTTCAGAGACGATTTTACTAATATGGGCATCAAGAAAGTGAAGACTTTCCCCCCTGTTACTTTTTATTATTCCCTAAGCTCACGGAAAAAAATAAAGGCTGTCGTTATGAGACAATTGATGAGATTAAAGAGGCTGTGACGAGGGTCATTTGCATTCTCACACAAAAGGACGGTTATAGGGTGTTCTAGAAGTTGTTAAATCGGCAGAAATGCGTTGCAGCCAGAGGAGATTTCTTCGGCGTAACTAGAGAATGATATATGTCATATCGATAAAAGTCTCTATGCCAGAAGGGTCTGGTAACGTATTGAATTATGGTATGGGAGAACACCAGGGAAATTACATAGGACCTGGATAAGTATTCAGGCTGGAAATTCAGATAAATAAACTTTAAACAAACAGTAATACGATGAAAACCGACAAAAAAGTGTGGACAACCGACGGATAAGTTGGAAATATAAATATAAAATAAACGGTCATCACGTTTGTAAAAGATGGAGCCAGCCGATCGTCGAAGACAGTATTCAAGAGTTTAATAATTATTTGGTTATGGACTAAGTAAACTTACTATTGTCTGAAAGCGAATTGTAGTGCGTCATGTTATTTGTGTAAACAATATCTGTAACAACTTTTATCCCATCACAATTTATTGTGAGCTTTAACGTTCCAGCCATTAGAACTAATTTTATCGATTTCTTTTTCATCAAAAGTAATGTCCCACCCCATGTTAACAACCCTATTCGCCCAGAAGCCATATTAAAAAAAAACAACAGCGTTTTAAAACA
Organism: Euprymna scolopes; assembly: GCF_053919585.1. Classification (NCBI taxonomy): domain Eukaryota; kingdom Metazoa; phylum Mollusca; class Cephalopoda; order Sepiida; family Sepiolidae; genus Euprymna; species Euprymna scolopes. The sequence continues at coordinate 66,156,745 of NC_136503.1, read as the reverse complement.
GAAACACATTTTGAAAAGCTCGTAGAGATTTTTAAAACATCAAATTCGAATAAAGTTCAACAATTTCGTGACATTTTCATTAGCTTTTTTTCTTCTATTACATTTTTGCATTAGTTATTATTGTTTGTCCAACGTGTTTCATTTTATTTTGCTTCTTCCCAATGCATAGATGATTTTTAGAAGCATCCCTGCGTTAATCACCAGGCGCAATCTTATAGACGCCATTTTGAAAGATCTTTAAAACCAATAACAAACTGGTCGGTTATTAAAATGACGTTTTCATTGCAAACATTAAACAAACAAAAAACAAATAACATTTGTCTTTTAAAAACATTTATGCAATTTTTACTCCCTACAGCTTTACGAAGCATTCTGTTTCAAATGGGCCTTCAGAACAGGAATTTGATTGGACAGTAACTTTGAAATATGTTAAAGATATTCTGCTTAAGTGTTAAAAAAACAGAACTAAAACATTATATACGAGAACAGCTTCAATGAATTTCCGGAACAGAAGCGTAAAGAAACTAATGACCTAAAATGCAGTATCCGGCTCATATTCGCTTCCGTTACGGTCATGTTCGTAGTTAATTTACAAAATTAATATGGATTATTTTACTCTATATTAATATCGAGTTATGTTAATTAACCTTGAATATATACATATTACTTTGTTAGTTTCCTGTTTAAAAACGTTGGTAAATAGGAAATCAAATAGAACACATATTTAAAATAGGTTTTGAAGCCACCCAAGGTTAATAATAATAAACAAATTAAAATTATTTTTTATCGATATATTTCGGCGAAAAAATTCATCCTTGTCAAGCTTCGTTTTTTTTTTTTTTACACCTCGTGTCACGCCCGAATCAACACAGAATGTGCTAAAGGAATAATGGTTTGGGGCCCGATTTAAAAGGGTTGATAAATAGGAAATCAAATAGAACACAGTAATTCTCTGTATTTTTTAGATGAGGTGCTTTCATTGATTGAGATTGTCGGACTGACTTCCTCATGTTGGTTGTTATAGTCACAACGTTTCAGCCGTTTTGCCCTCCGGCCTTCATCAGGTGTTTTGTAAAAACAGAGATTCAGCAACTATGTCCCAGGGCCTAGCTGGAGTCCGAACAGGGTACCCCCGTAATAATAATAATAATAATAATAATAATAATAATAATAATAATAATAATAATAAAGGGGTTTGTTCGAGACTCCTAACAAACGGTTCCCCAGTCCGATACAAAACACCTGATGAAGGCCGGAGGGCAACACGGCCGAAACGTTGTGACTATAACAACCAAGATGAGGAAGGCAGTCCGACAATCTCAATCAACAAATAGAACACGTATAAACATACGTTTTGAAGCCATCTAACGCAAAAAAATAATTTAAAAATGTTTATCGATATATTTCGACGAAGAAACTCGCCTTATAAATATTCGTTGCTTTTCTTCTTACACTTATTTCATAATGGTACTTTTAGGCGAGACACGTCTATTTAGTTGTTGGTAAACGGTTAAAATGTTAAAGGGATTAAATGGTTGGTTTGCGAATTAATAGCAGGGATAAACTAGGAATCAAATCGAAAACGTATATTAAATACGTTTTGAAGCTATCTAACGAAAAAACAAACAACCAAACAAAAAATAATTAAAAATAATGTTTATCGACATATTTCAGCGAGAAGCTCACCCTTATCAAGATTCGTTGTTTGTTCTTCTTACGCCTCGTGATGGTAATTTCATGCGGAACACGCCCGTTTAGTTATTGTTCAACAGTTGCCCTTTTTATAGTCTAGATATACACATGAAATGTGCTAAACTAATAATTGGTTGGTTTTCTGTTTGAAAGCGTTGGCAAACTGGAAATCAAATACAACACGTATATAAAATACGTTTTGAAGCTAAAAAAAATTATACACAATTAATAACAATGTTTATCGATATTTTCCGGCGTAGATACTGGCTATTATAAGGATTCGACATTATTTTAAAATTGTTTATTATTTTTTGCGTAGGATGGCTTCTAAAACATATTTTTATACGTGTATATAATTATATTAATATTTACACGGAAATACTCTACAAATAATAGATAGAGGGCAAGCAATTGTGTTTTATTATAGTTATCTCTATTTTCATTTGAATTATTTATTTTGGTTGGTTGTTTTCGTTTTACGGCATATCAACCCCTTTCAGATTATTTAATGCCGAATCCAGTGATTTTGAGAAAGCATTTTAAATAGAATATATGTTTTTTCAAGTCGGTTTCTATTTAACCCATAGTTGGGACCCTAACAGGTACTATGATTCCAGGTCAGAGTGAACCAGGGAGCAGTGGCAATTAAGGAGTGGCCCCATACTCCTCAAAGCCCACAAGCTGTGACCTCACCATCGGATATAGTTTAAGGTCATATCCAGGACCTGAATCATTTATGCGGGCGATAGTAACGATTATCGAGTCTCACTATTTTATAACTCCTAAAGAGATTGTATGCACTAACCGCGAATAAAATTATATAAAATCATGTGTTATAATATTATTTACGGTATAACAGCGATACGTTGCCTGAAATATATTTTTTTTGTATCAGTGAGTATATTTTTTCGCATTAATCATTTTAAAACTATTTACTTGTGCTAAGGCATCATATTTCTATAACTTAATCTTTTAATTTTGATATAAATGGAGTGCATTGCAATCTGCCCGGAAAAACGTCATAGATTTAAATGTTAAATTTAAGTGCGTTTAAGACAAAATGAAATGCAGAGAATTTCGCTTAATTGATATCTAATGAGTATGGGCAGAATTAAATACAAATTTGTAAATATTTGTATTTAAAAATGTGATCTAGTGAGTATATGATGGCGCTTAAATCTTCTAAAAATGCTCCAAACAAAACTCGGTATTATTTTATTTTATCTCTAATATTTTATAAGATAAATTTTGTGTGCGTGGGTTCGTATCGTACAGGCGCGAAAACGGTTGTGGTCAATTTTTATCAAATTTCACAGGGTGTTACTTTATACCCATGACAGTGTTCTTTCTGATGTTTTGTATCGGAAAGTATTCGCTAATTATTGAAAATTGATAACCTAAATAATCCGATGAAAGAAGGAACATGCTATTTTGAACAAAGGTAAAACCTTACACAGCCTAAGATCGCATGTTAATTCGGGAAGCTTTATAAACACACAAGACGAAATGCCGGACATATGAAATCAACAGTACGTTCCTAGACTTTACAGAGACGCGTTCGAAATCAATGTTCAAATGCTTAAGTCACCATTGCTCCCTGATACTTGGCTTTTTTATTTTAAATAAAATTCAAGAAAATATCATTGCACAAGATATAAAGTCAAGCATACAAAACTATCGGTAAGTTGTATATGAAGAGGTGATTTTGAAATGAATGTTTACAGCAAAATTGAGACATGATACTTGATTTTTTCAATTCAAACTTTGATTGAAGCGATTATATGCATATAAAATGTGACATAATCAGCAGTATGTTCTTCAGGGTGCAAGGTAGACTCCAATATATTGCTGACATAGTCGATGCGGGCAGGCAGGTGAAGCTTCTCTCCGTACAGTGCGATGAATGTCCCAATATAGCGCAATCAATCAATCAATAGATTCTATTGAAAAATGGGTGGTTTCACCGATTGCGATGACAATAAATATATGGTAGATGAAACATGTATTGATCATTATCTAATTCCGTGCAACGTCGGGTCTCCCTACTTGTTTATGTATGGCATCAACTGTTAAAATTTCACAAGAAAAAATATGTATCTGAGTATGTACGAAATTTCGCTTCTTAAAATAAAACTATAAATATAAAATTGTAGATGCATGTATGTGTGTGTCTTTGTGAAAATATTTAACCGATACACCTGTTCACATACGAGTCACGTTACACTGAAATAAACAAAAAGTAGTGAAGTTTTACAAGGGATTGTGTATAACAAGTGCACGTTTTCTGCAAGGAGAAAACCGTGCACACAGCGAGAAAATGGCCAGCGTAAATGCATATTTTTCATTTCAAAATGCCAATATATTTGTATTGCTTTTTCGCATAACCACATTAGAAAGCAGCTTGAAGTTTGTTTATTAGAAACCTTAAGTACCTCACTGTCAATAGCCCAAACGGAATGGGAACCCGGCTGAGCTGTAACCGTTTTCAGTTCAATTTAAGCTGATAGAACGGAAGTATTGTTTCAACCTTTGAAATCAGTATACTATTTAATGCACTGTAACCATTAAATAGAGAATTGTCTCTGTAGTTATGAATACGACATCTTCATTAATTAAAATAGTGTGTTTCTAAAGTCTTTAGCCCATTTCTGTCTTACTGTGAATGATAGTAAGATAAAAAAAAGCACATACAAAGAAAATCTATATTAAAGATTAGATCTTTTAAAATAGATAGATAAAAAATAAACTTTGAAACAAAGAAAAGAAATGAAATTATGGTATCCAAGTGTAGTGGAAATCTTTCACTGTTTATTTCCTAAACTAACTTGGATTATAATAACACCATCCAACTCTAGTCAAAGATTATCACTATAGATTGATACTGTTATTTCACATCCTGTCTTTGTTTCAACTTTCATTTTCTTTATCTATGTACCTTACAAATGTTTAAGTTTTAATATATATTTTCTCTATATGTTTTGAATAGAAAACTTACTTCACATAAGATCTAATATTTTGCCAATGACTATTCTTTAAGAAAATTAGCCTAGATCGAAAAATGATTGATAAAGAAAAGTACTGTGAATTGGTTTCTTTGTTTAAATAATATTTTTTTTATTTGTAAAAATTATATATTTCCAAATGAAATCTAAATATTAAAAAAAATATATTAATTTCAATTGCACTGTCCAGTATATTGGGCTATTCCCTGTATGGCTGGGAATTTTTCATCCTTGTATTATTATTATTATTTGAATGCAGAAATTCCCCTCTGTACCAAAGTATCGTAGGTTTGCAACACTAGACACCACATACAAATTTAATGAATCGAGCCTATTAGCCACTATTATATGTAACTTTTGACTACGATTAGATACATATTCAACGGTGATAATAAACTGCTATATTCCATTCGACGAGTATCACTATGACAATCACAACATCTTTAGAGGAAGGAGACCCTACTTTTCTCTCTTGATATTTAGTTCTACCACTAATACTTGTTGTCACCGGGTTCTATTATATATTTTACAACTATAGTGTGATTGCATCCTCCGAAACTGACTACGGCAAACACACACATAACATATTCTTTCGGATTTCCGAATACTAAATGATAAAGGCCACCTAGGAATGTTCCGCACTTTCTAATTGACTGAGACTGAACATTCCCATATTGCAGAATAAAACTAATTTCTAGATTAACGACCACTTTTTAAATTTTGCGACAATGGCGTCGGTCTTCACATAAGGAATTAGCGCTAAAAAAAGAAGTAAACACATTTTAATTAATTATACACAGAAACTTCCATACGGGTGCACCTCCTCCAAGTGATTTAACCTCAAGTAATAGCATGAAGCCGGATACTCCACAAGACTAGATAAATTCTTGTCCTGGAATCCAGTAAGACGAAGAGATCAAAATGAAATATATATTACAACGTATAAAAGCGGTTAATTGGGGAGAGGAAAATTATCTTCTCAATTTCTTCACTAACCCAGTGCTTGAGAGATAAAGAACTTTAATGGAACATTCGAATATCTATGTATCTCATATAGACTTAAAGTGTTAGCCCCAGGTTGTGGGCCCCTTGATATCTGAGAACTGAAGTAAAATAAAACAAAAAAATAACCTTAATTATATCAACCATCCTGATCAAGTAGTCAATGTTGCATACAAAACTCACAAAAATGTAAACACAGCAATGGTGTCGGAACGAAAACATGTACTAAGTACCGACACCGCATTAGCGTACTAAAAAAAACTTTCAATGAATTAATAAACACTGTTTTCAGGGTTTTAATAAGCGTGTACGCCTAAAAATGTTATACGATTAATGCACCTCTAATTGCCGTTACTGCTGATTAAAGCTACTTCGTAACCAGCGTAACTGGGTCTGCAAGCGTAAAATATCGTAATAAAAAAACGATAAAACGAATTTACTTAAAAGTCTCGAGAGGTTATTTTTGGAAACTATCTTGTTAGTTCATATCTATTCACATAATTACTAAAATAAACTTGAAACTTTATCTCAACCATCTTGTTACTTTCTTTTAAGTTTTAATCTTTGTAATGAATAAAAAAAATAAATAACAGTCACAATTTTCAGCCAAGAATTTTTTTTCTGCAAAATAAATTTTACTCTTGATCTATTTAGATTATTTTCATTTTGTAACACAATAGCAACGTACCTTTGAAAATATTTTCAAAAAGAAGAGTCTGTTTAAAATCTTACTCTGAAATAAACAAGTTCTTTAATTTTGATTTTTTTTTTAAATTAACGAAATTCTTTTTAAGGACGAATCAAATAAAGAAGAATATTCCCTTAAGTTAAAAGAAAAAATATTATAATATATTTTTTTATAATATTTTTTTATTTCTTATAACAAGTGTGTTTTTCCTCTGTGGGTGTTTATTTTTCTGTCAAGTTTATCAAATTCTGGATTTTTTTTAGGTCTTACCAAAACAACACTTGATTTCGTATAATCTTTATAGTTAAATATTTCACAACATAAATAAGTATAATAAAATAAACAAAAATAATAAAATGAATAGGTTCTACAGGCTGAGATGCAGAGAAAATCTCATAAGTGACAAACTAGATTTGGAAAATATTTTTGTCTTTAAGTATTTCTATATATATACAAAGTTGTATTTCTATTTATTTTGTTTACTCTCTGGCTTAAGAGTGTATATTGTGTGACCTAGTATTTAAATTGAATTGTGTATTTAAATATAAATTTAAATACTTAATGTAAGGCTGGTGAGATATATCGTTCTTGTTCTTTATATTTCATCACCGAAGTAAAACAAAAGATGATCCCAACAAGATAGGCTAGTGCAGTAGTCGTTTTGCAACTGAGCGAGGTCTACTAATGTACTACCACCCTTTTAAAACTTGCAGAGACTTTACCGGCTGGAGTCTTCGTCAAGTCTATTTTTAGACCGGATTTTGAAGCAGAAAGGAAATGGAGAGACCGGAATGGTTATCGCTTCCCCTTTCCCTTTCTTTAACTGAACTCTAGTGACATGTTAAGAGACCTCTCTCCTCGTCAGAGGAGGGGGGTAACTTCTTCGATATGGATATAAGAGGATATGGATATAAGAGACCCCGACGACGCATCTTTCTCCATCTCATGGGAGAGAATGTGATGAATTTACTTCCTCACGAAAGAGACGATGGCCTTTTCCCATCATGCGAAAGAGACATGAATGTGCCGAATGCACGATGTGATATCTTATTCCTCACAATAGCGGCAGATATGTAACGCGCGAGCAAGAAAAAAACACGTGAGATGGCTATGTGAACTTTTTCCACACCGAAGGAAATATCTTGGATTAACTGCGTCATTGTCGAGTTTAGAAACACACCAGCAAAAGAAATAAAAAAGAAAAAAAGGGAAAACAAAATAAACTTGTAAGTGCAAATACTTTGATTACCCCCCAAAAGAATTTTCGCTTATTTCCATACGCGTAGATATACTCCAGATTCCATAACTTTGAATACATTTCTTTTTCCTTCGTAAAACTCTTATTTTTTTTCTTAAATAAATCTATTTTTGTATCGTTTGGAAAAGTCTTTGTTATTTCATTATTTTCTCGTATTTCTTATTGTGTTCGTCCTTACGTTTCATCCCCTTACTTTATTATTTTATTTTTTCTGTGTCGCATATGCGATAAAGACAAATACTTGGGTGTTTGCTTTCCTGTAAATTCCCTTGCACCTCCCCATTTTGGGCAACGTTTTATAAAGATAAACAGTGTTCATTCTTCTCGGAAATTTCTTATCATACCCGTACGTTATTTGTGAGTTAAATATCCACCTTTTATCGCCTGTGTAACAATTGAAAATAAAATAGTTTTTTTTTTCTTAATATCTCTTGATATGAAGATAACAAAATGTTTACCCAAAATAACTTGGACTGTAAATTCGTTTTTTTTTTAATTTTATTTCATAATACTTTTAGTAAACCCCCTTATGTTCGATCAAAATCCAGCACGACTCAATGTCCGAGTCGGCTATTGCTCGTTCAATCAACTTTAAACGTTGTTTCTATATGACAAGAGTAGCAGTCAATCATACATTGATCGGGAATAATTGTGGTTGTAATTATTTAATAAAACCAATGTCTTCCTTTATATATTTGCAACTTTTTTGGAGGAAAAATTATTTTTTACATTTATTAAACCTTCACAATTTTCTTAAGAATAACGACTTTTACAAATTTTCGACTATTCTTATGAAGAAATTATGATTCTAATTTATTGGAGACAAGTACATTTAGAGATCAATGGCTGCCAGTTTTATACGCACACGCGATGAACAAACCTACTTCTCTCTTTGAAGCACTGCCACCCACATTTTATCTAGCGTTTTAGCGCGGTTATGCTGAAAACAAGTACAACGATTAAATGTGAGGGAATTATTTCCCCCTCCCCCAAAATACGGCTGTCTACTCTAACAGCCGTTCTTCACATGAGAATGTCAGGGTGTCTATTCCGAAAGCTGTTTTTTACATGGAGAGTATGGAATATATTTTCTAAACGCGTTCTAAACATGACAGTAATCAAAGAAGTGAAGTGAAAAAGTCGTAATTTTTTTGTATTACACGTTAACATAATATATTAAACTGACATTTAATATAATAGTATTAGTGGTAGAGTTAAAAAAAAGAAAAAAAACTCTTGAACGCTAAACGGAAACAGCTAGGATTCTAGCGCTGATTTGGACCCCTCTAAATAGTCCAAATACACTGAGAATGTAAAACTTCTGTTTTTACTTTCTATGATTATTCTAATAGATTATTTTCGCAATTTTATTAATTCGAACTGTTTAACTTATTTTCGTTAAATGGTTTTCTAAGATTCAAACAGTACCTGCATGCTAGCGAATAAACCAGTACTAATCACCATTGCAATCTAGCTTATTTCATTTCGTCCACGACTGCCCTGTTCGCAATTGTTAAAAGACGGAAGTAACCACAATCAACAACCGTAGTTTACATTTTTTGGGGGGTAGTGGCAGGCTTCAACCGGGAAATGCCGAGGAAGGGATACTGCTAGTATAAAAATATTTCCTCCTAAAAATATTTCTTTTTAAATTATATAAATACAGTCACATCTTGCTACGATGTGCAGACCGTTTCAATCAAATTAGATAAAATGCCTGTATGTGATATTTGTGGATAGTTTTGTGTATTTCCGTGTACATTTATATATATATATATATATATATGTATGTATGTATACTCGTATTTACGTATGTATGTATGTGTGCGTATATATATATATATATATATATAAGTGCGTAAAGAAGCAAAGTAACAGACAAAATAACTTAACCGCTTAAATATTCCCACTTATTAAAATATAAATTAATAAATAAACATCCAATCCGATAAAAACAGGAAAACAGTTCAACGTTAATTTCAAAACAAGAGACACAAACAAGAGGAAGAAATGGAACAAAAATATATAAAATTTTTGACAAACTAGATAACACAATTTAGTTAAACTTTGTTAACACTTAATACATCTCTAAATGACCGGAATTGGATCTTTACTATCGCTCCGTCAGTAACCATAACAACTGTGTTCACTCCGCTTCCACTTCTCTCTCCCCGACACTTTTCACACACCCACTGTATATTATTATATTGCCCCCATGCTTTTTATCACATTCTTTTACCTTCAACTACCCTTTTACCTCTTCTTCCTTCTTTTCCCCCTCTTCTTCGTTTTACAGATGCATGATCTTCAGAATCAATTTAAACCCAAAGAACCTTAATCTTTGCCCACTGCCAGTCAAGGTAAATTCTCTTTCCTCAAAATTTGAAAAGGTCTGGAATCTTTGTACCTTAATTTTTCTTGCCTGATCGTATCTAATATGATTGAAATGGTCTACACATCCTACCAAGATATGACTGTATTTATATAAAAAAATAATATATATATATATATATATATATATATATATATATATATATATATATATATATATATGGGTGTGTTTGCATATTGATGTTATTCGTATTAATAACATTTTATTCTATTTTTTATAGAAATTACAACTTTTTTTATATATGGATCGTAACATTGCATTCATCTGCAAATAATTTAGCTAGTGTGCATATTGTTAAACATTAATTTTGATTAATTCCCTATTAGATTTTTTTGTAGTTTTCTCATACGGTAATAATCTTTACTTAACTATTACATGTAAAAATATCTAGACATATATTCCACATGATTTCTACTTGCGTAATATTTGCGTACGAAGATTATAGTAAACATAATCCTCTTTCTATGTGTTATATGCATTGGTATAGATATTTGTTTACAAAAAAGTTCCGACCACAACATCTCTATCAATTTTGGTGTACTGACATGATGGAAAATTTGAAGGGTATTCGAACTCTATGTGAAAATTTATATTTGCGTTGAAGCCGGGAAATTTTGCACAAATTCGTGACAATTACACAGATGGAATTAACCAGGTGAAAATTAAACGACGGCATTGAACTATTCGTGCTTAATGTAATAGCTACTCGTTCATGCTTTGAGTTTTAGCTTTTCAGCAAATATGTCTTTATAGCTCGGGAATTAACGTAAAAAAAAACGTGAATTGTAAGCTAAACATTTTGGTTTCGATTCTCGATAGTGCTGCATGAGGTATTAAAAAACAAAAAAACAACTTTTTCGACCATTACTATGTATAGACTCAGATATATCATAATATTTATTGGAGGAAGGATGAATTTTTACATTTAATAAACCTCAATAATTTTCTTTAGAATATACGACTGTTACAAATTTCCGACTATTCTGATTAAGAAAATATGATTCTAATTTTCCGGTGACAAGTACATTTAAAGATCGAGTGCTGCTAGGTTTGTACGCATGCGCGTTATACAAATCTACTTCTCTCTTACCGACATTGCCACCCCCGTTCTTTTTTGTTTGTCTTTTCTAGCATATGTGCGCGGTTATGCTGAAAACAAGTATAGCGATTAAATTTGAGCGGATTGTTTTTTTCCTCACAAACAGCTGTTCTTCACATGAGATTGTCGGGTTAGGGTAAGAGGTGTCTATTCCAAAAGCTTTTTTTTACATATAGAGTTTGGGATATATTTTATAAACGCCGTTCTTAACATGACAATTAGCCAAAGAAGTAAAGTGAAACAGTCCTAATTGTTTTGTATAACTCGGTAAAATAACACGACATTAAACTGGAATTTAATTTAATACTCTTGAAAAGGTTGAAAAAAAAAGAAAAACTCTTGAACGAAAACCGAAACCAGCTACGACTGCTACCACTGAATTTGAACTCTCTAAACAGCTCATATACAATGAGAATGTAAATCATCTGTTTTTTTTTTCTATTGCGTGACATTTACAGAAATAGAATTAGCCAGGCAAAGCTAAAACGACGGCATTACGAATATTCATGCGTAACGTAATAGGTATTGGTTTATGCTATTTATTTAGGTTTACAGCTAACACGTCTTTGAAGTTAGGGCATAACGTTAAAAGAAAATGGAAATCGTAAGCTAAACACTTCGGTTTCAATGTTTAATGGAGATGCATGAGACATTAAAAAACCAAAAAAAAAGGTTTTTCAACTATTTATATATATATATATATATATATATATATATATATATATATATATATATATATATATAATAAATCTGTATTAAGAAAAATATCATATTTACACGTATTGTACGATCTGGCAATGCCGGGAAGCCTGCATATATATATATATATATATATATATATATATATATATATATATATATATATATATATATATATATATATATATATATATATATAGGGATGCCCTCAAGAAAAAGTGTACACGGGACCCTGTTTTTCTTATAATAATCGAGATATCACATAAAGTGTACACGGGACTCTGTTTATGTGATATCTCGATTATTTATTCATCGATTGCCCTTATTTTATAGGACATGGCAAAATCAACGACCGTGAGTACACCAACACCTCAGTGGGAACTGGGACAAAGAATACACTGTGTTAAATTTTACTACAAGGCAGGCTCGTTTAAGAAAACCCAGGAGAGTTTCATGCGTCAGTTCGAATGGAAAAGGCTCCATGCAAAAGCAGAATTAAGAACTGAGTGGGCCACTTCGAGAAGTATGGGACCGTAGAAAACCTCAACGTTGCCAGAGAGAACCGTCCAAGCCACTCGGGACGTCCCAAGAAGCGAACAGCCGAGCTGGTCGAAAGAGTGAGAGAGTCTCTCCAGCAGAGTCCGTAACGCTCTGTGCGTAAGCGAAGTCAGTCCCTCTGTATGTCCCGTGTGACTTGCAGGAGAGTGCTGGTACACGATATCAGGGCTTACCCATACGGAATACAGACGCTGTAGACCCTTTTATCCTCAGACAAGAAGCAGAGGAGGGCAATGGCAGTCAAGATGCTCGAGAAGATCGAGGAGACACGAAGTTTCCTTAACCTCCATTAAACCTCAGATTAAACCCACTTCAATCTTGATTGAAAAGGCGAACTCAAAGACAAATGTCACCTGGGGGTCCTCCAGACCAAATGAAGTAGTCACCAAGCCCTGCACTCTCTTCAGTGCACGGTGTGGGCTGAAATCTCGGCTAGAGGCATCATCGGACAAATCTTGATCGGAATCTGGCGCAGCAGTTACAGTCACCAAGGAGCGGTATGTAGAGGCTCCCAAAACATTCAAGAGTGAGCTCCAGACCATCTACCCGTCGCTCATGAGCAAGTTCTGGTTCCAGCAGAAAGGAGCAAGTTCTCACACCTCAAACCTGCCCCGAGATTGACTAAAAGAGAACTTCGGAGCCCGAGTGATCAGTCTTAAGACTGATTTTGAGTGGGCACCCGATAGCCCGGACCTAAACCCCCTCCCCAGATTTTTTTCTTTGGGGCCATCTTAAGGACAGAGTCTACGCAGGAAAACCCAGAATACCTAGGGAACTCAAGGAAGCTATCAAGGACGAGATTAGAGCAATTACCAATTCGGTGTGTGAGAACGTCATGGACAACTTCGTGCTGCACCTCAAGAAATGCACGGAACGAAATGGAGGTAATCTAGAACCTATGCTGTAGAACGGAGAAAAAAGGCCAAAACCCCTAGTGTTTTGATGTTATGTTTTGAATATAATAAAATTGTTATGGCTAAAGTTTGATTTCATTCGGACAAAACATTAAGAAACGAGGTCTGATTAGAGCTGGGACCCGTTTTTTTGGGTCGCCCATATATATATATATATATATATATATATATATATATATATATATATATATGTTTTGTAATTCTTTTTAGAAGAGGAATGATGTTATTTGTTGTTGTTCATATTTGTGAGAGTCTTAGAGTGATAGAGACAGTTTTAGGAGTGTTCACGTGTTGAGTATTCATATGTCTAAAGATGTTCCTGTTTGTTGTTAATACAAGAGAGCCGACGGCTTGTAATATACAATGAGAGGAGATAGATAGACCGAGAGATAGTGCGTTTAAACCTTTGACAATTCTATTAACGGGAGTGTTTCTATAAGATTTATACTTTGACACGTATACTTTTTAGATGATGGTTTTATCAAAGGTTCTTATAACATAAATGGACGATACCTTTTCTGTTGAATGACAACACGAAGACGCTGATACAAAAACACATGATGACGTCCTTTATTTCATGACCAGTCCTAATCTGGCTCGAGGAATCCAAAGTTTCTTTACATGGTTTTTCTTCTCTTACATTCGCTTCCAAGGTTTGGTGTCAGCGGCTGTCTCTGACCTCTCTCTCGGCTCTCTCTCCCCTCATTCTCCCTTCTTCCCAGACTGCATCTAAAACTCTATCTATATTGAGAACTTGTCACGTCATCGCATGACCAAACATGTGCTCATCGAGCACGTTGCCTTGACATGCGTCACGTTGCAAAACTTGACATGACGCCGAGTTCAGTAACCTATTTTTCGAATAACCTCTTTGCAAAATATGTTTCCAATTTCAATTGACGATTAAATTCCTTATTTTAATTTTCACAGAAACAAATTTCATCATTACATTTCTTTTCCACTAAACAGATATGTAACCATTTTGTTTGAGCTAAACAATTACGATTCCAAATTATTTATTTTCAATAACATTCTGTATTCATTTTAACATAAGATTGGAATTTTCAATTCCAAATCTAGCTTCGTAAGTTTGAATCTTTGACTATCCTATTTTATATTTACTCACAAGAACAGGATATGTTATATATATATATATATATATATATATATATAATATTATAATATATATAATATTATAATATATATATAATATATATAATATTATAATATATAATACATAATATAATATATAATATTATAATATCTAATAATAATATAATATATATATATATAATTAATATATAGTATTTAATTATTATAGTAGAAAATAATTATATATATATATACATATATATATATATATATATATATATATATATATATTCAATATTAAAATACATTATAAAATGATTGCAGAAACTCTCCTCTGGACCAAATTAAGGCATGTTTTCAATAACAAATGTTACATTAAAAGTTATGTTCAAACTCTTACGCACAATCTTCCGTAACTTCCACCGCCGGGACAGACACACTTGTTTGTAATAATACAATCCTACCTTTACTTGTAGATTGACATCATCATGATCGCGAAGATCTTAATCAGAAATAGTGTGTATTTTCCCCTCTACATCAAAAGTCCTCCCATCGCTCGAAGTCAACACCTGGTAATTATTTAATCATTATAACTAGATCCGCTGGTAGCGTGTTTAACTGGAAGAAGCGTTCATACACATACAAATATATTTACACTTTATTAATCGAAATTAATTAAAACTTCACACACATTCCCACAAAAAAACGAACACGTCAAACCTTTTTCAATAGAGCTGCTAAATCTACACAAATCCTCAGGTTTATGCATGTAAAGTAAGTAAATTATTCCACCGCTATTGTATTTGTGATCTATGTAATATTCTCTAAAATTTTACTACGCACGCATTTCCGGCATGCATTGTTTTAAAACAATTATAATTTCTTGCCATCGCTTTTCCACGATGTCACAGGTTTATGTTTACAAAATCTTACCATAGTATTTTCATTTATGTTCCATAAATAAATTCCTGTAAATTTCATAAAAATAAGTTAGCGCAGCTTCTTCTCACGACGTTTTAATCTACTGTAAATTACGTAACTCCGTTGCTTTCAGCGTCGTAAATTATGCCATTTCGCATTATTTAAATTTTCGTATTTTACATATTGGTACAAAACACATTGCGTACAGATTTCTTATTATCATGTACGATTTCAGCGTCCTAAATTTGCGATATTAAATTGAACTGATTTTTTAGTAAACGAATACAAGCTATTATTTTCCTCCGAGTATTAACATAAAGCGAGCGAACCAACGATACCTTTATTACATTAAAACATTTACACAGAGTACAGCTCCCTTTCCTTTGCGTTAGCAGCGTGATATGTTACTGTTCTTAAAAATAAATACAAACCCAAAATATTTTCAAAATAATCTGCAGCAACTATTTTTTTTGGAATTAAATAGTACGTTTTATGGTTGCGCTTTAAAAACATTTGTCTTTAACATTAAAATTAAATACGCTCCAGCTTTCTCACTTTAATGTATTCATTAAATAAAAGTATGTTCTGGTCGAACATCGGAACTTATGAGATAACAATATTAACGGATATCTGAAGAAGGAGTATCCCCTACATCAAAGTTGCATCTAGATTGAGATGAGTAGGCAAAAAAATATTTATCGATTTTGGAGCGTCTTTTAAACTATTAAACGATCGTATTTTCTTTGTTTTGTTTTGTTTCTTTTTGTTTTTAAGAAAGAGGCGTTTGGGATATTATTTTTTCTACTTCACTATTATTTAATACTACAGTGGATGCTTCTTTTATTGACAGACTAATATATCTTAAAAGCTATTTATGTTTATGTAAAACACGTTTTTACACTCTGAGTCTGAATAATATGCTGAAAACTTCTCATTTTAATTAAATTATATTCAGTTTGTCTGACTGCAATTATATAAGTTTTTATACTTTTCTTGTCGTTCAAATAATTTACACTGCTAAAGTACACATTTTCATGTTAATACATTGCCTACTGATAGACTTATTTATAATATATATTTTTTGTTTTATACTTCAATTGTTTTACTTTAGTTCTATTTCCAGGACCCATTTCCGACACCGCTCAGTCCTTAATATTATTAGATAATTCTTTTAACCTTAACTTCGCCTACACAAGTTTCCTTTAGAGTGACGTCAACTATAGGTGTTATACTATGCCGAATAAGACACCCTCTTTTTAACTTCGGCGGAGACAAATGGTTTTCGAGATAAAATGACATGCACCGTAATTCACTGTACTACACGCTCGCAATAAACATGCCTATTTCTCTCTAAATGACACTGCTATCCACCAATTGTTTTATTTTTGTTTGTTGTCTTTGCGGGTGAGTATGCTAACTACATATATCAAGGTCAAACTTGGGCAAATACCTTGACAATTCCCCCTCATAAAATGAGGCGTCTATTCCAACAACCGTTCTTACCATGGCGAGACTGGTCGTGTCTATTCAATACAGTGTACTTAACATAAAGATGTTAGGGGTGTGCATTATGAAAGCCGTTCTTTACATTATAACGTGAGGTATTGGCCACCAACGAAAACCGTAATTTATTTTTTTTTACGAGGGAAGGGTATGGTTTCACCGGGCAGAGCTGGTTAACAGGTCCTTCTAGTTAATAATATGTTGCAAATATAAACAAGCAATATGAGTGGCGAGCAAGCATCTGCATTCTAACATAAGCCTGGCCGTTTGATTAAAATTTTATATCAGACAACAAGCAAAGAATAAGTGCATTTCACCTTTTTATAAACAAACCCATATTCAATTTGTTTCAATTTGCGAAGTTTTATTTTCCGAGATTTAATGTTTACTTGCGTAGAAAATTGGATTTATGCAGGAAGCAATTAAATAAGAATTATTCTTTATCTAATACTAAGATTCGATACACAATGCTATTACTTGTCTTATTGATGGTTTTGTAGCACTCCTTACAATTTATCTCGTAATATATTTAAACAGAACATTTTATTAATATCGCTGTTGTAGACTTTATTGCATAACAAGCGTAAAAAATCCCACCATGTTAAGTAAAATGACATGTTTTCGTTTACTATTGTACCTTTTCACTCCACATGCCAAGTATAAGACCTATTTCAATAGGCTATAATACTGTTGCAAGATCTTGTTCATTTTATCAATCTTTTATCCATGACCATTTGCTACAATCCATAAATTATACTAACCTTTCATCTTGCGTATAACTGTAAGATATTTATTCGTCAAATTTTCCCCGCTTTCTATGTACTTCATATAAGTTCGAA
>NC_136503.1:66101586-66134086 GCF_053919585.1 Euprymna scolopes | reverse complement strand
GCTGCAAAATATGGGATATTATGTCCTTATTTTCATTGTAGCTTTCCAGAGGTTGATGCTATAGCATTGAAAGTGGTACCAAATGAAAGCTAATAAAATTTTCTTGCATATGGTAGTAAGCACAATAAAACACACACCTGTGTAAACTTTAACTAATTTTGATGCACAAACAGCTGAGACACTACAAAAAATCAGTTTGGTAGTATGATAGCACTGCACTGACACATATATCGCATAAGAAACTGTCAGATAGGATGTTACTAATGCATGCATTATCACTTGTTCACTGTGGCTTTTGTGAAAATGTCAAATTTTTTTCCTGTGGTACTCCACAAATGTATTAAACAGCTTCTTTGCTCTGGGTCACTTGTGATCTGAGTTACAAAGTCACTCATTAGTTTCACACCTCTCTCAGCCACATCATTGGTCACTTTCACTGACCTCACAAACTTCTTTGCATTCCTGTAGCTGTCATTGTCTTCCCAGGTGTCAGCAATAGTAGTGAGCAAGTTACATTTCACTCGAAGAGCATCAAACAGAAAGTGAGACTCTGGCCCTACTAGGTCTGTGAGAACTGTAGCTGCATTGATGACAGGAAACACTGGCTTACCTTTCCTGTAACTCTCAGGTCTCTCTTTTTCTGACAGCTGGACTGCGATCTTCTCTTTTGCAGACTTGGTCATGCTGGCATGTGAACTGAATAAGGTGAATGGCACTAGTTCCTGGGTCAGATACCAGCGGTGGTTGTTCATTTTCTTGAGAACAGAGGTTGCCAGTTCATAGTCATACTGCTTGTATTGCACCATGTTCTTCATAAGCTGGAGGTCATGGATAGGTGAATCAGCTGCAGATGTGGTGGTTACCCAGTTGCTGGTGTAGAATAAGGCCAGGAACTTGTTTATCCTCTCCAGCTTGAAGATAGTGTCCGTGTTGTATTTTAGTTCCTTGGAAAACATGAGCATCTTCATACAGTAAATGTTCCTGGCCATCCATCGGGTTTGGTGAATGGCACCTGGCTTGGCCCAGTGGATACCTCGAGGAGGTTTCTCACCAATCAGGATCAGGCACAGCTCTGCCACCTCTCTGTAATCTGCCCTCGGGCTTGCTTCCCCAAGGAAATTGCTTAAGACTGCAATTGTGCTTGTCTTCTTCTGTTTCAAGTCTTGTTCAACTAGGCCCAGGACTCTTGGGCAGTCCTTAACCAACTTGTCCCACTTCTCTTTCACATTGCTGAACATTGGGTTGTTATGACTCTTGACCTTGCTGAACACATCCTCCCATACACTTCCAATTATTACCTCTGATATGTGATGGCGACAAGCGAAGTAGTTTAGCTTTTTGCCTAGTTTGTCTTCAATAAGCTTCGCCGCACCCTTGTTTATGCCACTGTTGCTTGCTGTGGTATCAAATACCAAGCCTACAATGTTGTCTGTGAGACCCCATGCTTCTATCAGTTCCAATGTAGCATTACACTGTTAGATTCCTGTGGAACTTTCTATGAAGGGCACGCCAAGCAGCTTCCCTTCTTCATACTGTGGAGTACCAGAGACGAGCATTGCAAGACTTTCCACGTGGTATCTTTCACCAAGAACATCCCGTAGAACTTTTCCATCCCAGTGTAGTGTGCAGTAATCTGGTGGACTTTCCTTGAAGTTATTCATGTAACTTTGGCACAAGTTATGACGAGTGTTTATCCTATTTCGTCTTGTAGTAGAGGCTGATATAACAAAGTCATCAAGACCTGCGCCTCCTGCCTTCAACACTGCAGACACCATTGATGTAGTCTGGTTGTCAGAGAGTGACAACCGATCTGCAGTGCTACAAATCTCTTCACTGGTCATAACTGAGTGTGGAAAGTGTAAGGTTATCGTACTTGGTTTTGATGAACAGCTTGGTGTTGTCTCAGTGTATTCTGAACCCTCACTAGTACCAGAGCCTTGACTGTTCTCTGGGTCTTCATCACTTGAAATTTTCTGCTGCTGCAGCAGTCACTGATGATAACATTCTCTCTTCTCTTTCTTCTGGGAAGTTTTTCTCTCTAGACTTCTTCTTAAACACCTTATCATGACCTGACATGTGTGTCAGGCGAGTGGTCTGTTGGTCCAAGTAAAAATTGACGTCCTCTTCCTTGGTCTCCTTTGTGAGCAGCCTGTTGCTTCTTATCCCCTCCACACCATGCTTTGCTCCAATATCAAATAACTTGTCTAAGTCTTTCAGAAAGTTAGCTCGTTTCTCTTCCTCTGGTTTATTGTTTCTTCCATTGTTTTTAAAATTTTCGTGTACTTTTCATGGAGGATCATGAAACGGTTGACTGCATTCGGTCTAGTTAGTGTTTAAATCCTTGCCATATTCCAGAATGGCAAAACGGCATCCACTGTATCATGGACTAAAGACCTATTGTCACTGTTGGGATTATCATTCCTCAAATGCAGGAAATACTGGAACACCTGGCGATTAGTAGGAAGTTGAGAGCCCCATGATGCTGGAGCTGGGTTGCCCAATGAGATACACATCACTGAATGACCTTGTGGCAGAAGTTGCCACCTTTCTTCTCTTTTCAGTTGGTTCATCCCGTTCACTTGTATCGCTGACCACTTTCTCACAGCGTAGTTGTCTTCCAGATGCCATGTTGTCAGCAGTTCACAAATCTTAACAAATTAGCTTTAACTTACAATCTGAAATGAAGATATAAAACATACTTAGTGATAATAAATTATATACATGCATTAGTAACATTTTTGAAATAAAGTTATATATTATATGATGCCATCCTTTCCAAGCATAAAAATATATATGTTTGTGCATTAAAATTAATTAAAATTAACACAGGTGTTCATGTGTTTACTACCATATGCAAGAAATTTTATTAGCTTTCATTTGGTCCCACTTTCAATGCTATAGCATCAACCTCTGGAAAGCTACAATGAAAATAAGGACATAATATCCCAAATTTTGCAGCGTTTTTGAAAAACGTCAACAATAAAATTACATGGCTCTTGAGGCAGGCATAGCCAAGGTCTAAGATCACAATAACTGGTATATTTAGCTAATTAAACCTTTAGTTTTGAGGAAATTAAGGCAAGCTATTAAATCAAGAGGCTGGGCAAGATCAGCAAAGGTACAGGACAACGCTCTGGTCCACAACTTGCATGTCGCCAAATCAGAAGCATGGGCGTGTTGTTATGAAATTCTCCCCATCCTCCCTACTCTCCTGACGTTGCATCCTCTCTCCAGTCATGAAGTTGTTTTTGAAAGGAAAGCGTTTCCCAGATGATGCAGCCTTGATTTCTAGAGTCACGTCGTGGTTGGAGGACCAACCTGGGGTGTTCTACAAAAACGGTCTCCAGAGCTGCATCAAACGATTGGAGAAATGTATAACTCTGGGTTGCTCCTATGTAGAGAAAGACTAATAACTATGGCAAGTTTCGTTGCTCTAGTGCTATGATAAATGAGTCAGGGGCATTACTTATTGCACGTCTTTCGTAGGTACAAGGAAACGGGAATCAACTCCAATAATGTTATTAAAAGAAAGACAAAATGTACGAAAAGAAAAGACATGGAAGAAATGTAAAATTTGACTGTTGGACGTGCTTAATTAAAAATATATATATATATATATATATATATATATATATATATATATATATATATATATATATATGTATATATATATATATATATATATATTGTAGATATGTACATAATTATTTATGTTTCTCTCTTTGACTGTTCTAACAAACGTATACTTCATATAAAAAGAACTATATAATACTAAGCTGTATGAAGAATTACTATATGAAAAAAACGTTTTTTTAATCTTTGAATGTGATTTTATTAACTGAAGATATAACGAAAATCTATCTAGACTTTCAATTTGAGTGTAACTGAAGTTTTACTTGAGACTAAAACTCTAGGCATACATGTACTTTTCTAATATCTTGCGCATGCTGATTCCTGACACGTTACCTATTTTAACACATTTATCAAAATGCGCGCTTATATTACACATGCTTATAAATGTATACAAAAAATCAAAATTACAGAGAAAGGGAGGAATGTAAACGAAACCTAATTGTCGGTCGCACTTCGGTAGACAATCCTATTTATACGAGAGTGCATTGATCTCGAATTATAATGTATTTAAAAATGTCTTTCTATGATTCGATGACAGCACATTTATGAAAGTTAACAATAAGTTATCGGAATTAATCGCTATAGATTCTCATAATTTCAATTTAGTCAAATATCTAAAGTATCCATTTTTATGTTGTTACATACACAGCTAACCGAAATGTGATTTATGAAATTTAAACAAAAGGTATTAGTGGTAAATTAATGCTAGAATGTCAGCGACTTTAAAGTAAATCTTTAGAAAAGTATTTAAAGTTTAGATTTTAGATAAAAAAGGACAATGTTCCAGAAAAACGTTTTAAATACTCCCTTTATACATTAATTCTAGACGGCTTCCTTATTAAAACCAATGCAGAACATTTTGATCAATACTTACGTAAAACATCTTAACATTTTTGTACTTTTTTGTTAGAATTGACAAAGAAGCAACACTAAATATGTATGTATATTTCGTACACGCAATGTATTCATTTTTTTTTAAATTCCAATAATATTAATAAAGGAAAAATATGTTTTCCCCTGTTTTCCCTTGTACACATTTTTGTGAACTATTCCATGGATTTCTGTCTTTGTATTAATTTGGACCATCGTCCAATTACGGGATTACCTTGGATTTTACTTGTGCAAATGGAAATTCAATTAACTTTCTTGAAGTTATTTATTTGGATTTTACCTTCACTGGATTATTTATCTTCCACCAGCCTATCCATTCTCGTGTAATCACCTTTTTCTTCACCATATTCCCTCTGCTTCACTTTTTTGTAATCAAGTAAGATCTATGACTTACTTGTTGTTTCATCAAATACTTTTGCATGCCAAATCCGATCCTGCATTTTGCTAATTCCTAACCTCTGATGAGAAGGAAAGTATTTCTTAAAAAAACCGCGGATTGAGGACTATCCACTTATCAAGTATTTCCTTTTCGGATTAAATATGTTTTTAACTATTTTTCAAAGTGTTGTTAACATGTTTTATTAACTGTTTGCTCGTATGATAATCTCTATCTCCTATTTGGTTTTATCGAGCTTTTACAACTGGCTAAGATAACTTCATAAATATTAATTCTTTAATATTTATATTATACTTTAATTTTACCATCGTGTATCATTTTGGTAAATTTAATTGTATTTTTTATTTTATTACATATATATATATATATATATATATATATATATATATATATATATATGAGAAAAATTTAAGAGATGCAATAATAACGTAATAAAATATGAATAAAAACAATATCATGCGTTCCGTAACAGTTCTTTATTTCAAGATTTATTCAGTATGATATATTTGAGGAATTACATTCCTATACAATATTTTAAAATATATAATGCACATGTTAGGCAAGTCTACCTTACGAGTTTTTTTATTGTGTTAATTTAATGAGGTTTACAATTAATTAATTACTAAATTTTCACACTTTTTTGGCCTATAGTTATACGAAGTGTATACACACATATATATATATATATATATATATGTATATATATATATATACATATATGTATATATATACATATATATAAGTTTTGAAATTACGCTTGGCAATTAAGCAGCACAGAATATTTCACGCCTCTCCTTTGCGAGGATTCGCTATGCTACTGCCTTAGCATTACACATTATTAATATTTATATGCGACAATATTTTGTGTAGCGAAAATAAAAAAAATACTAAAGATAGTGTTAAGAAATAAAACAACAACAATAATAATAATAATAATAATAATAATAATCATAATAATCATCATAAATTATATTAATATCCATAAAGCGAATAATAAGCCCGAGACTAATTGTAACGGGAATGCAGTCATTAGTTGAAATATTAAGAATAGTAAACCTTGAACAGAAATATTTACAATAAGCCACTTATTACAACTACTAGTTATAATTCTAATTATGAATCCAAATAATAAATCCAAATAATAAAACCGAAAATAGGAAACATGTTAAAAAAGTAAATATTATTCATTATAAAAACATAAGCAATAAAACACATACGAAAGCTAATGGCCAAGTACCACTAAAAACAAGAACAACATAACACTACTACTACTACTACTACTACTACTACTAATAATAATAATAATAATAATAATAATAATAATAATAATACCTCCGATCGGAAATAGTTGTGCAGAATTAAAACCGTTCGTGTTTTAGATTTTGTCACGCACCATTTCAATGTTTTAGGGGGTTTCTGGTAGTACTTTAGAGCGTGCTTAATTGTAAAAGAACAGTTTTCTTTGGAAAAGTCATTTAGAGTTTAATCTATGCACATTGCTTTGTTGACTGTTATATAATCTATTTTTAAATATACCCGCAGTGCCTATATAAATATGGAAAATCTAGTTAATGCCAATGTGGAAGGTAAAATGGAAAATTCAAGACGAACAGCAGTTCTGCAAGCGTTGCTACAAAGGTCTAAAGGGCGCATCCTAGAACAAGGTGCATCAAAGATGGTGCCACAAAATTCGGTATAGGAAGAAATACTGTAGGCAGAATTTGGTCACGAACACTAGGCAGTTCGTCAAATATATCGGTGCCAATGGATTCTTTGGGCCGTAAGTATCTTTGTGACCGAAAAATGAAAGACTATAGTTCACAGTTGGCAAAAATAAACACCATATCCTTAAGAAAAAGAACTACTTTGAGGTCTACTGCTCAAACATGTGGAATATCTAAGACAACGTTGATTGCAAGGATGAAAGATGGCAAAATTCGCGCACATTCAAATGCTGTAAAACCGATTCTAACGATAGAAACCATGAATTGTCGCGTTGATTCTTGCCGTTCGCAGTTGTATTTAAATCGAAAAACTTTTAGAGAAATGTTTGATGCAATACATACTGATGAGAAATGGTTTACATGACGCAAAATGCAAGGAAATTTTATTTAGGCAAAGACGAACATGGCACTTTAAGAACCATTAAAAGCTAGCGTTTCATTACAAAGGTACTGTTTCTTGCGGCCGTGGCTTGACCCTGTTGGGATCCTTATCGCAAATGTTACTTGGACGAGAAAATTGGAATTTGGCCATTTGTCAAACAAGAGGCGGCTAAACGTAACAGCAGAAACAGGCCTGCTGGAACAATGTTAACTAAAGTCATGGATACAATCACGAAAATTCAGATTCGAGAATACCTTGTTGAAAAGGTCCTTGTGTCCACACGGAACAAATGGCCAAGTGGATCCATTGCACAACAAATGATAATTCAACAAGACAATGCTAAGCCACACGTACATCCAACGGACCTGGTGTTCAAATAAGAATCGGAGAGATTAGGGCTGAACATTGAACTGGTTAACCAGCCTGCAAACAGTCCAGATCTGAATGTGCTTGACCTAGGTTACTTCAATACAATCCGATCAATTCAATACCAAAAGGCTTCAAAGAATATTGATGAATTAATTGAAGAAGTTGAAACCAGCTTTCAAGAATTAGAAAAATAAAGTTTAAAAACATTTTCTTAACATTGCAGGATACAATGGAAAAATGGTTTTGGTTGATTGTGGCAATAATTACAGGTTTCAGCATATGTCAAAAGCACAGCTAGAAAGAAAAGGAAAACTTTCCACATCAATTTTGTTATAAGAAAAATTGAAAAGTAAATTGACACAATTGAATAAATAGTTAGATGTTTTAGCTTTTTGCATTATTTTTTGCATGCTTAAGAATGTACCTACGATCAATTGTCAATTTAATTAAGTGTAATTATTTGGTTAACCTGTATTTCCTTTCAAAAACACTTCCTTATAAAACTTGAAATTTGTATTCACCAAGTATTTCCGACCAAATTAAACATTTTTGTGCACCAACTCTTTCCGACCCGAGGTAGTAGTAGTAGTAGTAGTAGTAGTAGTAGTAGTAGTAGTAGTAGTAATAATAATAATAATAATAATAATAATGTTACTCATTCAACAGAGTAAAGATAACTATTACAGAAGGGGGCAAGAAGATGAAATGACCGTAGAGAGGAAACGCAAGCCGAGCATGTACTGAATGAATGCGAAGTGGACTGGGACCTTGGAATCCTGATCTCAGTTAAAATAGTAACTAGAAATACAAAATATCAAAATAGTAAAAATTACAGCAATAATATCAATATTAAAACAACCAACACCACTGAAAACAACAATAAGATCAATAATAATAAGAAGAAGAAGAAAAAGAAAAAGAAAAAGAAGGAAAAGAAGATATGAAGTATGCATAGTAAACGAGGCATAAAAAAATTCAAAAGTTCAATATTTGCCACCACCCCCTATTTAGCCCCAAAAGTCCTCAGAGGACGACAAATTATGGCGAAAATAGACAAAAAGCGCAGTTTAACGCCTTAACACAGTTAAATTTGAGATGTGCACTATGCAAAAAAAGAAATGACCATGTCCATCATTTGCCGCCCCCCCATTTAACCCAAAAATCTCCGAAGCCTTGACATATTCAGAATTGAGTTCGCAACATGCAAAACTGCTAAATAGATATACACAGAAAAAAAATTTAAAAATATGATAAAATAATCCCCAAAATGTAGTGTTTTATTAGCAATACAAGAGCCCATTCAAGAGTTGTCGCGAAGTATGAAAAACAAAATTATATAAAAATCAGTTACAACTTTTCAAAAGGCACAAAAAGTGTACATTTTAGCAACTTTAAAACTAAAGGCACCCCTAGGAGGTTAAACAGAGTTTCCCCGGAAAATCCGTTCTGTTACTTTTTTATACTCATATCATGTTTAATGTTTGTGGAAAATTTTAAAAATTCCAAGGCGTAGTTATTGAGAAAAGTGAAGACAGACGAATAAACAAACGGACGAACGGACAAGCGTAAATTTACAGGTCCAACCACCTTTTGTCAGGGGACCAATAATAATAATAATAATAATAATAATAATAATAATAATAATAATAATAATAATAATATAAACAAAAAAACAGGTAAAGACATGAAATAAGACCTACAGCAAATCAAAGAAGGGACACAGAATGAAATCAGCAAGGAAACTCTGAAACTATCCCACAAAAATTAAAACTGCCGAACACCCTGTAAATGTGGAATCAATGCATATTTATTCAAAATTTCACAACTCTACATGAAAGGCTAATTCAGAACTTCGAAAAGATGTATCAAAGGTGCATATATGTTAGAATGGATGACTAAAACCAGTACCACACTGGTGCAAAAACTAAAGGAACTAGGGTTCAAAAGCATTCGCTATCTAATTGGTCCCTAACTGCCGACGAAATATTGCATTCTTCTGCCTTTTTACAATATTTTAATAGTAGATGCTCCGACGAACTATATGCCCTTGTACTCTCTCCACCTAAATACCCCCGACAATCCCGACAAGCAGCAAAATCCCACCTCTACACAATATAGATTTATATGTGCTAGAAAGGCTTCTATTTGAATAGTTTGTTCCTTAGAACTGCTAGACTTCCGAGTTTCTGTTGCTCCCACTGTACACGCATGCAGAAATTCAAGTGTAATGTGATCAGTCATCTTGCAGCTAAACTCCCTACATAGTGTGCCCGCAATTATTACACAAATAGTAGTCCTTTACATCAAAGGGGAACTGTGCCTTGTTTGGGGTGAAAATGCAATGAAAGATAAATAAACAAAATCAAGAGCTTCAGGCAGGATATCCGAATGGATTTCTCTATGGAGAATTGCGCACTCAAAAGCCTTAGAAAAAACGGAAGGGATGGAACTACCGCAACGGAGAGCACAGGTTAACATGATAACTAACAATATTTGTGAGTTCCGAAAGCAGACAGCATCAAAGCAACAGAAATCAAAAAGAAAATTAGAAAGGAAATCTCAGAAAAAAATACAAAACTAAACTGTATAGTAGAAACCATAATTAAACGTATAAAAACACAGGCAGTGTCACTATTAAGATACTCCGCACAAATTCTAGTCTGGATCAAAGACCAAAAGACCAGGGAACGCATTACTATGCTTAATGAACTTAACGATGTATGAGAATGGAACGACGGAGGAAAAGAACAGGTTTGTTCAGGAGAATGTGTAAATGACGAAAGAAAATGATTTTAAAAAATACAAAATGCAGAACATCGAATAATAATCACTGAAGCAAAAGATGCTGAAAAACAGGAAAATGCCGTAAAAGAATATATATAAAGGATGCGACAAGAAAAGAAAAATGCCAAGTGAAACAACTACAGGGAAGATTCATAAGAATGGCACAATATGAGACTAACAAAAACATTTGAGCATGGCTATAAAAAGGAAACCTGAACAGAGGAACTGAATACCTAACAACAGCCGCACAGGATAAGGAAATTAGAACCAACCACGTAAAAGTTTCAACAAAACACAAGAAAACCGCAAATGCAGACTATGTGGACAATGAAACTACAGAATAAACGACATAATATGTAAATGCAGCAAACTGACATAAAAAGAACACACAAATTAACACAATCAAGTAGGGAAGGCAGTAGTCTTGGAATTGTGTAGACAACTTCATCTTCAATACTTTGAGACACACGTTACACACACAGACTGCCAGCAATAATTGGAAACGAAAGTCACAAAATCCTATCAGATACGAATATATAAACGGATAACACCATCTAAGTAAGAAGACCAAATGTTATAATTGTTAACAAGAAGAGAAAAGTCTTGCCAGATTGTTGATTTTGCCGTTTGCGGCAACCGCAGAGATTAAGGAGACAGTGAAGCGGGACAAATATATGGAAATGGGCAGGGGTTTCAAAGGGATATGAAATATGAAGAAAGTCAAGATAACGCCACTCATTGTAAAAGCGCTACAAACAAAACCGAAAAAAAACATTGATAAAAGAATGTGAGAGACTGGAATAATATAAATGGCTTAGAACATACATCGGATTACAAGAATAAAAAAAGACTAAAATATTAGGGAAAACCGTTGAATGCCAAGATTAACACATGAGCTACAGGCACAAGCTGAACATACACAAACTGCTCCATATGTAAATCACAACGTAACGTCACATAAAATCATGAAAACTGAAACTGTATAATTGTAATTGACTCCCACTTGCGCAACTTTTATTTTATTTTATATTTTGTTGCATTTTATTTTACCATAAACTTGTGCTACACCAACTAAATGAGGGTCTAAAAAGAGAGAAAGACAGAGGAGAGAAAGTACTAGCCAGACCTCCACTGGTTGATTGCAAAGGGGGTAGGGATCTTTAGGAGGCTTATTGCTACACAAATTACAGTGGAGACCAATACTCGCTGCCAATGAGAACTCAATGGAAAGCAATAATGCAAATGTATCTGGAACCGATATCGAAAGAGATGGAAAGTACTGGAAATCTGGGGAGACTTGTTTCTACTCACGCTCAAGATAATACAACAAGCTGTTCTCAAAGGGAAAGTTTTTATGATGTCCTATGCGACTATTAGTGATTACATGATACGTATAATCTCAGCATCAACTGACAAGACACTGACGTGTTATGATGTTTTGGGTAGTGCTTAATTAAATTGTAAAGTGAAAGAACAATGTTTGTTTTAAAAAGCTCGTCTGTATACTGCAGAAATGTTTTCGAATGTCTTTATTTTTTATTTTACGTAAAAATATAAAAGAAACCAATGCCATTTTTACTCATACTTTTTAAATTGTATTCAATGCTTACGATAAAAATTACAAATTTATTTTGAATCCTACTCTATATGGGCGGATGTGTGCACCAGGTGGAAGGTTTAATAAAACTGTAAATGTTTTCGTAGTATTTGTATGATTAGGAGTTCTGTTCTCATCTTGAATATTACTGTTACAACGTTTCTTTCGATGTAACCTCCGACCTGCTTCGGGTATATCTTGTCCTACCTAGGAACGTTTTTTTAAAACTTGCAAATGTGGGCAAAATGTCGAACGGCACACTTTATTTATACCAGGCGTAGAATGTGTTCGTTCCGTCAGTCATGGCAAGAAACAGATCCCAAGGAATCTGCAATTGACTTTTCTGTAGCCAACACTGAGAATTAAACATTCAACTCTCAGGAGAATATCTCTTTCACAAGTTACCAATCCATATCTTCAAAAATCAGAAATATTTTTTCTATCATCTAGTATATTTAAAAACCAAGACTAACATTCTTAGAGTGCTGTCTAGATTCGTTGGCTCATTAAGTTTACGATTGGACCAAACGTGTTTTATTCTAAAACTGTATTGCGTGCTGTGCAAGCTTAATTTCACTATAAATAAATTGACGGGCATGTACTTTCAGAGTCGCTGTTGTTTTCCTGTGTAATCTTTTTTTTATTGGGGTATGAAACATCTATCTAGTAGCCAACCTTAAAACTTAGTTGACTGCCACAAAATATATATTAAACTAAAACAATATATATGTAGTACATAGATAAAACAAAGGTGTTTACGTTTCCTCCCCCATAGACAATCTTCGGGCTAAATGCTAGATATCAGACATGCAAGAGTGTATATCAATAACTCAATCTCCGATTTCTTTCTCTCTTTATATATGTATATATATGTATGTGTGTATGTAAGTATGCATGTTTATATATATATATATATATATATATGTGTGTGTGTGTGTGTGTGTGTGTGTGTGTGTGTGTGTGTGTGTGTGTGTATGTATGTACGCACTCATGTGTCTGTGTCTGTGCATGTCTGGTGAGTAATTCTTAAATAATGAGCAAACACTAATTATAATGACCGAAATAAATAAAAATATATAATTTCTCTCTGTGATAAAATAAAACACAATAAACATAACGGAAAGTAAAATGTCAATTACATTAACTGTAGTGGGATTTAATTATTAGTAATTATTTCCCCGCGAAAATTTTTTTTATTTCATTTACGTTTGTCGGAGGCGTCATCATTTCCAACATCCTCGCAACGCTTACCGGAACTCGATCACCGGAAGCAGATTGCATTCTCTTAACAGATCTTAATGGATGCCCATGTTTCAGATGAATACTGATCGATCATAAAAAGAATAACAGAAGAATCTATTTGAATTATCATCAGTTGTTTGCTGTGAAATTTTGTGCTTCCTGCTATTTTATCTTTTATTTTCATTTCACTGTGCGTTCTTGTTTTCGTTTAGCGTTGCTGCTTGTTGTTTAACGTAAAATGTTCGTGCCTATTATTATCATTATTATTATTATTGTTGTTGTTATTATTATTATTTTATTATTGTTGCTGTTTCCATTATTATTATTATTATTATTATTATTATTATTATTATTATTGCACTTGTTATTTTTATTTTTCTTAATATAACCAAATATTAATATTATTATTATTATCAGTATTATTATCAGTTATGTTTTTGCATTTTTATAGGCATAAGATAATATTATCATTGTTATTGTTATTATATTTTATTTATTTATTTTATATTCGTTCCATCTTTCCATTCTGTTTGGTACTATTGTTGCGTATTAGATTATGTGAACGTCGGCGAGAGTGAGGGCGTGTTGTTCGCATCAAACACAAAAGACAATCGCGTTCATTGTTTAGATTAATGTTATAGACAATAGAATTAGATGTATTTTAATAAAAACAATTGTTTAGGTTAACACCCTGAAGCAAAATGGAGTAAGTACCATCGCAAAATATATTTTCAGTTCTCACACTGAATAATATTTGATTTCTCACGAACGAAGTAAGGTAAGTGTTCCACCAAGTTCATATAATATATTGTTTCCACAGGTTATTATTATTATTATTATTATTATTATTATTATTATTATTAATAATAATAATAATAATAATAATAATAATAATAATAATAATAATAATAATAATAATAATAATGATAATCACTAATTTACCCGAAAAATTACACATTTGGAACGTGTAAGAGATTGTAAAAACAGGTCACCTGTACTGGACAAAGAATATTTTAAAGAAGGCACCCAGTTTAAAAAAAAAAAAACGGTTTCAGCCAAGCATTAAAATTCTCGTTGTAAGCCAAGCATTGCAACAGACGCGGACTAATTTCCAAACAAACCAACCGGGAAAAATACAAATACAAATAATAAAAAAATAACAAAAACCTTTTAAAGGAGTAAAGTTTTTTTTTATTTATTTTAATCATGTTTTTCCTTTTAAAAATATTTATAAACAACATTTTTTTTCACCAAAAAAAGATGAATGTCTTACTTTTTTAACTGTAAATTCTCAGGTGTAAGTACAACTTTTTTTATAAGTTGTTTTTTTTTTCTCGGGGATACCGCAGAAATTTTAAATATTTTTTTTAAGAAAAAACGAACAAAATGTGTTTATGAAAATCGTAAACTCTTAGTACAAGAAAAAATACTGTTTTTCTTTTTTTTCAAGAAAACTGAATATTTTATTTTTTTAGTCTGTTCATTTCCGATTTAAGAACTTTCTCAGGATGCGGATATTTCCTAAGGAATCTTTCCTTTGGTCGATTGTTGAATGGCCATTGACTGCAATGTTTTTTTTTTAGCAAACATTTATGTTTACAATTCTTGAATGGCCATTGACTGCAATGTTTTTTTTTAGCAAACATTTGTGTTTACAATTCTTGAATGGCCATTGACGGCAAAGTTTTTTTTAGCAAACATTTGTGTTTACAATTTTTGCAACTTAGTTTTTCTGCATCGGTGTTTTCATTTCTTTTTCTAACATGCATAGATTTGTTTCTGGGCATGTCATTTTCTGTTTGGCGAGTTCGAAACTATATTTTTGTTAGCTTTTTTGTTTGTGTCCGAAATATTTCTGGCAAGCAAAAAAAGTCTCATTTATGCATTCAGTTCTTTTATTCTGTTCTCCCCATTTATATTTTTTACTCTTTTATTTTACATGATATTTAACTTTGTCTTTAAGATTTTCCAAGTGAAGGCTCTTTTCATCAAATTTATTTGATAAGTCAACACGATAACACGAGTGCAAATGAGTTTACCTTGGTTGCCGTTTCTTAGTGAAGGATTTAAAATAAAATTTAAAAAAATACTAAACGTATAGCGTAAAATGTTTATTCAAATAATATATTTACAAGACATTTTTTAACAGTCTCCCATCCATTACGAGTAAATATGGCAAAACAATCTAATAATGCCGTCTACCCACAGGAATCATTCAAATATCGAAGAGTAAACGGTCGCTAATTTACCTGTCAAAATTATACACCTGGAATGTGTAAGGGATGGAAAAAACAAGGCAATTCTACTGTAGAAGGAGTACTTTAAAGGAGATAATCATTTTAACATAACACGCTGGACAATTATTTCTGTCCTAAATATTTTTAGCAAGCAGGTAAGTGTCCCCAAAAGTATTATTTATGCATTTCATTGCTTTTATTCTGGTTTCTCGTTTATATTTTTTTCTTGTAAAAAGTGCCGTTCATATTTTTCCTATTGAACTATGTCCAGAATATTAAAAAATATGATGAAAATTGTAATCACAAATTCTCGCTTAAACGTAAGAGGCGAGACTATCCTCGAATATTTCCTTAAACCTGGAATAGAGCAACGGATTTATATAAGTAGATATTAATAAGTCCAATTTTCCTTTTTTGTGCTTGTCTGTCTCTTCATGTCCTTTATACACGCGTGATAGTGCATGATACATCAAATATACATGAGACGTATGCACTACCCCTTCCTCAGAAGCAGAGGGGCACCAATTCTAGGCCCGATTTTACTACAAATAACAAAATATGAAAAATGTCAGTTACAAATTATCCAAACAATGGGTGTCATGATCGGCAGTCACTCCATCGAAAGCCAGCATGGGCGATCCGGTCGCCATCATGCAAATGTTGCCATATTTTTAATTTCAGAAACTCAAATAACATGGCCGATAAACAGAGTACCAAAATCATACCGACCAAACACAACACAACCAAGATAACCATAAAAAATGGAAAACCCGAAGGAAGAAATGGACAACAAACGAGAATTGACTCGTCGTCGAATACTATTATAGAAGCCACCTTAAATATGAAATCTGAGCTTATCGTAAACGAATGAAATACCTCTGGACTATGTCCAGTGACTTCAATCAGAAGAAAGGATTTCAGACCAAGCAAGATTGCTACTCACAAGGTGTGTTGCCCTTCAAAACTGGAAGTAACGGAAATACAGCGGACAATAAATGTCGAAAACGAGCAGTTAGCACCCCTATCTGTTATCGCACCTATGGCAGTCAAACAGGTAGAAACAGCACAGACGGAGAACCTCTAAAGACCGGACTATTCAAACGTGGAAACTGAAACAGAACTAACAAAGGAGGACGCAAATGAATTCGAAAAAAATAATATACTTCATGAACGACGAAAAAACAAAGCTTCCATCTTTAAAGAATGAAGATCAGCAGAGATTAAAAACAGTAACAGAGAAGGTAAATACACTTCTCCCACAAATCAAAACATATACAATCACAGACCTAAACAATTTAATTCACACAGGAG
The DNA here is from genome assembly GCF_053919585.1 of Euprymna scolopes. NCBI lineage: Eukaryota > Metazoa > Mollusca > Cephalopoda > Sepiida > Sepiolidae > Euprymna > Euprymna scolopes. Next base: position 66,117,519 of record NC_136503.1, on the reverse strand, counting down.
CTTAGATGGTATATATGAAATTCGAATCAGAAAATAAAACAGCTGGGAAAATGTGCATCGACGAAACCTGGATGGGAAATAAGGCTAGAAACGCAAATCAATAAACATAAAAGAGAGAAAGAATGACAAAGAGGAAAACGAGGAACACATAATCTGCTATATATAGACCAAAAGATCCTAAAGGAGGTCAAAACAAGGAGAGAGGAACTTGATATTGCATGGATCGATTACAAAAAAAGGCATAGGACAAGATCCCCTAAACATGGATTATAGAATGCTTAAAAATGTATAAGATACCAAGCAGAATCATCAACATGATAGAAAAGGCAATGAAAACGTAGAGATTGGAACTGACAGAAAACATAACAGAAATTAACATACAAAGTTACATCTTTAAAGGAGATCCACAATCACCATTACTGTCCATCATAGCTATGATGCCAGTTAACAATATACTAAGCTAGTGCAAAGCCAGACATTAGTTCTCAAACCTGGAGGAAAAATTAACGAGCAAATTTACATGGGGGTATCTGAAACATTTCGCAAAGACCGAAAATGAACAAGAGACACTAATAAACACTACCAGGATCTTCAGCCAAGATATCCAAATGGAATTTGTGTTGAAAAGTGCGCACTACTAGTTATAAATAAGGGTAGGAAAACAACATATTCTTTTCATTGTTTTACTATCGAGTTTGTATCCGTTGATATCTTATATGCTTCCATATGGATTGTTGTGGTTCTCCATGGATTAACAATGTCTAACTCTGTCTGATATATTCTCGAGAGTCAAAACAATGATAAAAAAAATTCTGTTGTCATAGGCCTAGGAATAAGAGAGAGAAAACTGCAGACAACAAAAGGTATGAAACTACCCAAACAAATAGAGATGAGTGCACTAGGAGAACAAAGTGCCTATAAATACCTGTAGGTTCTGAAAGCAGGCAGCATCAAAGAGAAAACTTCTGGAAACAAACTTATATAAGTGAGACCTAATAAAATGTGTATATATATATATTTATATATATATATATATATATATTTATGGGCAGTATCATTAGTAATATACTCTGGACCGTTCATGCAATGGACTAAAACAGAACTGGGACAGTGCGATCAAATGACCCTAAAACGAATGACAATGAATAACGCAGAACACTCGACGGACGCTATTAACCGATTCTTTGTGAAAAGGATAGACGGCGAGAGAGGACTGATATTTATAGAAGACTGTGTGAATTACACTAAAAAAGAACCAGGAAATACATAATGTAACACACTGAAACGAAAATTATGGCAGTGAGAGATACTGCAAAACAACCCATTAAAACAGAAAACAGAGACACACAAAATAAGATAAGAAAAGAGAAATCGGAAGAGAAACAACTACATAAAAGATGCATGAGGATAACAAAAGATGAGGACAAAGAAATTACTTGGACATCGATGTGAAAAGGAGACTTAAACCGATAAACTGAATTTTTAATATAGACAGCACAAAATAACTCGATTGGAACCAACCATATCAAAGAAAATGTCGACAAAGCACAAGATTACAACGAAGTCAGACTGTGGACAAAAGTGACAAAAAGATTAACCATATAGTAAGTGAATTTAGTAAACTAGCTCAAAAGCAATACAAGCCCATGCACGGCCAAGTGGGAAGAGCAATACACTTGGAATTGTGCAAACAACTACATCTCGAACGCACAGACAATTGTTACAAACATAACCCAGCAACAAAAACTGAAAACAATAATCGCAAAATCCTATGGGGCATGGACATACACACGGATAAGCCCATCCAACCAAGAAGACTGGATGTCCTAATAATTTACTAGATGGAAAAGTTTTGCCAAATCGTAGACTTTGCTGTTCCAGCTGATCACAGCATAAATATCATAGAAAAGGAGAAACAGAACAAATGTTAGCCAGAGCAATGAAAGGATGTGGATGTTGAAGAAAATCAAGATAATACCTATAATAATAGTAGGAGCACTAGGATCATATCTGATAAACTTTGAAAATAGAATAGGAGGGGTTGGAATCAGAGGAATGACTGGAAAGATACAACGAACAACAATAATGGAACAACTGAAATATTAAGGGAACCCCTTGAATGCGGAGATGAATACACATGCGTCACATGTCCGGGCCAGACGAGCTGCTGCTGAGGCAAAACATGAAGAGGCTTTACATTTAAATGAATATGTATAAGTTAACTTTGCCCTTACTCATCCTCCCATTAACCCCCTTCTTAAAAAGAATGATCCCGTGAAGGGTCAAGGATGATCGAAAGATCGAGGAGAAAGCACTGACTAGATATCCGCTCGACAAGTGCGAAGACAGCAAAGCTATTTAGGAGGCTTATTGCCACTCAAATTTCAGTGGAGACAAATGGCCGCTGCTAGCGAGAAATCGATGATAATTTGCAAATATTATTCATAAGAGGTGAAGAGCACTGGTACACTGGTTGGACTTGTTGTACCTATCTTTCAGATAACACCACATCCTGTTTTCAATGAATGATCCGTTATGACCTCTGTGAAAAGTCCTTGTGAGCAATTAATAATAATAATAATAATAATAATAACAACAACAATAACAGCAACATTGTATAAATTATCACAGTAGGAACGATCACCCATGTCGGTTTCAGTGACTATTCACTAATTATAACTGGACTTATGCTCTGGCGATAATATAAATTGCAACATCCGTTTACCATATGTATCTTTCTGGTAGCGACAATTTGTCTTCTGGGAGACTCTCCGGATTCTTCTAATAGATGTTTGGTTACTGCACTCCCTTTTTGATCTAATCCGTACTCTTTTTGAACCTATTTCTTGCGCCATTTGTCCCGGGCTGGTGAGATTCCTTGCAATGCTAGTGCTTACATTGTTCATGCCATGTAACTTTTGCGTTTTGTTTTTAATAATAATCCCGTTGTCGTTTCCATGAAGATGACAAATGTGTTCCAAGTTTATAAACGTTTAATCTAAGTACGAATTTCTCTGCAATAACCACAAGGGAACCATAACAGTTTACTTTGCCATTTAAATTTTAATTCAAGTCATTATAAAAAAAAATCATTAATTTTACAGTAGGTGCTCTAAAATGTAATGTAGACTAAAATGAATCGTAGACTAAGTAAATCCGAGAAAGCATGCGCAGCTTTCTCTGGGGTTACTACAATAATTATTGAGTAGAGCAGGTAATTTATTGGTTTGATTAACTAATGAGCTAGTTCATTTATATTGATGACAAAAAATCTATCGTAGAACATTCGTCGATTCTTATTTAAACCTTAGCAACGTCAGATTTTCCTGCCAGTGTGTTGAAATAAAATGTTTAATTTAAAGCAAATGAAGAGATATAAAATGTGTGCATATAACAGAAACTTATACAGAAAAAAAATGAACATTATCAATTTCGGCAGAAAGAGAGGATGAGAGTGAGTATCTCAACCGTAAAATAGAGTAATATCGACGATACGAAAAGCAAGAACACGGTCGAGGGTAAATCAAGTTGTCAGGTAGAATATATAACACCCTTTTCGTCAGCGATGGACGAAAAAATTCGAAGTGAAACGGTTTATCACGGGAACGGTAAAGTCAATTTTGTCGAGAACTAATCGAACCCTTAGAGCATTTACTGATTCATGATGTATCGCCAATGGACATGATCAGACACTGCGGTAACCGCTCGGCTTGTCAGACAACATGAGAACTAACACCACGCCTCGACGCCTTCGCTTAGTGTAATTTTAAAAGTAGCGAGACAATACAAAACTTTTACAAATACTTAAGTACCCTGAGTTTTAATACTTATATGTAGTTGATTAGATGTGTGTGACATTATTCAAAATATGATTTAAATAAAACAGTTATTTATGGAAATTAGATTTAAGTAAATACCTATAATAATCTACGAATTATCAGAACATACAGTATACACTTTAAAATCATAATATTTTTCGACTTAGCTCTTACATCAGGTTAATCCCACAAGTCAAAAGTTTATACTTACCATTTACAAGTTATCTTAAGAAACGTTAAGAGGCAGAGTGCATATGCTCACATTAAAAAAAACAAAAAAAAACAGATAATGAAATTGTTTATCTTGCAAATGTAACATGATTGCCGTCAAAACTTTTGTAGAATAATATTTATCATACCCCACCAAGTAATAAATCACATTATTCTTATGATGGGATGGGTAAAACGACTTCTTGATTCGATGTTTTTACCGTTTTGGTAGAGACCAGCGTACGTACGCTAGATGCAAAATAGCAATTTCTGTTACCGTTTAGCTGATTTGATTGGCGAATTTCTAACGTACTGACTCTAACCATGGTAAATAAATATAAATTAGATATTTAACGTATTAATTTTGATTTTTAAATATTTATTTAATTTCGTTTTTATCCCTGAGTACACTACATCAAAAATTACCCCTTATTTGACAAAGTACTCGAGATAGTTTTCAAAATTAATGTGCTTCGTCACGCCAACTGAAAACGCCTTACAATTTTTTAATAGAATGACGACTTTAATAGGTTTTTTGGAATGTTGAAACGAATATCACAGGGATAATTTGCACAGACAGATAGTTTTCGGAATATTAATACCTGTATGATGCAATGTAATTCATTGGAGGCCATGTTAGAACGGATGCCATATGAATACCAATACGATCGTCCTTCTTTATATTTTATTTTCGTCTTTTTTTGTTTTAGATTTTTATGCGCAATACTGTAGAACACACGCCATAACACCATCGATTTTTTTTATGGTTTCGTCTTTTTACAAGATTTTCTAGCGGATACTATAGACTACTCCCTCTGTCTTTTTGATACGAAAGTGGATAGTGCTTTCATATGAATGGACACAAACTCAAAAAGAAAAAAAAATGCTGAGTAAGGAAGAAAGCAAAAAATTAAATTCATTATTACAAGAGAAAAAGTTTCTCTTTCGTTTCCAGTTAAGCATAATGCTTATTAAGCGAGTCAGTTGGCACAAAAAACTTGTAGCGGAACCTTGTGGTGTCACTCTTACGTTTTATGAAAGGGATGTGGCAATGCATTGCTGCATATACGTCGAACATGTGCCATCCGTGCATACCCACTGTTCTATATCGAGCCACACGGATTTAATTTTTTTTTACAAGGTGATCACCACTTATCAAGGCCCGAAAGTCACTCAGGAATAAGTGTTATTGCATGTACAGTACGTTAGAGTGGGGGTTTAATAAAAATGTCTACTTAAGGCGGCGGTTCATCAGGAATTTGTTTACGTTGAACTTGAAGACATCCAGGTTGTAGTCAGGTGAGAAGCAAACATATATACAGTTTCATCCTGCTGGTCTACAAAATTTGCTGAATGGCTTATAGTGTATTGGTGGGGTAGAATTTGCTAAGATTTGTGTATGCTCCCCAGCAATGATTATGAATTATATGTTCAGGTAGAAGAAACTTTCTATCTATTTGTTCCAGTTAATGCTATGAAAAATCTATATTGCGAGACATGCTCGATTCCGCCAAATAACCATATGTGACTGCTGATTCTGCTTCGGCTGTACTTTCGCTTACTATCAGAGTTTCATCCGTCTGGACGCATACTCCTTCGCTACCGATCGGCTCCTGGTTTTGAATCTAGTGTAAACAGAGTTCACTACACTAAAGACCTCAAATCCACGGTTGTGTGATTGGTATGATGCAAACACTCTCTGGTCGTCCTAGGGTTCTAGTGTCTAACAAAATGATTCACGAAAATGATAACTTTCCAAGCTTCCATTCGTGCCGTGAAAGTTCCAGTGTTTTGACTGACGCTAAAGTTGCAATATTTCTTTTCTCTTGTTTGTAGCACTAGTGTGAAATTTGTGCAACATCAGATATGGTTTATCTTGCTATAAGAACGCTTGTTATTGCATCTAGAACACGTGACATTATTCGATAATACCCCATCATTTCTGAGAAATTCTCGACTCCTTTCTTCTTTTTTTTTTAATCCAACATATTGTAGATATAGTTATATTCACAGCGGTCACATGAATGTGGTCAGTTTTTGTTATATTATCTTGAAATTGGAATCATCTGGATTCTTTTCTTTGTAATTTTCTTGAATTCTAAGTACCTTTAAATTTATTGGGAGGGGGTACTTGAGATTTGAATTCTTAGAAGTAATTTTTGTGTGGAATTATCTTGAGAATCGAATTATCTGAAAATTAGTTATTTCATGGAATTATCTTCACATATCGTCTTCACATACTCAGTAAACCATTTCTTTTAATCAACAAACATAACGGCCAATCAAAACTAGAAATTACATTGAACAATACAGGTTTTACTTTCTTGAAAATTCTATGTCTTGTATGCGCTAATTTGTTCCTGAATATTAGTTTTCAGTAGACCCCAAAAGCGATTCGTTTTATTGTAAAATAATGACGTGTCTTCAAATTTCGTAACGAAACACAATGACCTTGTTCAATTTAACTTGCATTGGAAAATACTGTTTTATTTTATAAGATATGCCGTTTAGTCGCATTTTGTAACATTGACGAATACTTTCGTTTGTTTTTTTTGATACTTAGATAATAAAGCCGGAAATGACTGAGAAAAGCATATTTTGAAACAAATAGACTATAAAAAATTAAGAAAAAATCGATAATTTTAAAATGCAGGGGTATTAGTAGATAGCTAATAACGGAATAAGTGTTAATGTTGATTAATATTAGGAAATGTTATAGATGTTTGTGTTCTTTCTTTATGTGGCAATGACTATAGTTATTAGTATGATTGTATGTAAGTATGCTGATAGTCGAACTGCTAAGCTTTTTGTACCACCGATCTTATAATAGTAACGATACACGAATATACAGTGTGAGTAAATATCTAGAGATGCCTTAAACACTTTTACAAAACAACAATTGAAACTGTAAAATCGTTAAAGTTTACAATTTCTTGTTTTAAAATATTCATATACTATGGTTTATTAAGTATATATTATCCGTCGAATTATACCACCGGCTCTATTTGAGTTCGAAACTAATTGCAAGATTTGATCATGTGGTTTTTATGTTTGCCATTTATTGATCGGGTTATTGCTTCCATCAGAGATGATTTAGTGTTATAAGGATGCTTACTGACTCTCTTTGAAACGACGCCTCAAACTTAATATCTAAAAGATTAAAGCCAGAGAAAGAATCTTTCCTGTGCGCCTTCAGACAAGCATCTCACCTGCAAACCCTCAGCAGTAAACACGAGAAGGAAAGCCTATTAAATACTTAAAATGTCATATCATTTATCATTCATTGTAAGCACATATAAATGTACGTGTTAGTCATTAGATATCAAGTTGTAAGTCTTTTTTATGAGGCGGCTACAACACATAGAGACATTATGGAATATGTAAGTACATCCACGTGGCCATCTGTAAAAAATAAACATCCAGTGTAGCGTCAAGTCCTGGAAAGATCAACGTGAACGAACAATTGGAAATGACTTGTATACCATATATAACGCCCTGAAAAATGCTGTGAAACCTGGAATAGTCATATGGAAGAAGTCAGAGAGCGTGAGAACCTTGGTTGAAGTGAGTGTTTTTAATGATGGAAGTCTGAAAAGAGCTAAAAGAGAGAAACGGGACCAAATATCAAGGTCTCATATGTGATATGAAAATAAACTGGAAGATATCAATCGCAGCAGTTATTATAGGTGCTACAGGGCTTATGAAGCAAAACCTGGTCTTACCTAATTAATATTCCTGGTGATCCAAGTGCAAGAAAAATCCAGGCAATGTCACCTAAGAGAGTAGCGAGGATACTAAAAAGAGCTCTAGCTTGGTTTCAACAAAAAGTATGGGAATGTTGGCAGCTGGTTTGATTGCCCCATACAGAGCATTACAATCTTCAGAGAATGTAATCAGTCAAGGAGAGTATTACATGAAAGGAAGTCAGAATTTCTAGCTACTTTTCTGTAACACGTCATAATTACGTTGACACATGTGTTCTCGTTAGATTACCGAAGTTAAGCAGCGTTGATGATAGTCCATACCTGATGGATGACTAATTTGGGAAATCACGGCGCTATATGTAAGAGGATGTCGACACCTCCCTGCACGAGTTGCAAAAACCTATCCTCGTCATCTCCCCGTATGGATATACATGCGACTGGGTACGGCTTGTAGAATTTCATACTCCCATGAACCTCTATTCGATGGAAGCCAGTTAAATCCACATATGTTTAGTAGCGTTTTGATTTTTTTCATCCATTTAAATCTAACGACTGGCAGTGAGTTTTACATTTTACACTGGTGATTGCATAAACATGAACCACTAGTGTCTGTAGATATAGAAACAACGTGTAATATCTATTGAGTATGTGTATATATATATATATATGTATATATATATATATATATATATATATACAATGTGACCCCCCCCAAAAAAAAAAACATAGACAGTATATCTAGAAAATGTGCTGTAGAACGGAGAAAAAAAGGCCAAATACGATGTGATGTTTTTAAATATAATAAACTAGTTCTGACCAAAGTTTTATTTCATTCGAACAAAACACTAAGAAACAGGGCCTAATTAGAGTTGGGGCCCGTTTTTTTGGACACCCTGTATATATATATATATATATATATATATATATATATATATATATATATATGCATAGAATTTTTATTCAGTGAGTGCAAACGAAACATTTTCGATCTTCAGAGGTTTTCTTTCTCTTTTTATTTGCCCGACAGTACATAGATGAGTATGGAGAGTTGGCCGAACATCATTGGTTTCGTATTTATTCTGCCGAATTGAAACGAGGGAAACCATTATAGTATTAATTTGAAATCATCTTCAGCAAATTTGGCTTAACACGGAAATCTTACGGACGGTGTTGCAGGACATAGGGATGCGTATAAAGCACCTAATCTTAAAGCGGGGTAAAAAGATTTATCGCTGGGATCATTGGGAATCCTAAATAATTCACCTTGGTGTTATCGGCGTATGAGATTTATTAAACAGCTTAGCCGTCCGTGTAAAGAAGGACGCTAACAAAATGGAACGCATTTCTAAAGCTTTGCCTGAGGAATAGAAGACTCGTAGCTAGGTTGGAGATAATATGCGTTTCTTCTTACGTTTTAAAACACATAAAAGTCTTCTTTCCGTACCGAAAGGAAAACCCATTTTGATTAAAAGTTATAAATGTTTAAAAAAAAAAAGAAGAAAAGTAAAGGCCTCTTTAGAATTATTCACAAAAAGAATTGGAAATAAAACTGATGCTTAAAGTTTATATATAACTAAGGCTTCTTATCCTGCGTCTCCCGGGAAATCGATTTGTATATATTACGTCATCTGAAGTGTGTTAATGAAGTTATTTCTTTGTATTCAGGCATGTAAATTTTTGTAAAATACTTTTAGCGTACAAAAAGAGCAGTAAATGAGAAATTGAGATTTGTTGGGAAATAAGTGAAATATTTATCCATTAATGGTTTTTCACAGTCTATTCACTATTACGCCATGTAATATGGTCTCATCACTATGACGTCAGTTCGGCCCAGCACTGCTACGTCATTTGTTACAGTCTACTCAATATTACGTTATTTGTATTGGTCTCGTCACTATTACGGCATTTTGTAATAGTTTAACCTCTATTACGGTATTTGTTCTAGTCTTATCAGTATTATGTCATTTGCTCTAATCTCAGCACAGTTACGTCATGTGTAGTAGTCTCATTATTACATCATTTGTTATAGTCTACTCGCTGCTACGTCATTTCGTCTCATCATTGTTATATTCTCATCACTATTACGTCATGCCGGTCTTTTAAATGGTAAAAATGAGACGCAATGAACCATATACCATCGAGACTTAAACATTCTTAAAATAAAGAATCGGAATCATGAATCGAAAAACATCACAACATTTGATGTATCGGAATTGGAAAATTCATATCCTCATTCTAGATTCTGAAAATTATAAACATTTTTTCTTGATACTTAAAATGAAAGAAACTCAGATTTATTTATTCATTGCATTAGTGGAATTTGTTCTAAAATCCGCAGAGATTCGAAAATGTGGTCAAAAATTAAATATATAGCAAAGTAATGTTACCAAAGACAATACAAGTTACTCTTCTACCTATTAAGGTAGGTTTTCAATGTTTTTATTTCATGTAAAATGTGTTTTTCAGCTTTAGAAAAAGAAGCGATGTCAACCTGTACACGAGCACAAGAAAATGGCCACGTAACAAATAAAGTGTAATAGGTTTTCATTGTTTGATTTTCTAGCCTATTAAATATTTTACATTAAGTGAAAACAGGTACAACTTTCCCAGCTAGGTAGAAGAGTAAAATATCCTTCCGATGGTAACATATATTTGTTATATATTATATTTTTAACAACAATTGCAAAGCAAATAGTGTGTAGTTACACATACGAGTAACTGTTAGGAGAACAAGAATCCTATTTCAGGTGGCTTTGCAAGACTAATTATTTTTTGTAATTTTGAAAATTATGGGAACAACGAAAATGTTCTAAAGTTCACTTGCGACTTCCCCACTAGCAAACATTTTGAACTCTACAAATTTATTTTCGCAGCTAGTTGTTAAAAGCGTATATGACACATTTCAAAATTCAGAGTCAGTAATTAAAATCTAAAACCGCTCATAACAAGTTATTCGTATATTTTTCTTTCTCCGTACTCTCCCGGCACTCTATTGTCACCTCTGAAATAATTATTATCGGCTAAAATAAAAAGAAATACTTCATAATGAGTTCATCAAATTCTAAGAGAAAGTGTATAGAGTAAAATCATTTCCAATTTGTCAACTACAAATGGGGGGAAAATCATAGTTATAAATTTCTCGCAATAATATTAAGAGTATATAATTCTAGGACAGTTAGGTGTAGGCAAATTGAAATAAAAACAATTACTTTAGAATCAGAAAAACTGCAAAATCTTAAAATTCATTATGGGGTTTCGTCCACATTTCAGCTATTTTGCATTTAAGTAAATTAGACTAGGAACTATTTTCATTACAAACAGTAATTCTAATAATTCTAAAACATTGATATATATGGAGATAAAGCATTGTCTGATTAGATGCTTCCTGATTCGATTTATGTCAAGTCTGATCACGTATTTTTTTTTCGTATTAGAGCTAAGATCACAATTACAAATTGTCTAATACTTTGATTGTGTTATTTCTTACGGGACGAGTGCCAGATATCCTCACCATTAAAATAAAGATCTCGGCCCAAGAGCTTTCTAAGTAAAACATGCATATTTGTGAGTTCGATGCGTAGAACATCAAGGGGTTCGGCTGTTTTCTACGTCGTAACGTTATGCGGAACATCTAAGATGAGTATAGGTTTCTGAAGATGATGAAAATAGTGATTTTTCTCATTTCTGTCTGTCCGTCAATTACATGGTTTAAACAGAATACGTGTGTAGTTGATTTTTTCTCATTCTGAAATATCATAGATCTATTGATTTTCAATATATATATATATATATATATATATATATATATATATATATATATATATATATATATATAAATTTACCCTTGGGAATCTTTTAACACAAGAATATGTCCATCTGCAAAATCTAGTAACAAGTTCCCTATTCTCTATTTGTGCCTAAATCTAAACGCTTATCCTAATCACAACGCCTAATTTCTAGGACTGCTTGTCCATAAGGCTGTACTCTACTGCTCTGCGTTCAAGATCATTTAAACATGGGATTTTTCCAAGCCAACATTAACACTCTTTTTCTGTTTAACTCCCATAAACAATCAAATTCTTACAAATTTCAACATAAAACGATCACAAAACGTACGTTATAAATCAAATTGATCAAGAGTAATCCTATTACTAAATAACTGCCTTGAAAATAGAATGCATTGCATTCATAATCAATATATCTATAAAAGTTTAAATGCCATCGAGTGTGGGGATGCCTGTCTGTATATAATTCCCTACAAAATAACTCTGTCAATTTTCGGTCTACGTACTCAAGATTTGACACAAGGGGTATTGAGATTTGCGAAAATTTTTATAATCGGTTTTCGGACAGACATTTATCCCTGAAGGGGTCAAAGTTCGACGATTTGACTTTGGAGAACTCTATCAACTCCTCCGCCAACTTTGGGTTAAACACTTGGAATTTTAGATATAGCTTACTTGGACATGCATTTAACTTTATAATTTGATTTGAGCTCAAAACAATAAATGCTAAGGGGCATAATTGAAGTAAAAATTAAAAAAACGTGACTTCAGTGGTCTCTACCAAATTACTAACCCAATAGTCGGTCTAAACATTTTAAATTTTACAGAAAGTGTAATAATGCATAGAAAAAGCCTTTTCATCGTTTTTGTTTTATAAAAATTTGGCTTCGATTTTTCCTTTGCGGGCTCTAGCAAATTATTAAGCCAATTTGGCGTCTAAACATTTGGCATTTCACATAAAGAGTAATAAGACATGCATCAAGCTTTTTAATTAGATTTTGGGCGATAATTTTCCTGGCAAGAGGTCAAAGTTAGCAGAATTGATCTTTGCAGGTTCTACCAAACTCCTCCGCCAACTTTTGGTCTGGATACTTTAAATTTTAGTTCTAGATTACGCGGACATGGGTCTAACATTTTAATTTGATGGTGGCCCAAAACAATCTATATTAAAGGGTAAAAATTGGGGGCAAATCAAAAAAATTAACGTCAGCGGTTTCTACCAACTTTTCTCTATGGTAATTTAGTAAGCCTATTATATAGAAATGCATTACCATATATATTCACATTTTTTAATATATGCATATGCATATGAAGTTATAAACAGTACATAGGGCCCGAGCAAAGCCGGGAGAAACTGCTAGTAAATAATAAACCTATATATCTATAAAAGTGAAATTGTCTGTGTCCGTGTCTGTACATTTCCCTACCAGATTACTTTGTCAACTTTCAGGCTACGGACTCGAGATTTGACATAAAGCATATTGAGACTCGAAAACCCCTTTTTAATCGGTTTCCGGCTAGAATTTTGGAGTCAAAGTTATACGATTTGACTTTTGAAAACTCTACCAAACTCCTCCGCCGACTCGTGACGTAAACACTTGAAATTTGATATGCAAGTTTTTGGACATGGATAAAACTTTTTACACTGAATTGAGCCCAAGATAATAAATGTTCACGAGTCAAAGTTAGGTCAAAGTAAAAATTTCTATCTAAACATTTGAAATGTTACATAAAGTGTATTCAGACATAGGGCAAGCTTTATAATCGGTTTTTGGCCGGAAATCTTGATATCAAGAGATAAAAGTCTAAAAGATTGGACTTTTCCTGTCTCTAGCAAACTAGTCAGTAAATTTTTGGTCTAAACATTTGAAAATTTACATAAAGGGTAATCAGACATGCAGCAAGCCTTTGAATCATTTTTTGGGGAGAAAAGTTGGCTGCCAAGACGCCAAAGTTGAAAAAGTTTACCTTTTCAGACTCTACGAAACCCATTCGACAATTTTTTGTCGAAACACTTTAAATTTTCGATGTAGGTAACCTGGACATGAGTAAAACTAATATATATATATATATATATATATATGTGTGTATATATCTATATATATCTATATATATATATGTATATATATATATATATATATATATATATATATATATATATATGTATATATATCTATATATATACACAGTGATGATCATATTTATTGGCACGGTAAAATAAAAGTTAAATTTTGTCTAATAAATTCTAAAAAAAGGGATTAAATTAAAGAAAATAACAAAGCATATTATGTATTTTTAACTGGCCTTTCCGATGCAGCAATCGGATTTTAGAAAAAATAAATAACAAAGGAACAACAGACATAATTGCAAAAAACCCTTGTTCAAAATTATTGGCACGGCTTTGTTTTTCTTTTAGTATCAGTATAATATCAATCAATTTCCAGTTTACGTGCTTTCTGAACTTTTTTATAGCCATATTATGCTTGTTTAACGCTAATTCAGTGAATAATTTTTTCAGATAATTTTTAGATAGCGATTTATTTAAACTATTATAAGTGACTAAATTATAATTTTCAATCGCCATGGTTAAAACTAAGGAACACAGCGAAGACGTCAGGAAGCTTGTTGTAGCATATCATACCAATGGGGAGGGCTATGATAAGATTTCAAAGAAGCTAAACCTTCCCAAATCCACTGTTGGAGCCATAATAAACAAGTTCAAATCGCAAGGCCACGTTATGAGTTTAGAGGGTAGAGGGAGAAAAAGGATTCTTTCCCCAAGAGATGAACGGAAAATTGTTCCACAAGTAAAACAAAACCCAAGGATCTCTGTTGGGGAGATTGTTGATGAACAGAGCACCTCTGGAGTGAATGTATCTCGACATACAGTTGGTAGAGTTTTGAAGAGAGCTGGTTTAAAAGCATGTCGTCCGAGAAAGACTCCCTTATTGAAGCCTATGCACCTGAAAGCAAGGCTAGCCTTTGCAAAACGTCATATTGATAAAGATGTTGCATTCTGGAAACATGTTCTATGGACTGACGAAACGAAAATAGAGTTATTTGGCCATAATAAAGTGTCTTACATTTACAGAAAATCTGGCGAAGCTTTCCTGCCTAAGAACACCATACCCACAGTGAAGCACGGTGGAGGCAGTTTGATGTTTTGGGGATCCTTGGCTGCCTCTGAACCAGGGCGACTTGTTAAGGTCACAGGTAGCATAAAAAAGGAAGATTATGTTAAAATATTGGATGAAAACCTGAAAGACTCTGCTAAAGAGCTCTCACTTGGTCGTCGTTGGTGGTTCATGCAAGATAATGACCCAAAGCATTCGGCTAAACTGACTAAGAAATGGCTTGAGGACAATCATATTAATGTTTTGGAGTGGCCATCACAAAGCCCAGACATTAATCCAATTGAAAATTTATGGAGAACATTAAAATTGAGGGTAATGCAAAGGAAGCCTAAGAATCTTATTCAATTGGAAGATTATTGTCAGGAAGAGTGGGGTAAAATTACTACTGAAGAGTGCAACAACTTGGTTGTAAACTATGAAAAGCGACTGAGGAAGGTAATCAAGGCCAAAGGCTATACAATTGATTATTAAATAAATCGTGCCAATAATTTTGAACAAGGGTTTTTTTGCAATTATGTTTGTTGTTCCTTTGTTATTTATTTTTTTCTAAAATCCGATTGCTGCATCGGAAAGGCCAGTTAAAAATACATAATATACTTTGTTATTTTCTTTAATTTAATCCCTTTTTTAGAATTTATTAGACAAAATTTAACTTTTATTTTACCGTGCCAATAAATATGATCATCACTGTATATATATATATATATATCTATATATATATATATATATATATATATATATATATATATATATATATGACTGATGTGTAGTTTGCTTGAAGCATTGTGTGGGATAGGTATGTAGTAAAGATTTACAAGGCTGTCACAATGCGAAGAATGAAATATACTCGTTGTTGGTAAAAGTAGACGAGCACAAGTGCCGATTTACAACTCAATAAGTACATGCATATATGTTTCTATATATACATATATGTTTATTCAGTTGTATCAGGTAAAATGTCTTACTTGTTATGTTTGCAACAATATCCATTATTAATTTCGGAAAAAAATCCCTTTTAAAATGGTGAACGTAACAGATCGATTTAAAGCATGCTAGATGGTGGAGCGGAAGTTGGATAGCTGTTGGGGGTCGGAGCAAATGTGAGGAGCGGGTTTATGTATGGTCTGATTAGGTAATTAAAATGTTTGTATTTTTTATTTATTTTTATTTATTGATTTGTTTTTTTTAGCTTATAACTTGTTGCTTTAGCGTGAGCTTTTTAAAATTTTGTATGTTCTCAATTTTGTTGTCTTTATTATTATTATTATTATTATTATTATTA